>NC_064630.1:747077722-747388972 GCF_023864275.1 Schistocerca cancellata
TTGAAAGACCAGGTGTACCGCCAGAATCCAGAAACAATTGAACAGCTGAAGCAGTACATCTCATCTGCATGTGAAGCCATTCTGCCAGACACGTTGTCAAAGGTTTCAGGTAATTTCATTCAGAGACTACGCCATATTATTGCTACGCATGGTGGATATGTGGAAAATATCGTACTATAGAGTTTCCCAGACCGCAGCGCCATCTGTTGTTGACAATTGTAACTACTGTAATTTCGAAAGTTTGTCTGCCTGAAAATGTACTGTTGTCCCAAGCATATTGCAACAAACGGTGTATTTCTATCGCTGCTCGTTTAGTTTGTATTGCCGTTTCAAATATACCGGTCATTTTTGAAACACCCTGTATATATATATATATACACTCCTGGAAATGGAAAAAACAACACATTGACACCGGTGTGTCAGACCCACCATACTTGCTCCGGACACTGCGAGAGGGCTGTACAAGCAATGATCACACGCACGGCACAGCGGACACACCAGGAACCGCGGTGTTGGCCGTCGAATGGCGCTAGCTGCGCAGCATTTGTGCACCGCCGCCGTCAGTGTCAGCCAGTTTGCCGTGGCATACGGAGCTCCATCACAGTCTTTAACACTGGTAGCATGCCGCGACAGCGTGGACGTGAACCGTATGTGCAGTTGACAGACTTTGAGCGAGGGCGTATAGTGGGCATGCGGGAGGCCGGGTGGACGTACCGCCGAATTGCTCAACACGTGGGGCATGAGGTCTCCACAGTACATCGATGTTGTCGCCAGTGGTCGGCGGAAGGTGCACGTGCCTGTCGACCTGGGACCGGACCGCAGCGACGCACGGATGCACGCCAAGACCGTAGGATCCTACACAGTGCCGTAGGGGACCGCACCGCCACTTCCCAGCAAATTAGGGACACTGTTGCTCCTGGGGTATCGGCGAGGACCATTCGCAACCGTCTCCATGAAGCTGGGCTACGGTCCCGCACACCGTTAGGCCGTCTTCCGCTCACGCCCCAACATCGTGCAGCCCGCCTCCAGTGGTGTCGCGACAGGCGTGAATGGAGGGACGAATGGAGACGTGCCGTCTTCAGCGATGAGAGTCGCTTCTGCCTTGGTGCCAATGATGGTCGTATGGGTGTTTGGCGCCGTGCAGGTGAGTGCCACAATCAGGACTGCATACGACCGAGGCACACAGGGCCAACACCTGGCATCATGGTGTGGGGAGCGATCTCCTACACTGGCCGTACACCACTAGTGATCGTTGAGGGGACACTGAATAGTGCACGGTACATCCAAACCGTCATCGAACCCATCGTTCTACCATTCCTAGACCAGCAAGGGAACTTGCTGTTCCAACAGGACAATGCACGTCCGCATGTATCCCGTGCCACCTCTGTCCCCCATTGAGCATGTTTGGGACTGGATGAAGCGTCGGCTCACGCGATCTGCATGTCCAGCACGAACGCTGGTCCAACTGAGGCGCCAGGTGGAAATGGCATGGCAAGTCATTCCACAGGACTACATACAGCATCTCTACGATCGTCTCCATGGGAGAATAGCAGCCTGCATTGCTGCGAAAGGTGGATATACACTGTACTAGTGCTGACATTGTGCATGCTCTGTTGCCTGTGTCTATGTGCCTGTGGTTCTGTCAGTGTGATCATGTGATGTATCTGATCCCAGGAATGTGTCAATAAAGTTTCCCCTTCCTGGGACAATGAATTCACGGTGTTTTTATTTCAATTTCCAGGAGTGTATATATATGTGTGTGTGTGTGTGTGTGTGTGTGTGTGTGTGTGTGTGAAATCTCCTATGTATGCTTAATGTGTAAGCTATTTTATATAGTTTTGTATTTAATATTATCTGGATTGTAAGCCTAATGACCTGTCCTATGTTACAAGTACATATCTGTATAAAAGGTAATTTTTGGGACCAATAAAAATCACAATCATAATCACCACAGGATACAGATACTGTCATTCGCACATTCCACTTTCCCGGTGACAGTATTCTCACTATTACCATCCCAAACCTGTTCCCTCAAGAGAATGTCAAATCAAAACCTCTTTCATTCATCTAAATTTCAACTGTTATTTTATTGAGAAACCAGTTTCTGTGATACATTACGCCATCTTCAGGCTCTATGACCAACATGTAGGAAGATTCCCACCTTCTGTCCAGACAAAATAGAGACCACCATTCATTGATTGGTATCTATAGATATTTTATGAGTGATCCCTTCAAAAGGATTGCTGTGTTAGAAATCTAAAGATACCAGTCAGTGAATGTTGGCCTGTATTTTGACTGGACCAGATGGGGCTCTTTCTATACATCATTCCTGGGGCCTGAAGATGGCATAACATATCATTGAAACTGGTTGCTCAATAAATTAACAACCAAAATTTAGTCCACTGAAAGGCATTTTAATTTCACATTCTGTACTGAGAAGAGAGGCGCAACCATCTGTATAAAGATGGACATAAAGAGACCTGCTCCCTTTGTATCACGCATCATTACTGGCATTGTCTGCACCATCCCTCTGATATCTGACACAACCACGCTCTCAAACTTTGGTCGCACGCAACATATGGTGGGGCATCTCCACAATTATCAACTGTATTCCACAAAGCACACATTGCATCCCAGCAGCAACCCCAGAGCTGATAACACACCTGCCATATCCACACAGCACCTGGATGACCACTTTGTTTCCATGTGCCCTTGCACTTTGTGCACGTATCCTCACAGTGTTCTGCACTTGTGCACTATGGGGGGAGATGAGGGTGAATGGTTGGGGTGGAGGGGGCAGAAACTCCATGATATGAAGAACACTGCAGGCAGCTTAAGACCCTGCACATGGTCTTTGACTGGAAGTATGCATAATGACTTCAGAGTGTGCATTTGCATCTCACTTGTACAGATCTGGTGGTGGTAAAAAGTCATATTATCATAGATTCTACGTATCATACATATAATTTAGCACTACAGTTTCATCTGCCATTGATCATTTTTGCAGTTAATAGTAAAATTGTAATGCATCATTTTCTACTCATGTTACAGATTTATTTTTAAGTACGGCAACATGCTGACAACTTAGAAGCAGTCATCACCCCTGTCTCCCTCTTCCTTCCTGCCCACCACCTTTCACATATCACAAAAATAGAAATTCCTCTACAGCACAGAAGGAGTTGTTAAAGAGGTAGTTTTTCAGTTTGCTTTTAAATTTAACTTTCCTGCCTCACAGACATTTGTCGCTGGGTAAGTGATCCAAAATTTATGATGCAGCATTGTGCACAACTTTTTGTTCTAATGACAATCTTAATGTGGTGTAATGCTTGTTATTTTTTCTTCTAGTATTGTAATCATGGAAATTATTGCTCTATTTGAACTGCAGTGAATTATTTACAACAACCTTTATGAGGGAATAAATATATTCTGAAGTGGCAGTGAAAGTGTCTAAATCCTTTAACAGATATCTAGAATATTATTGTGAGTGAGCACCATATGTTATTGCTGCAGCATATTTTTCAGCAGTGAAATCTTTCTTCCTTAAAGAGGAGTAACTCCAGGACATTATTACATGTGACATTATTGAATGAAAATACACAAAACGTGCCAACTTACTGATTTGGTTCTCCCAAAGATGTGCATTGATTTGAAGTGCAAATGTAGTTATTTCAGGAGATCCAAATGCATTTTTCCATATGACAACATTGTGATTCACATAGTGAAATGTCTTTGATATGCCACAGAAATTAAAAACTGATGATATTTTATTAATTAGGTCTTGTAAAATTTGGTGAATGAACATGCAGATGGCATTCTCAATTGAGCAAACGATCTGATTTATTGAGTGTACCATTGTTGCTCATGTGGGATACTATTTTACACTACATCACCTTCTCAAACATTCCAGAAAATGATGTCAGTACTGAAACAAGTCAGTAGTTATTGGTATTGACATTTCTCGTATCACCTCTCTTGCATGAGGTTTACCAATGTCATCTTTCAATGTGTCTCAAAAAATGTTCAGAGTTAGTGATGAACTGCATTTTTCAGAAAGAAAGTCACTTCTAGTATTATGTGGGAATAAGTCTGTAGTACTTTGCTGGAATCACCATCAAATATATCTGAGCTTTTATTTGAGAGATTATATTGATTTTCTTAATTTCAAAAGGAAAGGTTGATGAGGCATTTTTATGAATGAATTTTATGTGAACTGTTTTTTCAACACATTGCTTTGATTTTTCTCTTGAACTGTTTCCTCCAAAATTTTCTAATACATTTAAGAAATCACACAAATCTGCTACCAATGACAGATCATTTATAGTTGTTCCATATAAATTAATCACATTCTGTCACCTGTTGTCCTGTCTTATTGTACTACATTTCATTTAGACTTAAGTTTTTCTTTTCTTTTTTTTTTTTTTTTTTTTTTTTTTAAATACTGATTTCTGATGTGATGTGCATATTTCTTGAAGTTTTAATAACTCCTCTTACTAATTTTGAATAGTTTTTTAAGTGTGCAACTAATGTGTGATGTTTACCTTTTTCTTGCCAACAGGTACATTTCCATTTTCCTTTCACAAGATATTTCAGTACGTGCAGTGATCCATTTATTTCCATGGCTGTTAGTATCCTTTCTGATTAGCTTACATGGAAAACTACTTTCAAATAATGATACGCGTTTGTCACGGAACTGATTAAATTTTATGTCACCATTTGTTCATTAAAACATTTCATCCCAGGTCATTTCTTGTAAACTTTTCTTAAAAATGGCATTAATTAGGCTATCTGATTTCTACCGAAAAGTATCCATACTATAAAGCACTATGTTATTTATCTCAACTAACTGAGCATCATGATCAGAAAGACTGCTACTTGGCATGCAATTATTTTTTTGTTTTGTCCTTCATAAAAGATAACATTGTCAGCTAGGGCCCTACAGTCTTTAATTATTGAGATCAAAATGTGGTGTCCAAATTAGGTTTCCAAGTCATTTCTTCTATTACACTCCTTTAGAATGTCTACACTGAAATCAACACAGACTATTAATTGCTTGTTGCTGTTTGAAAGACAGCATAGTAAAAATTCCATATGACTCATAAACAGCTCAAAATTCCCATAGGGTATCTATATAGCACTACAATTAAAAGTGAACCATTTTTCAGTGTTAATTCAGAAGCACACAATTCTGTGCAGCTATCACTACAAAATGTATTTTCCTCATTGTTTTTGAACTTGTATTCTGTCTTAATATATGATACAACTACTTTTACTATACTACAACAATTATTTGACTTTACCTACATTAGTTCTACATGATTAAGACGTCAGAGTATAATATTTTATATTTAACTTCTCTAATGCTGTTGTTATGTGATGTTCAGAGCATGTGTACCTTTTCAGAGCTCTCTAAATTTTTGGGACTTATTACTCAATTCCCTAATCTGATGAAATAAACCCTTATATTTGTATGCTGCAATATTTGTACACTGTAATAAATGTAAGAATATTATGATGGTAATTTATGCAGATGTACAGCATTGTAACCTCCAGTTCTACCAGTGTGTCCTTCCTGCTTTTCAAACTTCAGCAGTTTAACTGAGCATGTACAGCATACAATGATTTGCATTTTATAGCAGTTTACATTGACAAATTAATTACCTACACCTGCACTGCCTCAGAGAATGTCTCATATTGCAGTAGACAAAACACCAGACACCAACGTACACCTTGTATTGTATTGTAAGGAGATGGGGACCTAGAAATGATGAAGAGGCTTCGTCCCTGCCATAGCCCTCAGTGGTTCTCAACCCCATAACCAGCTACAGCACTCCACTCACCCCACCCCCGCCCCACACCAAACCCAGGCTTATTGTGTTGTCTAGCCCCCAGTGGACCCTCCGGGAAGGTGTCACACCAGTCAAGTGTAACAGCAATGTTTGCATGGTATAGTAATTATGGTGCACGCATACGTGGAGATAGTGTCTGCGCAACAATTGCTGACATGGTGTAACTGAGGCAGAATAAGGGGAAACAGCCCACATTCACTGAGGCAGATGGAAAACCACCTTAAAAACCCTCCACAGACTGGCACGGCTTCCCGCCCAGAAAGCCGTGCATTAGACTGCACTGTTAACCAGGTGGGCAAATTACACCTTAGTGCGTGCCCTGATTTTCAGAAAATTTATGTCAGCAAAGACATAAACACTGGTCATAAAGGGCTGTACTGTATGATTATTTGCAGTAGATCTTTGTCCCTCTATTTTAGCTGTCATGATGACACAGTTACTAGCTATTTAAGATAACCCAGGACCACAACAAAATTATCAGAATTGTTTAAAACTTTTCAGAACTTAGGAGCAACTCCAAGAAATGACAATTCAGATATGATTTGTAGAATAAGCTGTCTCATATACTAACCTGAAAAAAGTATTCATCCACTACACTATTACATTCCACACCACTTGCAGAAAAGATTTCATAATATAACCACATATAGTTGCACATTATAAGAAGTTTAGTAAAATCATGAAAACACTATGTAGTGCAATCTTCACTCTAGGATGTAAATAATGTTTAAAAAGGTGTAATAATGTCCATGGTGTTCAATTGACAACTCACCAGTTGAGTACCACAACTTGGTACTGTAACATAACTGTCGTAACTCACTTGATAAATGCAATTGTAAGCATATTCAATAGTACAATAATTTGTCATGGAAGGTGCTAGCTTTGTTCAGTTCATTAGAGACAGTGTCTGAATGACACTTCTTAATATAGGAACAAATATAAAATACACAAACAAAGAGGAAACATAAGAAATACTTTATAGCTAAACACAGGAAATGAATACCAAAACCAGTAACAACCTCAGCCAGGTTTTTGACACTGTACCTCATAAGCGCCTTGTAATGAAACTGACCTATGGAATATCGCCTCAGTTGTGCGACTGGATTCTTGATTTCCTGTCAGAAAGGTCACAAGGTCACAGTTCGTAGTGATAGACGGGAAGTCATTGAGTAAAACAAAAGTCATATCCAGCGTTACTCAAGGAAGTATTATAGGCCCCCTATTATTCCTGATCCATATTAAGGACATAGGAGACAATGTGAGTAGTCTTCTTAGATTGTTTGCAGATGTCATTTACCGTCTTGTAAAGTCATCATATGACCAAAACAAATTGCAAAATGATTTAGGTAAGATATCTGTATGGTGCGAAAAGTGGCAGTTGACTCTGAGTAAAGAAAAGTGAGAAGTTATTCAAATGAGTACTAAAAAAATTCCGTTAAATTCCGATTACGCGATAAGCCATACAAACCTGAAGGTTGTAAATTCAACGAAATACTTAGGGATTACAATTACAAATCCAAACTGGAACGATCACATAGCTAATATTGTGGGTAGAACAAACCAAAGACTGCGATTCATTGGCAGAACACTTAAAAGGAGCAACAGATCTACTAAAGAGCGCTCGTCCGCCCTATTGTGAAGTTTTGCCGTGCGGTATGGGATCCGCATCAGGTGGGACTGACAGATGATATCGAAAAAGTTCAAAGAAGGGCAGCTCGTTTTGTATTAACGCGAAATACGGAAGATAGTGCCACAGACATGATACGTGAAATGTAGTGGCAATCACTAAAACAAAGACGTTTTTCGTTGCGACGGGATCTTCCTATGAAATTTCAATCACCAGTTTTCTCCTCCGATTGCAGAAACGTTCTGTTGGCACCGACCTACATAGGGAGAAATGAGCATCACGATAAAATACGGGAAATCAGGGCTCGCACAGAAATATGTGAGTGCTCGTTTTTCCAGCGCGCCGTTCGAGAGTGGAACAGTAGAGAGACAACCTGAATATGGTTCACTGAATCATGTGCCAGGCACTTTATTGCGAATAGTAATCACGTAGATGTACATGTAGATTAGACTAGTATGCACATTGTATGCACTACTGTGCTTTCTCATTAATTAGCCAAATCCAGTTCATTTGTTTATGTACTACTTCACAGTCTCTGTTTGTTCCGTTTATAGTCCACATTCTGTCGATCTTAACAATGATTTGTATACGAAATCCATAAGATAACATAGATAATAATAATAAGGAAAATAATTCTTTTGCATGCCTTTGTTTACATAGATAAATATGAATTCTGTTCATCATTGTGCATATTTCTTCAGATCATTTTGATGGTATAAGCCTTTGCTCTTTCCAGATTTTGAGTAGGCAAGCAAGTAACTGCCTTCATGAGGAATGCTTACAGTTTCATGTCGGGTGGTGTACAAAGTTTGCCACTTCTTGTTCTACCCTAGAAGTTAAGAAGATTTTGGGTGTAATCTCAGGAGGATGCGATCTTAGACTTTATGCTCTTGCACTTTGCCAAGCTTCTTATCATAAGCACGCTTCCTCGTCTGTGCAGCAGCATTAATAGCAATAAGCGCGTTCGATTCGTTCCTCTCTGTATAATCCATCATCAGAATATGTCGGCAGAGAATTGACCCATTCATTCCTCTCTTTAGTATCGAACATAACAGATGCGGGCATAAGTTGCGTCGTTGTGTGGGGAAGATTGATGCGCCACTGAATCATCCTATCAAGCTGCTGACTGACGGCCTCGCGTTTAGACCACGAGACGGAGTTGGTTCCATGTGCAAAGGTCTCATGGGGGTACACGTCCATCCGGTATTCATATTATTTTATATGACACCAGCCCTTTTGGAAAAGACCTGAACGTATCTCTCTAAAAGTAAACACAAATCTTCTCTTCGTTCGTCCGACAAAGACATTGCTTCCTCGGACTTATTCTGAATGACGATAGAGTTTACACCATACTGCTGGCTATCCTGTTCATCTGGCGCAATGCTACGGTACCTAGGATGGTCTTGTACCCATAACATCCTTCTTTTATGATTTTCACTTCAATAACATCACACAGCCTGGTATTCCGACCTTTGTTTTCATCAGGTTAAGAATTTTTAATTCTCCTCCAATCCTCAAATGACATAACCCATGCGGAAGATCGATAGCTACGTCCCTACCCCGTATATACTAAATGCCTACGAGACAGGGCACTGTGAGGCCTCTCACGACGAGGACCGTGTATCTTGTTGTGGGTTGGCAGGAGAGCCAACACCGGTCTGAGAGGAAGCCGAAAGGCACGCGTTTTAGCTTACGCAGGCTGGCGTAAGGTCTGGAACAGGACAAGGAAATTAGACTGTCGCAAAAAAGGACGTAGCTGTTGGAATACTTAACTTTAATCCGTAAATGGTGAACATCGCTCTTGACGGTACATATTTACAGCATCAATAGTAAGTGGAAATGGCGCCTTGCTAGGTCGTAGCAAATGACGTAGCTGAAGGCTATGCTAACTATCGTCTCGGCAAATGAGAGCGTATTTTGTCAGTGAACCATCGCTAGCAAAGTCGATTGTACCACTGAGGCGAGTGCTAGGAAGTCTCTCTAGACCTGCCGTGTGGCGGCACTCGGTCTGCAATCACTGATAGTGGCGACACGCGGGTCCGACGTATACTAACGGACCGCAGCCGATTTAAAGGCTACCACCTAGCAAGTGTGGTGTCAGGCGGTGACACCACACATCTATCGGCTCTGCTCTCATACTCAATATCTGCTTGTGCGTGTATCGTAACTCGTTGGCCTCCGGAGACAATATTACAGGATACCACCCAATTCTGAACTGGTAACGTCGGTACTTTCCGATGCTGAGTGATCACGTGGAAAAAATTTGCTTCAATAACATTTGCACTCGCGCCAGTATCAAAAATGATCGTTGTAGGAATACCTCCTAATACGGATTTCACAGCAGCGTGTACAAATTCACGATCCTGTTCGGAAGTTGTTTCATTATCTGTAAACGACTCCTGCCTCATGTCGTGACCGTCATTCTACGGGAGCATATACACATGCTCTAGCACAGTTCTGCAACAGTCTAACATAACAGTCACGACACTTCGCCTCGATTTTGTTGCCTACCGCATCAGCAGCGCCCCAAATGGTCAGTAACTTAAACTGTGATTTCGGAACGATCGTGAAACCGAATAGTGGTTGTTTATTTTGATTTCTACAGTGGTTTTTACAAGCTGGAGCGTTTGTAGCGCAATAAATTGCAGCAACAACAGGAAGAAAACACCACAGCTGTCTTTTTTACGTTTCCTAAGGATCCTGGGAGGTATATACCATCATGTTACAAAACTGTATCGTCAGGATTCACTTGCAAACTACATTTGTATTAATGATTAATGTTTCGTTTTAGGAGCAGAAAATGGTTAGTTAGTAGCAGACGAGAAGACCTTATGAAAAAAGACCCAGTTTACCTGTATAATAATATTAGATTTTGTTCGCTACATTTCGAACAAAACCAGTTCATGAACGTAGCCAATAATAAACTCATGTGGAATGCAGTACCCACACTGTTTGACATCCCAAATAAGCCACCTCAACTGACGATGAAGAGGAAACTGCCACAAAGATTCGACAATCCACCTAAAGCTGTAAAACAGTCCTATGTCACAGAAGCAGCCAATTCAACTGTCCATGTATCAGTGCCAAATTTGTGTGAATCGTCAACACAGACTTGCTTTGACGATGAAGTGGTTAGATTAAGTGGAGTTATTCGTGTCTTACAAAAGCGTTTTATATGTATTTCATTCACTTCTGCTGTTAGTCAATTTTCTTTGCTTCCGTCGCGTGATGAAATTATTTTGTTAGACCCTTGTTCACTAACAGATTGTTTGAAAATTATTCAAATATTTGGTTTTGCCTGAAATGTAATGTAATCAGCTCATTGTAATGTTTTCAACATATTTCTCCCACTCTTTGGCAGGTGATTGTCCCACTTCGAAAAATATAAAGATGAAGGTCGTACATGTGGCAACAGGCGACAACAGTGACAAACACAGTAGGCGTACTGAACGATAAATGAGCTGTCGATCGCTTTTGCATGTAGAGGTACATGTCTGTGCTTCTTACATGTGAATCTGTGTGTTTATATTCTTTTGATATCACTGTGGTAATGTCACAAGTGTTTCTTCACAAATGTGTTGTATGGCTCTGAGCACTATGGGACTTAACATCTGTGGTCATCAGTCCCCTTGAACTTAGAACTACTTAAATCTAACTAACCTAAGGACATCACACACATCCATGCCCGAGGCAGGATTCGAACCTGCGACAGTAGCAGTCGCGCGGTTCCGGACTGAGCGCCTAGAACCGCTAGATCACCGCGGCCGGCAAATGTGTTGTAGTTTGCCACTCTATTCACTGTTTTTTGTCCATACTTGCGCTTATTTTAGAATCATTTTTAGAAATATATATGCCTTCTGATACTACACAAACCCTTAAAGGAAAGGAAATAACTCAAATACTTCGTAAATTACATAGGAAATAGATGCAAAACAAACATTATGCTTACGACACGTTTGACGTTCATCTTACTGGCCACTTGGAGCGCTAGTGTCGCTCCATCTGTCAAACGGTAACAACTTTTACAACAGTGAGTGTCGCGAGTGTTATGTTAGACTGTGGTTCTGCCCCCATTCCGCCTCGTGGCTGCCGTCAGGGAGCACGATTCAGCCACACTTAGTTTGTCGATGGCGTCGTAAATGAGGTTGGCACCTCTGCCACCTCAACAATGCGCACATCTTACCTGTCAGTTCGGTCATGATTTCACGCACTTAGTTTGTCGATGGCGTCGTAAATGAGGTTGGCACCTCTGCCACCTCAACAATGCGCACATCTTACATGTCAGCTCGGTCATGATTTCACGCACTTAGTTTGTCGATGGCGTCGTAAATGAGGTTGGCACCTCTGCCACCTCAACAATGCGCACATCTTACATGTCAGCTCGGTCATGATTTCACGCACTTAGTTTGTCGATGGCGTCGTAAATGAGGTTGGCACCTCTGCCACCTCAACAATGCGCACATCTTACCTGTCAGCTCGGTCATGATTTCAATTCTGGCCATGTGCGTTAGATGAATTACGGTTCCCTGTTATCGTACCAAGGGTGGTATCTGTTGTTACTCTTGCGTGGTCTTTGCGCATTGTTTTCATTAACCGTCTATTGATATGCCGGTATGCGACGCTCCACCATTACGGTGTGAGCCGCCATTGTTATAGCGATCGTTGCAATGTCCGTTATGCCTACCATTCCGTGTTTCTTGGTGTTGGTTGCTACTTCTCACATCCTCTTGTATGAGATTAGATACTGTCCAGCACCGAAGTCCTCGTCCGATACAGTAATTAATTTTTCTTAGATATTGGGTGGAAACTTTGCCTTTAACAGCCGGGGCACATCTTTCTGTGCCAACGGTTCGTCCCTATACCCAGTGAGATTGATGTATTTCACAATACCGGCGTAACTCTCCCACTTTCGGGTTGTAATGTTCCAGCGAAAAGACGTTTCTCTGTAATTTCTCTTGTACTCCTGCCACCAGTATTTCCAAATTGACTACATGTATCATAATTCTTGATCTGCTGCACACAAGCCTCGATCGCCAAGCATGTGCGACGCTACGAACTGTAGACGTTGTAGTTCGTTTCATGTTTTAGGAATCACGTTCCTAAACAACCGGATAAATATAACCGGGTGCATTGGCTTCTTATCTGGTATGAATACTTAGAATTGACTGTATTTTAATAGGCTCTCGTCCATTAAAATACCACTCAAAGTATTATCTGTCCCAGTCAATTTGGGCGATTGCTATATGTGGGGTATCCTCTCTGATACTCTTCATAAATTGATCCTGCATTTTCCGGATCTGATTCATACTCCCAAGCATGTGTACGTCAAGCTGCGGTATACTTAGTGATTGTTGCGGTAATGTTTCCACAACGAGACGAACGTTTTGGATTTGTGTGCAGATTTCTTCGCGCCACTTTGGTATTTCGTGCGTCGCAATCTGTTTAAACTGCTCTATCTCCGAGACTATTACACTACTGGCCATTAAAATTGCTACACCACGTAGATGACGTGCTACAGACGCGAAATTTAACCGACAGGAAGAAGATGCTGTGATATACAAATGATTAGCTTTTCAGAGCATTCACACAAGGTCGGCGCCGGTGGCGACACCTACAGCACGCTGACATGAGGAAATTCCAACCGATTTCTCATACACAAACAGCAGTTGACCGGCGTTGCCTGGTGAGACGTTGTTGTGAAGCCTCGTGTAAGGAGGAGAAATGCGTACCATTACGTTTCCGACTTTGATAAAGGTCGGATTGTAGCCTATCGCGATTGCGGTTTGTCGTATCGCGACATTGTTGCTCGCGTTGGTCGAGATCCAATGACTGTTAGAAGAATATGGATATGGTGGTTTCAGGAGGGTAACACGGAACGCCGTGCTGGATCCCAACGGCATCGTATCACTAGCAGTCGAGATGACAGGCATCTTATCCACATGGCTGTAACGGATCGTGCAGCCACGTCTCGATCCCTGAGTCAACAGATGGGGACGTTTGCAAGACAACAAACATCTGCTCAAACAGTTCGACGACGTTTGCAGCAGCATGGACTATCAGCTCGGAGACCATGGCTGCGGTTACCCTTGACGCTGCATCACAGACAGGAGCGCCTGCGATGGTGTACTAAACGACGAACCTGGGTGCACGAATGGCAAAACGTCATTTTTTTTGGATGAATCCAGGTTCTGTTTACAGCATCATGATGGTAGCATCCGTGTTTGGCGACATCGCGGTGAACGCACATTGGAAGTATATATGCGCCATCGCCATACTGGCGTATCACCCGGCGTGATGGTATGGGGTAGCATTGGTTACACGTCTCGGTCACTTCTTGTTCGCATTGACGGCACTTTGAACAGTGGACGTTACATTTCAGATGTGTTACGACCCATGGCTCTACCCTTAATTCGATCCCTGCGAAACCCTGCATTTCATCAGGATAATGCACGACCGCATGTTGCAGGTCCTGTACGGGCCCTTCTGGATACAGAAAATGTTCGACTGCTGCCCTGGCCAGCACATTATCCAGATCTCTCACCAACTGAAAACGTCTGGTCAATGGTGGCCGAGCAACTGGCTCGTCACAATACGTCAGTCACTACTCTTGATGAACTATGGTATCGTGTTAAAGCTGCATGGGAAGGTGTACCTGTACACACCGTCCAAGCTCTGTCTGACTCAATGCCCACGTGTATCAAGGCCGTTATTACGGCCAGAGGTGGTTATTGTGGGTACTGACTTCTGAGGATCTATGCACCCAAAATGCGTGAAAATGTAATCACATGTCAGTTCTAGTATAATCTATTTGTCCAATGAATACCAATTTATCATCTGCGTTTTCTCTTGGTGTAGCAATTTTAATGGCTAGTAGTGTATTTTCTTCGTTTTATTTAATTCTGCGGCTTCTTCGTCCCTAGCACTGGCTATCGTGCTCTTTACTTCGGATTTAATCCGATCACCTATCATTTTATCTTTTTCTCTCAACTAGTCGTGGAATTATTTATTTATAGTCACTTTGCTCAGCTATTTTAGCATAACAGTTGGATCTGATTCGGGAGGTAAATTATTTCCTACCTGTGCTAGTTGCACAACGGATACTTCCGTCTTCTTTTGCATCCTTTGCAGTAATTCTACCGTCTCTTCAATGGCTTTCTGTGCAGTTTGCACAGCACTGACATCACGCATGAATTTAGTTACTGTTTCTGCCAGGTTTTTAGTGACCTTGTGAATTGCTAAGACTTCTTTTGTAATTCTTTTGAAGCCAGCATTCAGTTTTGCTGCTAGTGCTTCATTACATTCTCTTTCTTTCACCACTTGCATCTCATCACGTTCCATGTTTTGTTCTTCAGTTTGCTTAATGAGCACTTTATCACGTTCTCTTTCTTTTGCAGCTTGCGCCTCATCGCTTTCATTCATCAAATGCGTTGTTCTGTCGAATAAATCCGGGCGCTGATAACCTCGCTGTTGTGCGCCCTAAAACACCAATCATCATCATCATCATGCAAAAGGGTCTGCAACAGGTGCAGGGCTTTTTCCGGCACCCCCAGCAGATTGAGAGCGCTCATTTACACCAACTGCTGTACAGCGTGTTTGAAAAAGAACTGTCTTGTTTGAATGTGTCCTAGAATCTGTACAAAGTGACATACACTATTCTGGTTTGTGGTATTTGATTCATCATTTCTTCAAGTTTGTCTCCCTTGCATTTGGCAGGTCTGCTTGACCTTGAGACCGTACCAGTGCTGCTTTCTCCTCTGTTCCCTCAGTTCAGTCCAGGCGTGCGTGCAGTTTAGAGCAACTCAGCTACAATGTGTACTCTACAACAGAAAGTGCAGTGTGTTTCTTGGCTTATGAAAACTGGATCAGTTATAAGAGTGCAACGTAATTTCACAAGCCAAATAACTCACTGTACTTTCTGTTGCGGAGTAATCATTGTTACTTAATTGATCTACGCTGAACGCATGCCTGGACTGAACTGAGGGAACAGAGTTTAAAAACAGCACGGGGTCAAAATGGTTCAAATGGCTCTGAGCACTATGGTACTTAACTTCTGAGGTCATCAGTCCCCTAGAACTTAGAACTACTTAAACCTAACTAACCTAAGGACATCACACACATCCATGCCCGAGGCAGCATTCGAACCTGCGACCGTAGCGGTCACGCGGTTCCAGACTGTAGCGCCTAGAACCGCTCGGCCACCCTGGCCGGCAAACAGCACTGGTGCCATCTCAAGGTCAAGCAGACCTGCCAACTGCAGTGGAGCCAAACTTGGAGAGCTGATGAATCAAACACCACACCTAGAATAGTGTATGTCAGTTTGTAGAGATTCTAGGACATATTTAAACTAAGGAGTTCGTTTTCAAACACAGAGTGTTACCTGTCTCAATCCCAGCTGCTACCAGTCAGCTGCAACATTGCTATCATCCGCAATATCTTCATCAGTAGTTTGCTGTACAGGGTTCACGTTCGCAAATTTAGCAATTTTGGTCATTTCACAAACAATTATACCTAGAGATGGGACCCTCCTTCAATCTAGCCTCAATAACCGATAAACGTTATAGACACAATAATGAAATTACCTAACTGGCAGAATAACAAGGTAACTTTAACAAAACACATGCAAATTTATTTTCAGCTAGCGTGCAGCTTAATGAGAGTTCTAATTCTACGCCGCAGTACAACAATAACTAAACTATTCTATGCTGACAACACAATAAAATGATTCTACTGACCACGAAATGATACGTATATGCAGGTCATAATTACTGCAATATACTGCGATAGCAATGTGCAAGTGACAGTACCTTTTATGCAGAACTGCAGCAGGGAGGGGAGACGAATCTCATCATCTACGCCAGGAATCTATTTTCTGTTTCAACAACTATTTCCTCAGTATTCCACAAAATACAGTGGGTTCTTGAAAAATAAAAGAAAAAAGAGATTAGTACATTCATGAATTTTAGTTCGCCCCCCATGTTGGGCCAGTTGAATCATTATTTTCTTCGAAAAAGGGAAATTTTTCTATATATTTTGTGTTGAGCTCTTTAGTGGTAATTGAAAAATTAATTTTCACAAGAGGAAGTTAACTGGAGAGCCATTAATTAAATGAAGCAGCCAAGTAAAACAATGATGTTACGTTTAAACTATCACACGACAAATTTACAACTAAGAGAAAGAAAATTAATAATCCAAGATTTTGTCTAACCTGCTTTGATAGCGCTAAAGCGGACTAACGCACACATCCTTTGTTGGCTGTATGCCGATCACTAACATTACGCGTTATGCGCAGAAGTACTGCCCAGAAACTGCGTTTACAGATCGGCTTAACAGATCTCAGGGACACACGAGTGGCTGCTACAAGTTCGAACATCAATGAAGCTCAGCAGCGGCCAGCAAACGATGTGTCGGTAGTCTTGCAGTTCTCCTATCTGAAACATAGAAAGTCGGGCAGGCAAGATTAACGTAATTGAAACACTGATAAACCGTAACAATTATTCACAAATTGACCATTCTTTTAAATAGATGAATACGTTACACACTCTGAAAATATCTTTCAAGCACAATTGCCTGTTAGAGAGAGCGACAAGATCGGAGGCATTAATAGAGAGCAGCCCTCGGGAGAGAGATTTCCAGAGGGAGCGAGCTACACGCAGCTCGTGTTTAATGCAAGATGACAACTGAAGGCAAATTTACTGTCATTTTTGCTCAGTCTCTTCCTGTTCTGGAAACCTCTTGCGCGGAAAAAGGTTCGAGAGACTTCGCTGCGTTCCTTTCTGACATGAATGGTCGCACAAACGTTTGAATGTTGTCGCCACTTGCGCTGCGTCTGATGCACTGTTTGGTAATAAAAAAATACAATTGCCATCTTTCTCTAGAAGGGAAAGGAGAAAGGAGGAAGGAGTACATAGAGGGTCTATACAAGGGCGATGTACATGAGGACAATATTATGGAAATGGAAGAGGATGTGAAATGCGAGATATGATACTGCGTGAAGCGTTTGACAGAGCACTGAAAGACCTAAGTCGAAACAAGGCCCCGGGAGTAGACAACATTCCTTTAGAACTGCTGACAGCGTTGGGAGAGCAAGTCCTGACAAAACTCTACCATCTGGTGAGCAATATGTATGAAACAGGCAAAATACCCTCAGACTTCAAGAAGAATATAATAATTCCAATCCAAATGAAAGCAGGTGTTGACAGATGTGAAAATTACAAAACTATCAGTTTAATAAGTCACGGCTGCAAAATACTAACGCGAATTCTTTACAGACGAATGGAAAAACTGATAGAAGCCGACCTCGGGGAAGATCAGTTTGGATTCCGTAGAAATGTTGGAACACGTGAGGCAATACTGACCCTACGACTTACCTTAGAAGATAGGTTAAGGAAAGGCAAACCTACGTTTCTAGCATTTGTAGACTTAGAGAAAGCTTTTGACAATGTTGACTGGAATACTCTCTTTCAAATTCTGAAGGTGGCAGGGGTAAAATACAGGTAGCGAAAGGCTGTTTACAATTTGTACTGAAACCAGGTCTCAGTTATAAGAGTCAAGGGACATGAAAGGAAAGCAGTGATTGGGAAGGGAGTGAGACAGGGTTGGAACCTCTCCCCGATGTTATTTAATCTGTATATTGAGCAAGCAGTAAAGGAAACAAAAGAAAAATTCGGAGTAGGTATTAAAATCCACGGAGAAGAAATAAAAACTTTGAGTTTCGCCGATGACATTGTAATTCTGTCAGAGACAGCAAAGGACTTGGAAGAGCAGTTGAACAGAATGGACAGTGTCTTGAAAGGAGGATATGAGATGAACATTAACAAAAACAAAACGAGGATAATGGAATGTAGTCGAATTAAGTCGGGTGATGCTGAGGGAATTAAATTAGAAAATGAGACACTTAAAGTAGTAAAGGAGTTTTGCTATTTCGGGAGCAAAATAACTGATGATAGTCGAAGTAGAGAGGATATAAAATGTAGACTGGCAATGGCAGGGAAAGCGTTTCTGAAGAAGAGAGATTTGTTAACATCGAGCGTAGATTTAAGTGTCAGGAAGTCGTTTCTGAAAGTATTTGTATGGAGTATAGCCATGTATGGAAGTGAAACATGGACGATATGTAGTTAGGACAAGAAGAGAATAGAAGCTTTCGAAATGTGGTTCTACAGAAGAATGCTGAAGAGTAGATGGATAGATCACATAACTAATGAGGAGGTGTTGAATAGAATCGGGGAGAAGAGGAGTTTGTGGCACAACTTGACTAGAAGAAGGGATCGGTTGGTAGGACATGTTCTGAGGCATCAAGGGATCACCAATTTAGTATTGGAGGGCAGCGTGGAGGGTAAAAATTGTAGAGGGAGACCAAGAGATGAATACACTAAGCAGATTCAGAAGGATGTAGGTTGCAGTAGGTACTGGGAGAAGAAGAAGCTTGCACAGGATAGAGTAGCATGGAGAGCTGTATCAAACCAGTTCAGGACTGAAGACCACAGCAACAACAACATCTGTATGCTCTGTCACACTTAAGAAAAATTAATTACTATTTTACATTATAAGACAACTTAAATACAATACACGGAATTAATACAAAAACACAACGTTTCTTATATAGGTTTACATAAATTACTTTAGTTTTTTTGCGCTTAAATTTATTTACATGCAAAAAAAATCATTTCGCAGGGTGGTCCCTCATAATTTTATTTTCAATTATCAGATGGCAAAATGCACATTTCGGTGCCGATGTGCAAAAGAAAGCGACCTCTGGTGGCACATGAAACTCAGTACAGGAATAAACGATTGCGGCGCAGTAGCAGACTTGCATCCCACGAGTAGTCGTTTGAGACAATAAAGTCGGTCATATAAAAGGGGCTGCAGGCGGATAGCCGAGCATGGAGCTACAACAACACTGAGTCGGTGCCATAGAGATGTATGAAATTTGTTGAGACAGACGCACGAAGGAGCAGCACCAAGACAGCTGAACTGGAAGGGATTTTTCGTTTCCTCTGCTGCAGTTTCTGTGCCCCAAAGCTGGCCAGTCGCCACTCGAGCATAGGTGAAGCCGCAACCCTGTTGTTAGCTAGTCCTGGATAGATAGAGGTTACTTCTGTGATCGCAGGATGCCGTCCAAGTTTTGCATATGGTTTCATTATACGCTTTTAACTGTGTAATGCTTGTGAAGGACGAAAATGTATCATCGACAGTGAAAAATGTCAATTGTATCGCATCTACATCTGCATATACACCAGACTCCTAAAACCATCTAACAGTGTGTGGTGGAGGCTACGTGTGACACTACTAACTGATCCCCCCTACCCTGTTCCACTCGCGAATGGCGCATGGGGAGAACAATAGTTGGTAAACCTCTGCATTAGCTGTAATTTTTCGAATTTTCACGTCACAGTAGTAGTGGGGCTAGGAGAGAGCAGGTACTTAACATATAGTTCTCCTTTCATTGGCAGGTCCTCAGCCTATCATTCTGTCAAGTGGTTTTGCATGTCGCTGCACTTAACCTATTGCTCCCCCCACCCCCTCCAACCCCTCCT
Source organism: Schistocerca cancellata (assembly GCF_023864275.1). Lineage (NCBI taxonomy): Eukaryota > Metazoa > Arthropoda > Insecta > Orthoptera > Acrididae > Schistocerca > Schistocerca cancellata. The sequence continues at coordinate 747,097,729 of NC_064630.1, forward strand.
CAAGAAGGAGGTTTTGGGCCATTTTGTTAGTGTGGATTGCCTACATCAGGGGCAGGTATGCACTCAGGGGCAAACCTATTGTCCTCCTTTGGTTGACAGGTACATAACCTACTGTTCTGTTAAGCGCTTTTCCATGTCACCCCCATTTCCTTGTGATTGACAGGCACTTAACCTAATGTTCCCCCAGCCCATTCCCACTCCCCCACCCCCAGTCCTCTCCCCCCTAACTGCTACAGGTACACTTTCAGGTCTGAGATTTTGGAATAGGGCCCTCTCTCTTATCAATTTGATTGACAACTTTATTAAATTGATCAGTTAGTTAACCTCTATGGTAGGAAAGTGCCACACACCCCTGCCAGGCCCCCTGGCAGGAAGTTCAAATTCAAGACAATGCAACCTCTACTATCCTAAGAAAATGGTGGGAAAAAGGGCACCTCCACTAACCTCAGTCATCCAACCACCACCTCTTCCTAGGAATTGGCGGGAAAAAGACTCAGTTGATCTATCATTTGTAGGGTATTTGATTGTAGTATATGGAATATTGTTTAAACAATTTAGACATTGTGTGTAATATTGTTTATCTAAACAATTTAGGGGATTCAATGCATTGTATGGAATATATAGAAATTGGTGGAGAAGAAGGATCTCATAACAAAAATTTCTAGGATATATTGTTTATTTATAAAAAAAAAAATCAGTTCGTGGGCGTTGGATTCCTCTTGCTCATCATTCCTTGTGGTCTGGAAACACGTAGGTCTTGTAAGAAGTAATTACATGGACCAAACATGATGCATAACTGTTATAACCAGGAATAACACAATAACCTCTTCAGTCTGCTTTATTAAATCACAAATCACTTTTTAACAATGATGTTAGCCAAGCATCTATCCAGGCTCACACTCAGAAGTAATGCAGAATTAAAGTTTGGTTATACCAATGTCCGAATGTGCATGGTGGGGTGCACCTTCCGTAATTATTCCCAAATCCAGTGAAGTTCAGTCTCTCCAAGTGAAGTCGCAAGATTTTCCGCCGAGCAGTCAGGTAACCTCGAGTGGTGCGGCGAGTCATCCACAAGCAGCTGGAACACGACGTACTGCACTTCCCGATGAGAACTGTCGTTTGCGGCGGCGGCCGGGTATGCTAGTTAATGGTGCCGTCGGCTGGGGTCGCTGTTTTCCAGGGAAAACCAATCGCAATGTTTCCTGGCGTAGCCAATTGCTGTGTGCTGACAAACGCGCGCGCGCGAAGGCGGCCAGCGATGGTAGCCGCGAGCCGCCCGGAGAAGTGCGGCCAGCGATGTATTTCTCGGCCACGTAAGGGAGCGCGTTGTTCGGTGTTTGTTAGAAGTGGTGTATACCACAATAACCTAATGCTTGGCACTGTACTCTGGGTGTCTTAATCTAATGTTTGGGCCTTTGTCAGCACTTAATGCCGTGCGAGATTAGCCAAGTGGTCTAAGGTGCTGCAGTCATGGACTGTGCAGCTGGTCCCGGCGGAGGTTCGAGTCCTCCCTCGGAATATGGAATCGATGGAATATACTTTTAACAAAACATTGCTAATAAAAAACTCATCCCACCACTCAACTCCCAACACCATCGCCGCACCACCGCAGCCACAGCCTCCACCATTAGCCATGATCGAAAGCAAGCCAATGTGAGCCATCACTCTCACACCGCTGCAGGTGAAAGTTGGATCCATTTTCATTTATACAGTCATGATTCTTCACGTGTTATACTGACGTCACAGAATTCCAAGGCGTGCTCACGCTGGTCCCACATGCGATGACACATAGCTGTGGTATGGTCCAGGACCGAGAGAAATGTTCCAGTGATTTTTAGAATAGCACAGGGTGCATTGTTCCTCGCGCAACATGAGAGACGCATCTAGCAGTGCTTCACTCCCCAGCGTGACTGATGCAATGCTGTGAAATGTGTGCGAGTAGCTACAAACCCTCGCAAGCACATCTAACAAGGTTCTCAATCACATACTGATGTCACATGACTATGTAAAAATAAGAATCGAGGCGACCTCGCGGAAATTGTATAGTGTCACAGAAACAGTTAATGCTCGCTCAGCTTGTATGCACGGAATTTCTTACCCAGCAGAATCTGTTCATGAAAATAGCCCAGAATAACGTCGAATGCAGTCTTCCTCGCCGACCTAACATGGTACCCCATCCATCATGTGTTACCCTTCCTGCTTTCAACATAGACAACTGCCCCCTCCACTATGTAGAGGCTCCTATATCCCAGCACAAAGGATGTGAATGAATCGAGCATTATGATTGGCTTTTATCGAATTTACCCGCCGAATTACTGATGCCGCCGGTATTGAAGCACCACCCGCCTTTTCTTTCTTTCTGCAGATGAGACTTTCAGCAGTTATTTTACACAGATCGCCATATTGCACTGGCAATTAAATCTTACAAACCACTATACAAATCATCAAATACGGAAAGACCCTTACTTGTTTACACTGCTCTCCCACCGAGAACAGGAGCTTGAATATTAGAACATGAAACTGACCTGCAACCCATCAATATATCACCACATGCTCTACATAACATCAAATACATAAAGACTCCTACTCAATTATACTGCTCTCCGACTGAGGACAGAAGCTTGAATATTAGTGGATGAAACCGATCCCCAACCCACCAATATATCACTGCATACAGTGTCAATGTAGTAAACATACAATTCGTATCCTGTGCCAAACAAAATCATCCCTTTTACATCATTGGTACATATACCGCGAAGATAGGCAGTACCGTATATACGGTGTGGTCCATTGATAGTGACTGGGCCAAATATCTCATAAAATAAGCATCAAACGAAAAAACTACAAAGAACGAAACTCATCTAGCTTGTAGGGGGAAAACAGATGGCACTATGGTTGGGCCACTAGATGGCGCTACCAAAGGTCAAACAGATATCAACTGCGTTTTTTAAAATAGGAATCCCCATTCTTTACTACATATTCCTGTAGTACGTAAAGAAATATGAATGTTTTAGTTGGACCACTTTTTTCGCTTTGTGATAGATGACGCTGTAATAGTCACAAATGTATAAGTATGTGGTATCACGTAACATTCCGCCAGTGCGGACGGTATTTGCTTTGTGATACATTACCATGTTAAAATGGACCATTTACCAAATGGTGCGAAATTCAGTATAGGCGCAGTTGGGCCATGAAGTCTGGGGCCACTGGCAGTGTGTGGTAATAGTTGGCAGTCAGTAGGCCAGGCAGAGTAAACATGGCACGGAGTTGCAGTGGCGTATTGCATGTACGATTTGTATGGAGTGAAGCAAGAGCGAGACAGGGAACTGCAACATTGCTTTAAGTAATTGCTATGTACCAGGCAAGGCAGTAGGCCAGAGCCGGGAGTGGTGATGTGTAAGTGCCTGAAGGTGGGCAGTGACAGCAGTCTGCAGCTGGTCCAGGACAGGCCATGTTCGCTTTTCACCTCGCATACCGGGGTGCGGGTGAGGCATATGCTGTGGGAGGTGCAGCAGCACTGCAGCAGCGCTGGAGATGACAGCAGGTGTTGCCATCTGGCAAGCACCACTAGTGGCAAGTTGCAGCACCACATCCAGGAGGGCGCATCTTGCCTCTGGCATGGATGTGTGTGACGTTCTTAGGTCAGTTAGGTTTAAGTAGTTCTAAGTTCTAGGGGACTGATGACCTCAGAAGTTAAGCCCCAAAGTGCTCAGAGCCATTTGAACCATTTTTTTAAGATTTGTAAGTCTGTACATTTCTCAACATTGGAAGAAAGTTGCCTCCACAGTTACACAACAAATAAATACAGCACAAACACATCACATTTGGCATACTTGTGTACTTATTTAATGATCAGTTTGTTATTTTGCCAGTGACTTTATTTAAATTGCAACTGATAATACAAGATCATGGTAACTGAAGAACTGGTCAGCCTAATGTGTTTGCTACCACCATCTTTGTAAAAGAATGCCAAAAGATGCTTATGACAAGCAGGTTTAAATAATTACTTAGCAATACTTAAAGACACTTTGTTGTCATTTATCGTGAGCGCACTTGGCATAAGTTGCTTATTTATTTATGGGCAAACCTTTATTTACATTTATTGTGAATGGTCCGTGTGACTGAATGTTCGTAACATTTCTGTATTTAAATTTTGTTGCAGCCCATTAGTTTAGTCCGAAGAGTGGTCAAGTTGAGTTAAATGATGTCTGTAGAATGTAAGAACGATATATTTTTGTGGGGACCGCCTTCAGCCAATGGAAAAGCACATAGTGGTGGAACACCACGGGAGTCAAGTGGAGACTAGGACTTTTTCGAGTGAAGACCTCAAGGGAGCGGTTCTGAACACTTTTACCTTTGTTTTTGAAGAAGGCAGGCCTGCCTGTGATATAATGCTTTTTTCAAACATGTGACTGATAGATTGTGCGCAGTGAACGGCCGCTACGAGACTTTAAGTATTACGTTACGTCTCGAAGAAAATCACTTGGATGTGCATTCTGTGGCATCGCGCGAAATTTTATCGAGTGAGTGACAATTCTGAGCATGAACAGCTACTACCATACTTTAACTTCTGAAGGAACTTTACATTTAGAGACGTCTGAACTTACTCCAGTGTACGATTCTAACTTTTTCCGCTTGTATTAGGTAACTGAAGATAGCCAGAGTATGAGTTACTGTTCTTTGTACTGCGTGCGTTAATTCGTGAACCATCATATAGAACTTCGAACTGTTTTGAGATGATGAACAAGTCGTATATTTTGACCACGAAATGGACGGTTTTCTCGTATCTTTGATGATAACCTAGTTTCGGGATTTTGCTATCATTCTCGTAACGCTCTCAACGTAACTTTACTTCATTTGATACCAGTATTTTCTGTTTGTATGTCAACTGAATAGCGTAGGACTATTTCCTGCTTATCTGAGATATCCTTTCTTGAATAAACATTCTTCTACACAATTCTGTGTCGTATGCATCAATTGTAGACATTAGAATAGAACCCATGTTATTAGGTTACTCATTTAGCTTTCATTCTGGGTTTTTGTGTATTTCATTACCTAACAATTCTAACCAATGCAGACTGTTTGACTGCAGGATCACCGCCACATGTTTATTATTTACAGCAAATTAGCTGTGGGGCATAAAAGCAGACGTGGCGCGGCTCGACCCTATGGCTATATCGAGCTAATGGTTCTAAACAGAGGCGTGGATAGCCCAAGTACCTAAAGAACGAGCAGCTGCAGTTAAATACACAACTAGTTTGCTCCTATGGGATGCAGTTTGGAAGAGCAATTACACAAGCACTAACCGTTAGGTACCATCCCAGCTTGTTGGCATGGTTCGACATACCGCATTACGTTTGAGCGCAAAATATGTCCTAAGATTCTATAACAAATGGATGTGAAGCATGTTATTGACAACATAAAAAGTAGAAATACATTATTACTCTGTAACGGACCTACTGAGACCTTGTTTCCCTTGAAGCAATATACTTAGAAAATATGCCTGAACAACCTTGTGAAATTTCGTCGATGGAGTTCGGCATTATATGGCCAGGAATATGATTGACTGTGGTAGCACGACAAGAGTTTCCGATTTTAACTCTGGTACTATACATGAACATGTAAGGATATTGTTTTCTTAAGCCATGCACAGACGAGGACATATCTTGCGCCACAAATGGTGCAATAATACGGTACAACATCCTGCTAACACTGAGAATTCTAGCTACTGTACAAATCTCCAGAAGCCTAATGTTTTCAATCAGAAGACCTGTAATCATGACTTCCTCAGTTACTTCTGAAACTTATGATGCAATTTATTAGTGCCTGAGGAAATCAAACATGAAGGCAAATTAATTTTGTTAAATTTCTTCAGAACATGACCAAAATAATGCAATGTAATGACACATTTAGGTAATTTGTGTGGGTATGTCATTCCAGGTGCCTCCGCCACAACGTTTTGATGCAATGCTAGCCTTCATTGGTTATGTTTAGTTCATTTCAAACCCCTAATATTCCATTTATTCTGCTTAGTTCACTACAAACAGCAATGAATTCTTTAAGGCGCCGTCCTTAACAATTTCCCAAAAATGTTTTCGGGAAGGATATATATCTGATCCACCCCTTGGCTATGCCTACATGGAGCCACTATCACATATTTTTAATAGTTTGACAATTATACTCAAGATGTAGCCCTACACTGTGAAAATTTATGTTAACAATTGAACCTTATAATTTATAGGCCCAAACTGCTCCTAGCTTATTTGAGGAATTTTCGCACAAAATCAGTACATCTTATAATTCATCAGTTTCTATTGCTAGGGAAAATTTGTTCAACACAGTAATTCGAGAGTCCAAGGCAGTACTTATTTTGCTGTTCAAGAGTGTATGTAAGTTTGCAGATGCCATCAACAGAAAGTGAATGGAAACATAAACTAAAACAATTTCAGGATATATGGAACTTTCAAAACGGTGCTTAACATGGGATGCCTTTGAAACTCCAACCACCAAGATGTATGGGATGATACTACCACATTACAAAGGAGGTGTTACCGGCACTTCTTGCTGTTCAGTATAAATTTACATGTGTGAACATAGATTAGGTTTTAATTGGGGGGGGGGGTTAGTGATGGAGGAGTATTCTGGAAAAATCCACTCTGTGAAATTCTTATTGGTGCCGAAAATTTAATCAACAACATCACAGGTATTATCAGGAACTCAAACTGCAGTGCCTTATATAGCTGTAGATAATGATGATCTTCGGTTATCAGAGCGTATAATGAAGCCATATAAGGGAAATCTCAAGCAGAAACAAAAAATATTTAGGCCTAATACCGTCTGAACAGGACAAGAGGGACTTCTGAAAATGCTTTTGGAACACTAAACAACAGGTTCAGAAATCTTCTCAAGCAAATGGAGCTACCCGTTGAAACTGTAGAGAAGATCACATTGTCTAATTATGTGCTACATAATTTTTGTGGACACATGTGGGAAGCGTTATGTTCGACAACTGGAAAAGAAGGAGGAAATAAATAAATGTGTTATCACTCCAAGGGAATGACAGAAAAATAATCTGAGTGGCATAGCAAGATTAGGTCAAGGCAAGTCAGTTGAAGATAGGAAAGTGATAGATACTCATCAGGAATATTTAAACTCTACGGGGTATGTACAACGGCAATAGGAATCTGTAATGATGCAGTGTCAAATCTACAAAATAGCTAATGTAAATAATGACAGAAAAGTTAATAATATACGCATTCATGAATTAACTCAGTTGGTTTAGCAATAAATTTAGTAATTTGAAATTGCTTTAATTGCATTTCACATTCAAGATAATGCACTATATTTAACTTGTATTTTATGTATGTTACACAGCTGAACTGTAATGAAAATAAATAAACAGTCTTGTTGGTGATTATTGCCTAAGTCTTCTTCTTACACTTTACAAAATATGTTAAATATCTCTCTCTTAGCTTTAATCATAAGAGCTATAAGTTTTATTTGCAGTGGAGAAGCAGTTACATATGAACAAAATATTTCCACATCATTTGGAGCACTTTTGATTTATTTATGCTGGTCAGCTCTTTACAGAATAGTATTTTCTCATACATTGTAACCATTCTTTGTTTTTCCCTGTTTGATCACACCACTTCAATGTGGACTGCTTGATGATGATGATGATGACGCTGTTTCAAATGGCTAGACATTTTGCGGAACATCGCATCCCTCTATAGTTATGAAACAATCAACGGAAGAGTTTGGAATCTCACTGACATGACAGTCAACCTGAAAGATAATAATAACAATTGAACACAGCTTGCAGTTTGCGCTTTATAAAATGGTTCAAATGGCTCTAAGCACTATGGGACTTAACATCTGGTGTCACCAGTCCCCTAGACTTAGAAACCCAAGGACATCACAAACATCCATGCCCGAGGCAGGATTCGAACCTGCGACCGTACCAGCAGCGCGGTTCCGGACTGAAGTGCCTAGAACCGCTCGGCCACAACGGCCGGCTGTGTGCTTTATAAGTTTTGTGATTCTGTATTTATGGCCAATACGAGACACTGAACATGAACATAAGGCACGACCTGAGGGTCACAAAGGTTTTTTTTTTCTTTAAAGTTACGGGGAAAAGAAAAAACGATGCCAGTAGGTGAAAACTAACAAGCAGACGGAACAGACAACTGAATTGTGCAGAAGCACTGCATGAATATTTGTGTACCTTACCCTGTGGAGTGCGCTACTACAAACCCCGGGTATCTTCTCAGTTTTTTCACTTGCTGTGCTAATCTCTGCAGAAACTGAACGTGAAAAAATTATTTACCGTGGCATTAGTGATATTAGTGTAGTCCACTCTTTCTTGTGCGAATTCCGTGGAACAAGTCCCTTTCCTTCTCTGAACGTGGTCACCCAAAAACAAAAGTTTCTTAAAGTACCACACCATGCTCATACACATCCGCAGATCCCATTCAACTCTTCGTCAAAGCAATTATTTTATTAAGTTCCAACACAAAAGTTGTTTATAAACTTTTCATCTGCGCTTTTCATCACGAGACGAAAACCTAAGCTCCTTCAATGAATCAACTATTTTGTCGAGTGAGTATTTCCTGTCGTGTTTGTTGTATCATAACGACATGTTTCGCGTGTGTATGCCTCAATAAGAATGTGTATAGCTTCCTTAGAGCACTACATTATCACACAGTGCATTTCCGATAACGAAAACAAGCACTTATATGACTGCTAGGTGTTTGTTTTTTCGGGTTCGTCCGAGCAAATAGTCACCAAGCATTCATATAACGGGCTCACCTCGATGGGCAACGAACCCACAACCTTCAGTGCAGGTGCACATCTGTTTCCAAACTCCTGAGCGAATCTAAAATTAGCGAGCGTGGAGGAAATGGACAGGGGTAGGTGGCGTTGGATGGGAATGTGAATCGGCCAGGGAGCGCACAGATATAGACCGCTTATTTGCAGTAAACGCTGTGTCCGGATGGTGCTGTGGTTAACGCTACTGCCTAGTAAGCAGGAGCTCCTGGGTTCGAGTCGCCGTACGGCCCACATTTTCACTTGTCGCCGCTGATACCGCTTTAAGTCCCGATGTGCCTGATACCATCAGTTCCTTTCCTTTCGTTCCCTTTCTCCCCTCGCCCACCTTCAGTTTTCATAGAAACAAATGGATCTATACAATCAAATATCAGCCATGTGGCTTGGAATATACACTCCTGGAAATGGAAAAAAGAACACATTGACACCGGTGTGTCAGACCCACCATACTTGCTCCGGACACTGCGAGAGGGCTGTACAAGCAATGATCACACGCACGGCACAGCGGACACACCAGGAACCGCGGTGTTGGCCGTCGAATGGCGCTAGCTGTGCAGCATTTGTGCACCGCCGCTGTCAGTGTCAGCCAGTTTGCCGTGGCATACGGAGATCCATCGCAGTCTTTAACACTGGTAGCATGCCGCGACAGCGTGGGCGTGAACCGTATGTGCAGTTGACGGACTTTGAGCGAGGGCGTATAGTGGGCATGCGGGAGGCCGGGTGGACGTACCGCCGAATTGCTCAACACGTGGGGCGTGAGGTCTCCACAGTACATCGATGTTGTCGCCAGTGGTCGGCGGAAGGTGCACGTGCCCGTCGACCTCGGACCGGACCGCAGCGACGCACGGATGCACGCCAAGACCGTAGGATCCTACGCAGTGCCGTAGGGGACCGCACCGCCACTTCCCAGCAAATTAGGGACACTGTTGCTCCTGGGGTATCGGCGAGGACCATTCGCAACCGTCTCCATGAAGCTGGGCTACGGTCCCGCACACCGTTAGGCCGTCTTCCGCTCACGCCCCAACATCGTGCAGCCCGCCTCCAGTGGTGTCGCGACAGGCGTGAATGGAGGGACGAATGGAGACGTGTCGTCTTCAGCGATGAGAGTCGCTTCTGCCTTGGTGCCAATGATGGTCGTATGCGTGTTTGGCGACGTGAAGGTGAGCGCCACACTCAGGACTGCATACGACCGAGGCACACAGGGCCAACACCCGGCATCATGGTGTGGGGAGCGATCTCCTACACCGGCCGTACACCACTGGTGATCGTCGAGGGGACACTGAATAGTGCACGGTACATCCAAACCGTCATCGAACCCATCGTTCTACCATTCCTAGACCGGCAAGGGAACTTGCTGTTCCAACAGGACAATGCACGTCCGCATGTATCCCGTGCCACCCAACGTGCTCTAGAAGGTGTAAGTCAACTACCCTGGCCAGCAAGATCTCTGGATCTGTCCCCCATTGAGCATGTTTGGGACTGGATGAAGCGTCGTCTCACGCGGTCGGCACGTCCAGCACGAACGCTGGTCCAACTGAGGCGCCAGGTGGAAATGGCATGGCAAGCCGTTCCACAGGACTACATCCAGCATCTCTACGATCGTCTCCATGGGAGAATAGCAGCCTGCATTGCTGCGAAAGCTGGATATACACTGTACTAGTGCCGACATTGTGCATGCTCTGTTGCCTGTGTCTATGTGCCTGTGGTTCTGTCAGTGTGATCATGTGATGTATCTGACCCAAGGAATGTGTCAATAAAGTTTCCCCTTCCTGGGACAATGAATTCACGGTGTTCTTATTTCAATTTCCAGGAGTGTAGTTTCATCCGATTGTATGCTATTTACTAGCAATGCAATGGCACGTCACCATACGTTCACTAAAACGTGTAGGGATTCACTGTTCACAGGAAGCAATTCACTCGCTACGCCAGTCGTGGTGCAAGAAAGTGTACATCTACATCTGCGTCAGTACTCTGTGAACCACTGTCAAGTGCATGATAGGAGGTATGTGCCACTGTACCAGTTGTTAGAGCTTTTTCCCGTTCCATACACATATGGGGCACAGGAAACTGTCTATTTAAATGCCTCTTTGCATGCTGTAATTGATCTAATCTTATCCTCACTATCCTTATGGTAGCGTTATGTAGGGGGTTGTAGTATATACCTACAGCCAGTCCTTGAAACTTTGACAGTATACTTCCTTAGGATAGTTTTCATCTATCTTTAAGAGTCTGCATGCTCTGTTCTCTCAAAATCTCAGTGACACTCTCCGGTGGGCCGAACAAACCTGTGACCGTTCGTGCTGACTTTCTCTGAATATGGTTCAAATGGCTCTGAGCACTACGGGACTTAACTGCTGCGGTCATCAGTCCCCTAGAACTTAGAACTACTTAAACCTGACTAACCTAAGGACATCACATACATCCATTCCCGAGGCAGGATTCGAACCTGCGACCGCAGCGGTCGCGCGGTTCCAGACTGTAGCGCCTAGAACCGCAAGGTCACTCCGGCCGGCTCTCTGAATATGTTCAGTATCCTCCGCAAGTCCTATTTGGTGCGTGTCCGACATACTTCAGCAATATTCTAGGATGGGTTGCACGAGAAATTTGTAAGTAGTCTCGTCTATAGGCTGACTGCATTTCCCTACTATTTCACTTATAGACCGATGTCTGCTACCTGCTTTACATACAATTGAATCTGTGCGATAGTCGCACCTCACGTCCCTACGGTATACCCAAGTGTTTTTGTTAGTTTACAGATTTCGACTGTGACTCACTAGTATTATATTCATAGGATCGTGAAATGCACAGTTTTACATTTTTGAACATCTAAAATGAGCTGCCAGTCATTGCACCACTTTGAAATGTTATCAAGATATATTAATATTATCGATAAGATCGTTAATATAGAACATGAATAGCAAGGGGTTGGTTGATTGGGGAGCAAACAGTGAGGTCATCGGTCCCATCGGATTAGGGAATAATTGGGAAGGAAGTCGGCCGTGCCCTTTCAAAGGAACCACCCCACCATTTGCCTGAGGTGATTTTGGGGAAATAACGGAAAACCTAAATCAGGATGGCCGGACGCGAGTTTGAACCGTCGTCCTCCCGAATGCGAGTCCAGTGTGCTAATCACTACGCCATCTCGTTCGGTCAGTCCTCCCTAGCAATAAATCCTCAATCCAGTCACCCGTTTCGTCTGATATCCCTTATATATTGGCGATAAGCTTAGGTGTGGTACTGAATGAAGCCCTTTCCGGCAATCGTGAAATACTGCATCTACCTGACTGCCTTTTAGGATGTCATGTGAGAAAAGTCGAGTTGGATTCCACATGTTCTATGTTTTCAAATTCCATGTTAGTTGGCATGGACGGCGTCGTTCTTTTCGGAATAACTCATTATGTTTGAGCTCAGAATATGTTATAAGATTCTGCAACAAATGGCTGTCGAGGGTACTGGACGGTAGGTTTTTGGTTTACTTCTGCCACTCTTGTTGTAGACAAGTGTGACATGTGTTTTCTTCCAACAGTTGGGCACAGATTTATGTACGAGGGATCTACGATACATTATAGCCAACAGCCGCGAACTGGGTGTAGAACCTAGTATGGATTCCATAAGGCCCTGGGCCTTTGTTCAGTGTTAACGGTTTCAGCTGTTTGTCAACGCCACTGACACTAATATTTCTATTTCACTCATCTTTTCAATGGTCCGATAATTAAGTTGGGGTATTACTCCTGTGTTTTCCTTCGTAAAGGAACATGTGGAAACAGTTAAACATTTCTACGTTTGCTCTGACACTCTCAATTTCAGTTCCAGTCTCATTCATGAATGACTGGACACTAACTTTGGTGTCACTCACAGCTCTTATATGTGACCAGAATTTCTTTGTGTTTTGTTAAAGATCACTTGACATTACTCTGCTACGTAAGTCACTGAAGGCTTCATGCATTGGTCTGTTGACAGCCGAATGCGCTTCATTCAGCATCTTCCTGTCTATTGCCCTAACCTTTGTTTTACATCTATTACGTAGGAGTCTCGATTTCTGTAGATGGTTCTTTACAGTTACAGGAGGATGTCTCCCATTACGAACTGTCCTACTGTGTACGTATCCATCCACTACATGATCAACTATTCTTTTAAACTTGGGCCATATTTCCTCTACTTGCTTCTGACCCGAGAAAAATGTTTAAAGGTCCTCACTGAGGTATGACACTGTTGTTTCTCTGTTTAGTTTGCTCAACATAAGAACCCTGCTGCTTGTTTCAATTGCTCTTCGAGTTTTTGTCCATATTGTTGATATAACTGCCTCATGGTCACTGATAGCACTTTCGATGTGGACTTCCTCGAAGCGATCAGGTCTGCTTGTTGCCATTAGATCTTATTTCCACCATGGGTGGGGTTTCGAACCCATTCCAGGTAGTATTCAGAGAATGCATTTAGTAACGTTCCACTGGATATCGTGTCACGCCCTCCAATAATAAAACTATGATCATCCCAATTGATTGATGGATTTTTAAAGTCTCCTCCAATGGTTACAGGGCTAGGGAACTAGAGAACTCACGTTTCCCCTCAAGTTTTCGGTTACATCAGGAAGAGAATCTGGTGGTCAGTAGAAAGACCCTATTATAATTTTTTGCCCAGCCATGATACTGAGTCTTGCCAACACCATCTCACATGCAGCTTCAATTTCTGTCTCATTGGATTTTAGTTTATTGTCTGCTGTATACACTTAAATTTTCCCCAACAACCGAACTACTGTCAACTTCAGGTTTTAGCTAGCTTTCTGTGCCTAATACTACGTGAGCTTCAATGTTTCTTAGTAGCGTTTCGAACTCTGGCACTTTGTTGCGAATGCTTCGTCAATTAACCTCTAGGATTTTGATATACTCGCCTGTGGGAGGCATTTCTTTTGATCTTTTACTGATACTTCTGGGTTTTCCACAGCTATTGGAATGGATGGAGACTCGCTAACCTAAAAAGCCGTTATATGCATCCACGTACAGCCAGTTACTTGGGTGGCTGTCTCTGATGTGTAGTGCACTCCTGACTTATTTACGGGGACCCTACAACTCTCAACCCTATTGTGAAAGTGTAGGAAGTCACAGTCTAGCTTGTCACAGGACCATCGGGGTCTCTGGTTCAAAATGCCTCTGATCACTATGGGACTCAACTGCTGAGGTCATAAGTCCCCTAGAACTTAGAACAACTTAAACCTAACTAACCTAAGGACAACACACACATCCATGCCCGAGGCAGGATTCGAACCTGCGACCGTAGCGGTCGCGCGGTTCCAGACTGTAGCGCCAGAACCGCACGGCCACCAGCGGCCGGCGGGGGTCTCTAGTCCCAGTTCTCCACTCGACTAAGAACCAGTGTGCCACGATCTGTTCTGGGGGACAATGTTGCAGATTGTGAGCTTCGAAGCCTCTCTGCTAGTCGCTGGGATGATCCATGGATGACCTCGGGGTCTACAGAACAGACACCGTTTGTTCCATTATGCGCCATAATCTGTAGTTGGTTGCGCCATGTTCCCTTGATGGCTGCCGGAATAGCCTCTTCAACACGCTGAATGAGGCCTCCGGCCATACACATTGAACGTACCTGATGTTCTCATCCCTTGCTGCTATTTCCCTAAGGGGTACCAGTGTTCGCCGTACGTTTGAAATGACGATGATTAATAGAGCCTTACCTTTTTTTTTGTTTGCTTGTTTGCCTCCTCTTGATACAGGGCAAAGCAGGTTTCCCCAACACAAGTGAACAGAGTCCCGTTGGCTCAGTTTCCCTTTCAGGGAAAGGCGACACCTCGACCCTTAGAGGGGTCGTTATAGCACCCCGAGTCCTCCCTGTCTACTCTGCACAGAGCGCCTGGACCCATGCCATTCCCAGTGAAGTAAACGTATTTGTATGGTTTCTGGCCCGCATCTCGTGGTCGTGCGGTAGCGTTCTCGCTTCCCACGCCCGGGTTCCCGGGTTCGATTCCCGGCGGGGTCAGGGATTTTCTCTGCCTCTTGATGGCTGGGTGTTGTGTGCTGTCCTTAGGTTAGTTAGGTTTAAGTAGTTCTAAGTTCTAGGGGACTGATGACCATAGATGGTAAGTCCCGTAGTGCTCAGAGCCATTTGAACCATTTTTTGTGGTTTCTGTTTTCTGCAGGGAGACCGTTTCCACAGGAGAGGACAGTATTGGAGGTATCTTTGGTACCTCTGGTACACAACTCTTGGTGGTCCTCCCAGCCCGCCGGCCGATGTGGCCGAGCGGTTGTAGGCGCTTCAGTCTGGAACTGCGCGACGGCTACGGTCGCAGGTTCGAATCCTGCCTCGGGCATGGATGTATGTGATGTCCTTAGGTTAGTTAGGTTTAAGTATTTCTAAGTTCTAGGGGACTGATGACCTCAGATGTTAAGTACCATAGTGCTCAGAGCCATTTGAACCTCCCAGCGCACCTGTTAACAACAGCTTCCAGTAGCTTGACAGTAGAAACTAACTCATCCCAGTCTGAAAACTGTGAACGTATTGGGGTTGCATGGTGCCTGGTGAAATATTTAACAGAACGGTAAACTACTTATGCCTGGTGCAGCATTTTACAGAATAGTAAACAAATAACATCATACTGAGCTGATTCTCTTTTAATTTATGAGTTTGATATATTACAGATATTATCACTAATCTTTTGCAATTTGAGTAATTTAAAGCGAAAAACGAGATAACGATTGCGACAGTAGAAAACTTCCTATAAGTTTTACCATTTCTCTGAAGCGTTTTTCAGATTATGGTTACTAAGAAAGTTCGACAGTAGAGTTATTTTACGACATATGTAGATAATATTCACTCCTACTATAAAAGAGAGAACTAATATAAGACGGTATGTTACTTATTCCCAAAATCTGTAAAACGCAAACAACGATTTATTACGAAAGAAGTTACACGAAATATTCGTAAATTACGAAAATTGTCGCAAGTGCCCGACACTTCTCAAAGTATTGCTTTTCCACGTAAGTACATAACGAAAATTTGGAACTGTTAGTTGTGAACGAGGATACTGTGGCCAAGATTTCTGAAAAGCACAGTCAAGCTTCCATCTGACAATATAACACTATACAGTATGAAACGTTCTTGAGAAGCACAGTTTATGTTTACGGTTGACGATTTAATACTACAAAATATATCCCCAACCCCGCAAGAGTTTTCATAAAATCAGCACGACGAACATATTTAAAAAATCTGTTTTTGGGCCTAAGTGAATTTATGTATCTCTAAAGCACGTGATTTTCCTGTAAGACAAAGGAAATGCCGATAATCGGCTTATATTCGTAAGTGAAAATAAAGAAACGTGCGTACCGCACGGATTTTGCCACTTAGGCTATTTTGTGCCGCTTTTACACTAGCCTGCCGAAGAAAAACACTGCATCTTCAGTATATCTCACAAAAGCGACGTGAAATCTTAGAGCACAATATACGCACGTCCACACGAGGCGGCTATCGATCTCCCTGTCCGTGCAGGACTCTGCAGAGTGATAATACACACTGATCACATGAGTAATACAGGATGGTTGTAATTAAACTTTCTGTACTTCAGAGGGCCCCCAAGAAAAAACGAGTGATAGTAGGAGAATGAAACATCGTGAAAACGTTTGCAAGCACACGTGCAACAGAATTAACGAATGAACCATTGAAACAAAGAAAAGTGAAGCATGTTTTAATTTCCACGTGAAATGTTTCAAATCTGGAGATCTTGGTGGTTACGCAGTTTGGAACGACCGGTCAATGATTCGGTTTGCTCCTCGGAGAGGCCGATGGGCAACTTGCGCCATAAATTGTTGAAGTTATTGATGCCCTGGCTGAGAATGCCGGGCGCAATGTGCGATCTTCGAGCAGTACACGAGCTGTGTCACGACAGCGCAGCATTCAATAGCCTACCGTTCGAAAAGTGATGCTAGAAATGTGAAACGGTATCCGTACAAACTTCACGTTACTCAACAACTTTGCCGCGTGGCACAGGCATTCGAGTACCGTAGGCTCTTACGTTTTTTGAAAGGGGTTAAGTTGACGGCAAGTGGCCTTGGAACATTTTGTGGAGCGATGAAGCACACTTTAGCCCAATGGAGCTGTGAGCACTCGCCATTTGCCGACTGTCGCCACTTTTGCCGCATGATGCAGACACTCGAGTATGTTCTTACGTTTCTTTTCAAAGGTTGAAGTTGACGACGCATGGTCTTCGATCATTTTGTGGTGATGAAGCACATTTTATGCTCAATGGAGCAGTGACACTCGGAACTGTCGCAGTTACAGATCAGATCGTCACCACCAATGTACATTCATAAAGTTCCCGTGCATAGTGAATGCGTCACTGTGTGATGTGGTTCCACGGCACAATTCATCACTAGGCCAGTTTTCTTTGAGTAACTAGGACCTTAAGGACCAAGGAGATGCCATGTGAACGCCAATCATTACTGTGTTCTGCTTCGCCAAGATGTAATGCCTGCTTTGGACTCAACTATTTCCGTGTGTGATGTGGCTCCACCTCACATTGTTTGTGAGGTCACTCGGTTACTCCGTATCAAATATGAACACTGATGTAAAATATACAGTGCATGGACATCTGCTGTTGTACCCGATGCCAACAGCAAAGGAAGACAAGTCTAACGTCAAATTATGTTAAATAAAGAGTTATCATACACAGAAACATTGCAACAATCAGCACAACTTATATTCACCGCGGAAGCTACGAAAGAATGCAAGGTGCGCCACCGGCTGTGATCTAAACACTTGACGTCGAAGTTCCATAGGTGTCAACTTTGCAGAAACGCTCAGAACATACTGTGATAACCTTTGATTGTTACACAGTGGTTAGATCCAGAGGCTTTCCTTGCCCTGTCCTTCGTGAACCTACTAATTTGAAGCCAGTGAGTGTAAATAACGAAGCGAGTTGGGCGTATTTAAACTGAAAGTATAAGTTTAGCTAAAGTATCCACCTGCTGCAAGTGCCACTTAACTTTCCGCTTCTGTGTGTGTATCCGTAAGCAACACAATTTAGAAATTTTACTATACTGTTTCACAGCACTACTCACGCTACTCACAACGTTTTGATATCCACAATAACGTGGAGTGCATAACTCGGTGGATTCACATTTACAGCGTTGGGGCATCTCCATAGATTCTAGCCTCCTTCGTGTTTCACATACAAGAAAATGGTGGACATTACGCACTCACGGCTTCTATCCTCATCATTTACAGCGGATTCAATACCACCTAGAAGGACATGACGGTAGACTACTAGAATTTTGTCGTTGGCTTATTACAAATCGCCGAGTAATCCCGTTAATACCGTTTAGTGTTGAAGCCACATTTACTCGCGACGGTAAAAGTAACACTCTTAACTAGCATCGGTTGGCTGACGAAAACCCATATGCTTTCGCGGAGACACATTTTTAAGAAACACCTCTCTGCAAATGTGTTGTGTGGTACGATACAGAAACAGTTCATTGGACCTGTTTGGCTACCACATCGTCTTATACCGCCCCAGTATCTAGACTTTCTTGAAAATGAGATTCGTTGTGTGATATAACCCCTTTGGGTACGAGGATGGGTATGTTTCTTTCAGCATGAAGAACTGTACCTCTGTAACCAATAAACATCGGTCGCTTATTTGTATTGGATGTTTTATTCGAATTTGTCTGTACTGTCAGCTCATAAAACACTTACTGTTCTTCGTGAAGCTTCCTGCAGACCTCTTGGGACAACTGTGTATCCCGAAATATTCATCTGTGCATGGTGAAGAATTAGACGCTTCTTTTTTTCTAAATGAGGAATAACGTACGCTGGTACAGAACAAGCAGTGCGCTAATAATAGCAAACATTAGAGAGCCAGTGGTAAAAGGACGATGGGAGGTCTATGGGCTTGGACGCAATCGGAGTAGTGGGAGCGGGCGAGCATGCCCTGCTGTATTTTTCAACGGGCTCCGCAACACTACAAGAACGCAGTTCGCTAGCAATTCCGTGACTCTTTCACTCGACACGAAAACTCAATTAGCGCCAAGTACGCCCCGTGGTCACACGGAGTTCTGGGCAGTGTGCTCAATAATGCAAGACTTGGCTATCTCTTTAATTAAACGCATAGACACATGCGCAGGAGCGTTCCACGAGAGGTACGTTAATTACTTTTTCTCCTCTAACGGATATAACTTACGCGAACAAAATTTTGAATAGCATGCTATGTTAATCACAGACGCGAATGAATATTTTAATCCCGACTAAGACCGAAAAAAATAACCCAAAAGACTAACATCATTCGTCATCCAACTATCTCTAAATAGATTACGGAGGCTATCCCGAGTTCAAAAGTGTGGACTGTTACGTCCGTTACATGCGATCTGAGCCGAGAAGGAAATGCGAAAAATCTTCCAGTGTAAATAATGTCCAATGTCGGGCTGATTCATTACCGGATCGTGGTTCCAAATCAGATAAAACATTCGTCACGTTGGTGAACTTTTTTGTAACAAATGTTTTACGATGAAATATCTTTCTCTGATGCTCTAGCTAAGTAACGACTACACGAATTACCTTTGCAATTAACAGTATTGGGTAAAATTTCTGTGACTAAAAAAAAAAAAAAAGAACTAAACTCCTCCCGAACAGGCCGTGATGGCCCAACGGTACCGACCGGCCGCCATGTCATCGTCAGCCCGTAGGCGTCACTGGATGCGAGTATGGATGGTCAAGTGGTCACCACACCGCTCTCCCGGCCGTATGTCAATTTCAGAGACCTAAAAAAATTCTATGACCGTGAAAGTTAAAATTATAAGTGCGCCAGTATCTGTTCGCACTTTGTCAAAATAAAACAAGCACGTTCTATGCAGTAAACATAACCAGGAATTATCTGAATAAGGTGGCTACAGTGGAAGCTAGACAGATCGCGTGGCCGAGTACGCCAGCGTCTGCAAAAATAAAAATAAACTTTTTACCTCATCAAATAATACCTTGTTCTTCGTTTCAAAATCCTTTTCATGTCGTTATGCTACCCAGCCATTGTTCTGAAGCACCATTCCTTCTCGTAATAAATCTGCCACTCACATAGTTCCACAACTGTGTCCACGCATTACGCTGTACACTCAACGAAAAACCCGCCAGTTGCACATCGCAGCTATCCACTATTGACTGTCAAGGATTCTACGACTCCACGAAGTTGCCATCGCAGACACAAATACTTTTTCCCAACAACTGTTTCTCTGACCACGATTCTTCAAATGTATCATTTTCATTTTGCAATTATTAACACATCCAATAACATCATCAAAAAATAACCATCTTCCAACTGTCGATGACCGTGCAGTACGTCTATTGGGCCATAAACACCAAAGTATACCAGTTAGCGTCCTATACCGATGCAGTTAGGTTATCTACATACACTCCTGGAAATTGAAATAAGAACACCGTGAATTCATTGTCCCAGGAAGGGGAAACTTTATTGACACATTCCTGGGGTCAGATACATCACATGATCACACTGACAGAACCACAGGCACATAGACACAGGCAACAGAGCATGCACAATGTCGGCACTAGTACAGTGTATATCCACCTTTCGCAGCAATGCAGGCTGCTATTCTCCCATGGAGACGATCGTAGAGATGCTGGATGTAGTCCTGTGGAACGGCTTGCCATGCCATTTCCACCTGGCGCCTCAGTTGGACCAGCGTTCGTGCTGGACGTGCAGGCCGCATGAGACGACGCTTCATCCAGTCCCAAACATGCTCAATGGGGGACAGATCCGGAGATCTTGCTGGCCACGGTAGTTGACTTACACCTTCTAGAGCACGTTGGGTGGCACGGGATACATGCGGACGTGCATTGTCCTGTTGGAACAGCAAGTTCCCTTGCCGGTCTAGGAATGGTAGAACGATGGGTTCGATGACGGTTTGGATGTACCGTGCACTATTCAGTGTCCCCTCGACGATCACCAGTGGTGTACGCTCCCCACACCATGATGCCGGGTGTTGGCCCTGTGTGCCTCGGTCGTATGCAGTCCTGATTGTGGCGCTCACCTGCACGGCGCCAAACACGCATACGACCATCATTGGCACCAAGGCAGAAGCGACTCTCATCGCTGAAGACGACACGTCTCCATACGTCCCTCCATTCACGCCTGTCGCGACACCACTGGAGGCGGGCTGCACGATGTTGGGGCGTGAGCGGAAGACGGCCTAACGGTGTGCGGGACCGTAGCGCAGCTTCATGGAGACGGTTGCGAATGGTCCTCGCCGATACCCCAGGAGCAACAGTGTCCCTAATTTGCTGGGAAGTGGCGGTGCGGTCCCCTACGGCACTGCGTAGGATCCTACGGTCTTGGCGTGCATCCGTGCGTCGCTGCGGTCCGGTCCCAGGTCGACGGGCACGTGCACCTTCCGCCGACCACTGGCGACAACATCGATGTACTGTGGAGACCTCACGCCCCACGTGTTGAGCAATTCGGCGGTACGTCCACCCGGCCTCCCGCATGCCCACTATACGCCCTCGCTCAAAGTCCGTCAACTGCACATACGGTTCACGTCCACGCTGTCGCGGCATGCTACCAGTGTTAAAGACTGCGATGGAGCTCCGTATGCCACGGCAAACTGGCTGCACTGACGGCGGCGGTGCACAAATGCTGCGCAGCTAGCGCCATTCGACGGCCAACACCGCGGTTCCTGGTGTGTCCGCTGTGCCGTGCGTGTGATCATTGCTTGTACAGCCCTCTCGCAGTGTCCGGAGCAAGTATGGTGGGTCTGACACACCGGTGTCAATGTGTTCTTTTTTCCATTTCCAAGAGTGTATTTCTAGCACATCGATCACAGTGTACAATTTACGATATGTTCAGCCTTCTTCCCTTATGTTCTCTGGAATCAGAGTATTCTCGTATATAGAAGATAAAATAGAAGATCGCAAGATCGCCCCCCCCCCCTCCCACACACACACACGCATTGCCATGGACCGACCCCCCCCCCCCACCCCCTTGCAACACTGTCGCCGACTTAATTTGCAACTGACCAGGCATAGTAGGAGGGTACTGCACCTGCAACATTCCGTGCCTTGTGAAGGAAAAGAGCGAACTGTGTCCATAACTGCCGTTCAGCGAAGGCTGTTCTGCATCACTTACAGCACGCTTCCAAGTGCACAGTATCTCTCCAGATGCGTGCATGTCGAAGAGGTTATCGGTGTACGGTAGACATGACAGTGTTGTGGCGATATTACAGAGAAGGGACGTGTGTTTTACGCATGATGGAGCTACAGACGGATGGAATTTTAAACGTTCTACGTAAATCAACTGTTCTATCAATTCTGGAGTATTATTCCAGTGTTTGGAGTCAGTATCAGGAATGTACCGGCAAGAGAGAAATGATCGTGGAGCATAAACACACATACTCCTAAGGCTACACAGTTCTGCACCTAAAAACGCTGAATTGTTAAAGCCAAATGGTTTCCGAAATATTAGTCGTGTGAAATGCAAAGCTCTTAACACTCTAATTGCCGTCCGTGGTGGTACAGTGGTTACTTAGCGCACTAGACTCGCGTTCGGGAGAAAGGCGGTTCAAACCTGCGTTCGGCCTTCCTGATTTTGGTTTTCCATGATTTCCCTAAATCACTTCAGACAAATGACGCTATGTTTCCTTTGAAATGGCACGGTCGTCTTCCTTCCCTAATGTGACGGGACCGACGACCTCGCTGTTTGGCCCGTCCCCCGACCCCACCAAAAGTCAACCAACCAACACTCTAATGCAGCACATTTTGAACGGGTACAGTACTATCCGACATAAACCATCCAGGGGTCCACAACTCTTTTGTGGATACGTGTGTGGCGAGCACGGGACCCTCAGCTAGTGCGACTCTTTCCTTTCCGGGCTGCATACCTTCCTTTTCCACATCCTTCCCCATCCCCCTTCCTCCTCCCTCCCCCTCCTCACCGCCGCCTCTTCCTTTCCTTCTCCCCCTACGGGAGTATGTTTCGCGCCTATGTCCGGAGACGGACGCTTGCAACTGTAAGACAGTCTCTCTTCTTTGATGTCTATGCTGCAAAGTCTCTGTCCTCATTTTGTCAATCTCTTTTCCTTGCCTCTTCTCTTTACCTTCTTCTCCGCGGTGGCGTTTGAGATCTCTCTTCTTTCCTTTTCTTTGTTCCTCCCTATCTCTTTCCTCCCTGTGCGTGTATGAAAGCCGACCCTCGCGTTCCCACGCGTAGCCGGTACCGGGTAACGCGTAATTCCCTTCCCCTTCCCCGGGTAGACACGTACGTACCCCCTGGTAATGACCAGGCCCAGGGAGGGATGATTACCCGACCTGGTACCTTTCGAACGTGCCGATTGGTCCCTCCATCCGTTTCTCGGGAAGTATGACCTGAGGTGTGAACAATAACCTAAGGCGGCAGTGCGCTCAGGCAGGGTCCCCCCACAAGGAAGGAGCGCGCCATCGGAGACGCCGGTAATCATAGGGGATACTTCCGCAATGGTTTCCTCTACGTCTACAATTTCAGCTCACAAGCGAAAGTTAAATGAGTCTCAGCCACGGACAATTCTTCCATCAGTGCCACAGTTACTTGTTGCTTCTCAGTCGCACGAAGGTCAAGACTTCTCCACAGTCAACCCTTTCATTATTCAGAAAGGTGTCGACGCAATTGCAGGTCCTGTAAAGTCTTGTTCCCGATTACGAAATGGCACCTTGTTGTTAGAAACAGTCAGCGCCCTGCAGGCACAAAAATTGCTGCGAAATTCACTGCTACACACCTTCCCTGTCCGGGTGGCAGTGCACCACACTTTAAATTCATCACGCAGGGTGGTTTATACACGCTCACTCGACGGATTGTCCAACGAGGAAATTCAGAACTACCTGTCTGACTAGGGCGTAACGACTGTACATCGAGTCATGAAAAGGGTTGACAAGGACTTGGTACCAACCTGTACTATCTTCTTGACATTTGACAGAGTTCAACTTCCATCGAACATTAAAGCAGGCTATGAGATAATTTCAGTTCGCCCTTACATCCCCAACCCTACCCGTTGCTATCGGTGTCAGCGGTTCAATCATACCAGCCACTCATGTTCCAAATGCTTTACATGTGGCAAGGATGCCCATGAGGGTGCTTGTCCACCAACTCGTTGCATCAATATATGGGTGACCACGCTGCTTCCTCTAGAGATTGCCCAATTTTCAAAGATGAACGGCTTATTCAGGAAATCAGAGCGAAGGAAAAGGTGTCTACAGTTGCTGAGCAGTGGAACGTACCTGTACCATGCGCTTCAATACGAGTTGCAGAGAGCATACAGGCTGTCCCATGAGGAATGGTCAGTGTTCAGAAATATGACAGGAACGATCATTTGAAGCAAGAAACTTCATGTGGATGCATAGCTGGTTCGGAATGCTTTCCGAGATAGAAGAAGCTTGTCGACGTTTTACCAGACTTGTGACGGGACATCTCAGCTGCACTTATCCGAATCGCTGGCTTGGTCATGGTAGTACAATTAACTGTTCACCAAGATCGCCAGAAGTTACGCCATTAGATTTTTGCTCATGGGACTGGATGAAGTCTGAGATGTACGAGCGACAAGTGAACACGCGTGATAACCTGCTCGGTCGCATCATCGACGCTGTTGCCCTCATCAGGGAACTTGCAGACGCACCCTGACAAGCAGCAAAACACGATGTATATGTACTTTTGTAACCTAGCAGGGGGATGAATCGACCTTCTTCAGTGCGGATGCACAAATACGTCCGACCTCCTGTGGGAATCTTGGAAAAGCGAATATCGAGAAAATAGATAGGGGCTGCGGATAGATGGCGCTCGAAGGGAGTGTGGATCGGCCATGAGGGGAGCACAGATAGTCCGTGCAGCTGCGATAACACTGTGTACCGAATGGGACAGTGGTTACCACACCTGTTCAGTAAACGCCGGCACGGTAGCTCAGCGTGTTGAAAACAAAATCCAAAGACAGATTAAAAAAAAAAAAAAGGTAAGAAGGAGATCGCTGGTTCGAATCTCGCTCCGGTACAAATTTCCATCCGTTTTCGCCGATTCTGATTAATGTCACAATGCAAGCGGTAGCAGTGATCCCTCCCCTCACCTTTCCTTTATTCCGCTTTCCACCTATTTACATACAACATGTTCTCTCAAGAGCGCACAAATTCACAGAAGTTATCTGTGGAATATTCAAACATTTGATGATTAGATATGAATATGTTGAAAATAGGTATCTTTTAATCGATAGTTATTAAAACACGTGTTGTAATGCTTACTAACTGTCGCACATGTGTTCATACCTACACTACTAGCCATTAAAACTGCTACACCAAGAAGAAATGCAGATGATAAACGGGTATTCATTGGACAAATATATTATACTAGAATTGACATGTGATTACATTTTCACGCAATTTGGGTGCATATATCCTGAAAAATCAGTACCGAGAACAACCAGCTCTGGCCGTAATAACGGAATTGATACGCCTAGGCATTGAGACAAACAAAGCTTGGATGGCGTGTACAGGTACAGCTGCCCATGCAGCTTCAACACGATACCACAGTTCATCAAGAGTAGTGACTGGCGTATTGTGACGAGCCAGTTGCTCGGCCACCATTGACCAGACGTTTTCAATTGGTGAGAGATCTGGACAATGTGCTGGCCAGGGCAGCAGTCGAACATTTTTTGTACCCAGAAAGGCCCGTACAGGGCCTGCAACATGCGGTCGTGCACTATCCTGCTGAAATGTAAGGTTTCGCACTGATCAAATGGAGGGTAGAGCCACGGGTCATAACACATCTGAAATGCAACGTCCACTGTTCAATGTGCCGTCAGTGCGAACAACAGGTGACCGAGACGTGTAACCAATGGCACCCCATACCATCACGTCGGGTGATACGCCAGTATGGCGATGACGAATACACGATTCCAATTTGCGTTCACCGCGATGTCGTCAAACACGGATGCGACCGTCATGATGCTGTAAACAGAACCTGGATTCATCCGAAAAAAAAAGTTCAACTGTGTGTGAAATCTTATGGGAATTAACTGCTAAGTTCATCAGTCCCTAAGCTTACACACTACTTAACCTAAATTATTCTAAGGACAAACACATACACCCATGCCCGAGGGAGGACTCGAACCTCCGCCGGGACCAGCCGCACAGTCCATGAGTGCAGCGCCCATGACCGCTCGGCTAATCCCGCGCGGCTGGATTCATCCGAAAAAATGACGTTTTGCCATTCGTGCACCCAGGTTCGTTGTTGAGTACATCATCGCAGGCGCTCCTAAACCCACCGATTCCATATTCTGCTAACAGTCATTGGACCTCGACCACCGCGAGCAGCAATGTCGCGATACGATAAACCGAAATCGCGATAGGCTACAATCCGACCTTTTTACCTGTTGATCTACGTCACGTACCTTCCTCATTAACCCATTAACTTCGCGATTATTCAGTATCCGGAACACCAGTGAAATTGCAGATCGAAAAGTGAGTCCTGAGAAGTATTTGTGGCTCGGCAAGGAAGCCAAAATAGCTCTGCGCCTCTGGTCACGCCACTAGTGGATAAAAAAAATGAAAGGAGCAGAACGCGTCGGAGCGTGTGTGACGTGGTGACTTTCCGCACCGCTGGACACACGTCTGCGACGCGGGAGCAATCAGCGCGCCATTCTTGGCGACGGCCGGTGAGGTGAGTCTGTGGACGAGGCGTTCACAGCCAGCTGACGCGTCGCCTGCATCGGCGAGATCTGGCAGCGACAGTTAGTACGAGCAGCGGCACCTAGGCCTCGGCCCACAGGGCGCCTTTTGCGGGGGCCGCAACCGCGGCTGTCTGATTACCGTCAGCTGACGACGCCCGTCTCTAGAATCAAGCACGTGATGAACCAAAGTCTGCACAGTTCAACAGTATCGCACGAGGCGCCGTTTGTAGCAAGATTCTACAGTATGAATGTACATCAAAGTATGAAGCATTACAGGACCTGTATGATTCATTAGTGGTGTATGTATGATAGAGACAGCTAGGGCAAAAGTACTCCACACGGTGTGCAAGGTACACGAATTACCCTGCGGTTTCAGTACTGAATAAAACAGGTGCTGACAAGTATGAACGTTAGAGAACTATCAGCTCAATAAATTGATGTTTCAGCATGCTGACACGACTTACTCACAGAAGAATGGAAAAACCGGTATAATGCGATCTCAGGGAAGATCAATTCGCGTTCCGAAGAAATGTAGACGTATCACAGAAACAAATCAACGTAGCGTTAATGTCGTGGTTCAGAGATTTCTGTCGGTTGTGAGGTGAATGCCCAAACTGGAGATTCCCTCCCAAATATTCCCAAATTTAGTATTCCCAAGTCCTCCTTCGGATTAAATTAGAAGATAGGCGAAAGAGAAACAAACTTAACTATACAGCTCTTTTTAGATTTAGAGAAAGATTTTGAGAATATTAACTGAAATACACTCTCTCAAAGTCTGAAGATAGCATGGATGAAATACAAGGAGGGAAAGGTTATTCGGAGCTTCTACATAAACCAGACTGCATTTAGAGGATACGAATGGGAAACAGTAGTTGAGAAGCGAATGGACAGGGCTGTAGCCTGTACATTAAGCAAGTGGTGAGGGAAACTAGAAGAGAAATTTTTGAAAGGGAATTAATGTTCAAGTAGAAGACAATAAACTGTTGAGGTTTAGTAACGATATTTAAATTCTGACATAAATCGCAAGGAACTTGCAGGAACAGTCGAACGGAGTAAATGCTGTCTCCGAAAGGCGTTATGAGATGGACGACATCTACAAAATTAAAATAAGGGCAATGGAATGCAGAAGAACTGAAGGAGGTAATAGGAAAAGAGACAGCAGAAAAAGAGAAGACGTAAAATGCCGACCGGCAGTAGTAAGCATAAGCATTTCTTAGAGAGAGGACTTTGTTAATGCCTAATACAAATTGGTTACGAAGTCATAATGAAGGTATCTGATGTAGTATAGCCTTTTACGGAAGTGAAGCGGGGTCAGTAAATAATTCAGACGAGAAGAGAACAGAAGTTCTTGAAATATGGTACTTCAGAAGAATGTTGAATGTTATATGGGAGGATCAAATAAATAATGAGGAGATATAAATCGAAGTGGGGGTGGGGGGGTGGGGGATAAGAAATTTATGATACAACTTGACTGAAAGAAGGGCAGTTGAGAGGACGTGAGGAAATGTGGAATCGTCAATTTGGTAAAGGAGGCTACAATGCAATGAGCAATTTCAAACAGATGAAGGCTGCATCAGTGATGCAGAGATGAAGACGCTTGCACATGATAGACTAGGATATGGAGAGCTGCATCAAATTAGTCTTCGGACTGAAGGTCACAGCAACACATATAGCAACGCCAGAACCTGCATTTTCCCCCTAAAAATGAACGACAGCTTTCCATAATGTAGATGTTTAGGCAGCCGTGCGACGTTGAATGGCCAGGAGAGATATCAGCCAGCGGGATGCAAAAACTATAATCGTACTATTGCAGCAATCAAGTAATTCATTCCTCATCACTACAGGAACATAGATCGCCTCCTGGTCGCAGTAGTACCACTTCAGTCGAGTGACCTCGAAACACCTAACTCGAAAATGCAACCTGTTTAACGTCGTCTATGTGGGTCAATACCCTTGCGGGCCTATGCTGAAGCTTCTGTTGCAGTAACTTTTATTTATACTTTTCATTCTCCACACTGGGTGTTAGAGGTGTCTGTTCGTGGTCGGATCCAACGTAGGTACATCCACCACTTATCGGTAAAATTCTGTGCGAGAGGGGCCTGCTGTAGGGAGTATTCTGGCATTACCCTTACAACCATGGGATATCTCTCGAAGAAATTTAGTCAGAGCTATGGAATTTAAGCTATGTTTGGTTGTTTAAATTTACGTCTGTGAAGATATGTCCCACACAAAAATATGCAAGCCTAATTAGTAATATCTGTTGAATAACGGCGATGAGGAGCTCGACATATAACAAAGTTTTCATTATTCTTTACGCCGTAACACGCCCCCCTCCACCCCCCCCTACCGCCATCCCCCACCACAATGAACCATGGACCTTGCCGTTGGTGGGGAGCCTTGCGTGCCTCGGCGATACAGACAGCCGTACCGTAGGTGCAACCACAACGGAGGGGTATCTGTTGAGAGGCCAGACAAACGTGTGGTTCCTGAAGAGGGGCAGCAGCCTTTTCAGTAGTTGCAGGGGCAACAGTATCGATGATTGACTGATCTGGCCTTGTAACACTAACCAAAACGGACTTGCTGCGCTGGTACTGCGAACGGCTGAAAGAAAGGGGAAACTACAGCCGTAATTTTTCCCGAGGGCATGCAGCTTTACTGTATGGTTAAATGATGGCGTCCTCTTGAGTAAAATATTCCGGAGGTAAAATAGTCCCCCATTCGGATCTCCGGGCGGGGATTACTCAGGAGGACGTTGTTATCAGAAGAAAGAGAGCTGGCGTTCTACGGGTCGGAGCGTGAATGTCAGATCCCTTAATCAGGCAGGTAGGTTAGAAAATTTAAAAAGGGAAATGGATAGGTTAAAGTTAGATATAGTGGGAATTAGTAAAGATCGGTGGCAGGAGGAACAAGACTTCTGGCCTGGTGAATACAGGGTTATAAATATAAAATCAAATAGGGGTATTACAGGAGTAGGTTTAATAATGAATTAAAAAATAGGAGTGCGGATAAGCTACTACAAACAGCATAGTGAACGCATTATTGTGGCCAAGATAGATACGAAGCCCACGCCTTCCACAGTAGTACCAGTTTATATGCCGACTAGCTCCGCAGATGACGAAGAGATTGATGAAAAGTATGATGAGATAAAAGAAATTATTCAGATAGTGAAGGGAGACAAAAATTTAATAGTCATGGGTGACTGGAATTCGATAAGAGGAAAAGGAAGAGAATGAAACGTTGTAGGTGAATATGGAATGGGGGTCAGGAATGAAAGAGGAACCCGCTTAGTGGAATTCTGCACAGAGCATAACTTAATCGTATGTAACACTTGGTTCAAGAATCATGAAAGAAGGCTGCATACGTGGAAGAAGCCTGTAGATACTGAAAGCTTTCAGATAGATTATATAATGGTCAGACAGAGATACAGAACCAGGTTTTAAATTGTAAGACATATCCAGGGGCAGATGTGGACCCTGACCACAATCTATTGGTTAAGATCTGTAGATTAAAACTGAAGAAACTGAAAAATGGTGGAAATTTATTAATATGGGACCAGGATAAACTGACAGAACAAGAGGTTGTAGAGAGTTTCAGGGAAAGCATTAGGGAATGATTGAGAAGAAAGGGGGAAAGAAATACAATAGAAGAAGAATGGGTAGCAATGAGAGATGAAATAGTGAAGGCAGCAGAGGAACAAGTAGGTAAGAAGACGAGGACTAATAGAAATCCTTGAGTAACAGAAGAAATATTGAATTTAATTAATAAAAGGAGAAAATAAAAAGAATGCAGTAAATGAAGCGGGCAAAAAGGAATACATACGTCACAAAAATGAGATCGACAGGAAGTGCAAAATGGCGAAGCAGGGATGGCTAGAGGACAAATGTAAGGATGTAGAGGCATATATCGCTAGGGGTAAGATACATACTACCTACAGGAAAATTAAAGAGACCTTTGGAGAAAAGAGAACCACTTGTATGAATATCAAGAGCTCAGATGGAAACCAAGTTCTAAGCAAAGAAGGGAAAGCAGAAAGTTGGAAGGAAAGGAGTATATAGAGGGTCTACACAAGGATGATGTTCTTGAGGACAATATTTTGGAAATGGCAGAGGATGTAGATGAAGAAGAAATGGAAGATATGATACTGCGCGAAGAGTTTGACAGAGCACTGAAAGACCTAAGTCGAAACAAGGCCCCGGGAGTAGATAACATTCCATTAGAACTACTGATAGCCTTGGGAGAGCTAGCCCTGGTTGGTAAGGGAGTGAGACGGGCGAAATACCCTCAGACTTCAAGAATAATATAATAATTCCAATCCCAAAGAGAGCAGGTGTTGACAGATGTGAAAATTACCGACCTATCAGTTTAATAAGCCACGGCTGCCGAATACTAACACGAATTCTTTACAGACGAATGGAAAAACTGGTAGAAGCCGACCTCGAGGCAGATCAGTTTGGATTCCGTAGAAATGTTGGAACACGTGAGGCAATACTGACCTTACGGCTTATTTTAGAAGAAAGATTAAGGAAAGGCAAACCTACGTTTGTAGCATTTGTAGACTTAGAGAAAGCTGTTGACAATGTTGACTGGAATACTCTCTTTCAAATTCTGAAGGTAGCAGGGGTAAAATACAGGGAGCGAAAGGATATTTACAATTTGTACAGAAACCAGATGGCAGTTACAGTCGAGGACATGAAAGGGAAACAGTGGTTGGGAAGGGAGTGCGACAGGGTTGTATGTTATTCAGTCTGTATATTGAGCAAGCAGTAAAGGAAACAAAAGAAAAATTCGGAGTAGGAATTAAAATCCATGTAGAAGAAACAAAAACTTTGAGGTTTGCCGATGACACTGTAATTCTGTCAGAGACAGCAAAGGACCCGGAAGAGCAGCTGAACGGAATGGACATTGTCTTGAAAGGAGGGTATATGATGAAAATCAACGAAAGCGAAACGAGAATAATGGAATTTAGTCGAATTAAATCGGGTGGTGCTGAGGGAATTAGATTAGGAAATGAGACGCTTAAAGTAGAAAATGAGTTTTCCTATTTGGGGAGCATAATAACTGATGATGGTCGAAGTAGAGAGGATGTAAAATGTAGACTGGCAATGGCAAGGAAAGCGTTTCTGAAGAAGAGAAATTTGTTAACATCGAGTATAGATTTAAGTCTAAGGAAGTCTTTTCTGAAAGTATTTGTATGGAGTGTAGCCATGTATGGAAGTGAAACGTGGACGATAAATAGTTTAGACAAAAGGAGAATATAAGCTTTCGAAAGGTGGTGCTACAGAAGAGTGCTGAAGATTAGATGGGTAGATCACGTAACTAATGAGGAGGTATTGACTAGAATTGGGGAGAAGAGAAATTTGTGGCACAACTTGACTAGAAGAAGGGATTGGTTGGTAGGACATGTTTTGAGACATCGAGGGGTCACCAATTTAGTATTGGAGGGCAGCGCGGAGGGTAAAAATCGTAGAGGGAGAGCAAGAGATGAGTACACTTAACACATTCAGAGGGATGTAGGTTCCAGTGGGTACTAGGAGATGAAGAGGCTTGCACAGGATAGAGTAGAATGGAGAGCTGCATCAAACCAGTCTCTGGAGTGAAGACTAAAACAACAACAACAATACTATATAAATGTAAACCTACACCTATAGGGTGGTCGGAAATGGTCTTAGAAGCTTGTAATGGTGTTGCAGGATAGTTTGCGCTGATAAATAAGTGTTGGTGAAAAAAATCGATACGTTACACCGTTTCCGAGTTAATTAACCAATCAGGCCGCTGCACTTGCAAAT
Source organism: Schistocerca cancellata (assembly GCF_023864275.1). Lineage (NCBI taxonomy): Eukaryota > Metazoa > Arthropoda > Insecta > Orthoptera > Acrididae > Schistocerca > Schistocerca cancellata. The sequence goes on from NC_064630.1 coordinate 747,130,022, forward strand.
TCAAGCGACCCGCCATTCTCATAGCGTAGACTATAGCGCAAGAGACTGCTCAGCCTTTGGCTCGGTTTTTCGAGAGTTACTATTTCCTCATTTCCAATGTTTTGTGTCGCTCTTCTGTTCGGTTTTAGGAAACCAAACGAAAACGACGTTTGGCGAAACCGTCTCTGGCGGACAGCTTGAATTTGCGCCTGCAACGACCTGATCGGCTAACTTCAGTGAAAATTACCTCGGAAAATGCTCACGTAGCGAATTTATTTCTTAACAATTATTTCTCAGCACAGCCTACTGCAACACCCCTGCAAGCATTTTACACTGTTTCTGGCCACACTGTAAACGTATACTCTACAAGCCGCTTTTCAGTTAGCAAGCTTCGATTTTTTAGTGTTAAAAGCATCTTACAGGCGGTCGCTTACAACTTAAAATTCTGTATCTCTTCGTCAGGACAACAAACTAAAGAGCAATATTAAAATTAAGATTGGGAGTCATACACAGTACCCAAAGACAATAAAATCTAAACGACAACAACAGAATAATAATAATACTGCTAATAGATTTACCGTGCTATTGATTTTGATAAAGCTACGACATTATTTCACTGGTCCTTCTTTTTCCATTATTTGATGTAGCAATACTTCCACAGTAGAGACAGACGAACATTCACATTTGGAATATAGAAAAGTCTTGATCCCACAATTTTTATTAAACGTTACGCATTTCGAAATTTCATCATCAAACAAGTTGTGGAACGAAGTGTACATGAAATTAATGACAGAAATAATACATAAACGTGCATTTAACTATTCCAGTATAAATAAACTCCAAATAGTATCGTACTTACATAAAATCAAACTTAAGTACAAAGCTCACGAAAGTGAGCACATAAACTGAATACAATACTTATCTCACCTCATACAGGCATGTTTGACAGCGCCGTCGCCTGTGGAACTGAACCAGTGTCAAACTAAGTGTGGCGCTTGACCTATCAAAGAGGTAAACAATGGCCAGTGGGCGGCACTGTCAAATATGCCTACATGATATGAGATTTGTATTGTATTCAGTTTCGGTGCTCACTTTTGTGAGCTTTCTACTAAGAGTTTGAGTTTATCTAGGTACGATATTATTTGGAACTTATGTATTGTGAAATACTTAGATGCACACTTCTGCATAATTTCTGTTAATTTCTGGTACACTTCATTCCACAGCTTGTCTAACGATGAAATATCGAAACAAATACAGCTTAATAAAAATTGTTCGATCAAAATCTTTCTACACTCCTGGAAATTGAAATAAGAACACCGTGAATTCATTGTCCCAGGAAGGGGAAACTTTATTGACACATTCCTGGGGTCAGATACATCACATGATCACACTGACAGAACCACAGGCACATAGACACAGGCAACAGAGCATGCACAATGTCGGCACTAGTACAGTGTATATCCACCTTTCGCAGCAATGCAGGCTGCTATTCTCCCATGGAGACGATCGTAGAGATGCTGGATGTAGTCCTGTGGAACGGCTTGCCATGCCATTTCCACCTGGCGCCTCAGTTGGACCAGCGTTCGTGCTGGACGTGCAGACCGCGTGAGACGACGCTTCATCCAGTCCCAAACATGCTCAATGGGGGACAGATCCGGAGATCTTGCTGGCCAGGGTAGTTGACTTACACCTTCTAGAGCACGTTGGGTGGCACGGGATACATGCGGACGTGCATTGTCCTGTTGGAACAGCAAGTTCCCTTGCCGGTCTAGGAATGGTAGAACGATGGGTTCGATGACGGTTTGGATGTACCGTGCACTATTCAGTGTCCCCTCGACGATCACCAGTGGTGTACGGCCAGTGTAGATCGCTCCCCACACCATGATGCCGGGTGTTGGCCCTGTGTGCCTCGGTCGTATGCAGTCCTGATTGTGGCGCTCACCTGCACGGCGCCAAACACGCATACGACCATCATTGGCACCAAGGCAGAAGCGACTCTCATCGCTGAAGACGACACGTCTCCATTCGTCCCTCCATTCACGCCTGTCGCGACACCACTGGAGGCGGGCTGCACGATGTTGGGGCGTGAGCGGAAGACGGCCTAACGGTGTGTGGGACCGTAGCCCAGCTTCATGGAGACGGTTGCGAATGGTCCTCGCCGATACCCCAGGAGCAACAGTGTCCCTAATTTGCTGGGAAGTGGCGGTGCGGTCCCCTACGGCACTGCGTAAGATCCTACGGTCTTGGCGTGCATCCGTGCGTCGCTGCGGTCCGGTCCCAGGTCGACGGGCACGTGCACCTTCCGCCGACCACTGGCGACAACATCGATGTACTGTGGAGACCTCACGCCCCACGTGTTGAGCAATTCGGCGGTACGTCCACCCGGCCTCCCGCATGCCCACTATACGCCCTCGCTCAAAGTCCGTCAACTGCACATACGGTTCACGTCCACGCTGTCGCGGCATGCTACCAGTGTTAAAGACTGCGATGGAGCTCCGTATGCCACGGCAAACTGGCTGACACTGATGGCGGCGGTGCACAAATGCTGCGCAGCTAGCGCCATTCGACGGCCAACACCGCGGTTCCTGGTGTGTCCGCTGTGCCGTGCGTGTGATCATTGCTTGTACAGCCCTCTCGCAGTGTCCGGAGCAAGTATAGTGGGTCTGACACACCGGTGTCAATGTGTTCTTTTTTCCATTTCCAGGAGTGTATATTTCAAAGTTGTGCCTACTTTTGCTTCACTGTAGCTACCAGTTTTAATGTTGTCAAACCACATTTTGCGATTTCATATTTTCGGCTCAGCTCCAGGTCAAATTGTGTCGTAAGGCACAGCCGAGAAAAAAAATGAAGCTGTTTCTGTATGTTTTCGTGGGCGGCTCCGGGCTGGACTATGGAAACAAAATAAAAAGTAACCATATACCTTTCTTCTTTGACGGTAAACTAATTTACTGCATTTAGATCGCCTTTCCCATCCATGACCATTGTGGAAAAGTATTTTATTCTTACACTTGTTTGGTAATAAAGTTAAAAAACGCTACTTCCACAAAAAAAGAAAATGTAATACTATCATTATCTGGTTAATCTAATCTTTCTGACAGATGCCTAACATATTATTATTCATTTTTTAAAAATAATTTCTGCAAGAGAAGGACTTGAAATAATTTCAGAAGCACATTCTGCTTGGATGGGGAAAAAAGCTGCTTAGCTTCACTTCTGCTTATATTTCTCACATCTTCCTACACAGTACATTGCAATAGCGTAATAAACAATATATGGGAAGAATTTGCTAGATTTAAACATCACAGTTCTGTTTTTGAAATAAAGTTCATTTGTTTGCTGCTTATGTAGCAGATTAGAGCCTTAACGCCCTCAGTGTCACAAGGAATAACACAAAGAAAAATATCACACTACAATTACCGTAAAAATAATTTACATCATTATCAAAATAATAATTGACGTTAATAATAATAATAATAATACCACTAATTAGGGTGATGAGATAATGAAGGAATTAAGAATGATTTCGATAATTTATTACATGACAAACTCAATAATAATAATAATTTGGAGTATTAATGAAAAGTAATAATTGGTGGTAATGGTAATATCAAGACTAATAATAATATAATAATAATAATAATGATAAAATGGAAGCATTAAGCATGATATTGGTTAGTTTAGATCTTCTTAAGCCTTGTTTGGTATAACGGAAGCGAAGGTAAAATGAAGAAGCAGAAGATTGAAATAAAACTGACGAAGGCTGCTAGGAAAGATGAGAACTTCAGTCCTGAACTCTGCAGACAAGGGCAGATAAACTTGGTGAGAGAGTGAGGGTTGACGAGAGTGAGCTGCGGAAGATAGGTGTTGAGGCAGGAAGTGGCAGAAGAATGCTGTTGTGGTAGGTGGGTCGTTAGCTGTCTTCTCAAGTTTGAAAAGATTTTAACTGAAACGCAGCTAACAGGTTCAGGATAGGAAAGGGCCAAATATCAACACGAGGAACGGAGGCCTATCAGAGAGTCCGTCATTTCCAACAAATTAACTTTTATTTAAGAAATCATATTGATCAAAATTCCATATTAATATGATCAGGAAAACCATCAGAACTATAGCGACATATAAAGTGACAAACTACTGAAATCCACCATTATAAGCAAAAGGAAACAGTATTCAATAAGCACAAAGCATCTGAGTTTATGAAAAGTAAGAATGAAATTTGAATCGTTCAGTAAAGGGAAACTACATTTACAAATACAGAGCACAACTATTTCATGAAGAACAGTTAGTAGAGAATTTGAATACTCTTCGTTCATGAACAGTAAGAGGATCAACAGCTAGATTATAATTTACAAAAGTTCGTGAGTTAATTCCGGTGAACTCCACAGTCTACAACCCTGGCGACAATCGCTCAACCTAGGTATATCTCCAGGGGACAAGACAACTACTCAACTTTTGCTACGTATGACAGACGACGCGGCAAAGTGCTTCATCGGTAATAACAGATCTCGGGTGTTGGGCAGGATGCCACCAAGGTAGAGGCACAGAAGTCACGGCTGCAAACACCAAGATAGACTCGCGTGTTTCCCAATCAACTGTGAACATAAATCACGAGCGAGGCAGTATCCTCAAACAATAACAGAATATACACCAACAAGATATCTGTAGCAAAATAAATACAACTCGTAACCTCAGATAAAACAAATAGTTAAAGCCAAACTTAAAAAAATAAACTAGTATATACATATACGCCTTCACAAGGCTTTTAATCAGATCAGAGGAAACTCGCTAAGATCGAGAGAGATAATTAGAATGGATTTTGAAACTCCCTGGTAGATTAAAACTGTGTGCCGGAGCGAGACTCGAACTCGGGACCGTTGCCTTTCGCCGGCAAGTGCTCTGCCATCTGAGTTACTCAAGCACGACTCACGCCCCGTCCTCACAGCTTTACTTCTGCCAGTACCTTGTCTCCTATCTTCCAAACTTTACAAAAGCTCTCCTACGAACCTTGCAGAACTAGCACTCCTGAAAGAAAGGATATTGCGGAGACATGGCTTAGCCACAGCCTGGGGGATGTTTCCAGAATGAGATTTTCTCTCTGCAGTGGAATGTGCGCTGATGTGAAACTTCCTTCCAGATTAAAACTGTGTGCCGGACCGAGACTCGAACTCCGGACATCAGGCTGTGGCTAAGCCATGTCTCCGCAATATCCTTTCTTTCAGGAGTGCTAGTTCTGCAAGGTTCGCAGGAGAGCTTCTGTAAAGTTTGGAAGGTAGGAGACGAGGTACTGGCAGAAGTAAAGCTGTGAGGACGGGGCGTGAGTCGTGCTTGGGTAACTCAGATGGTAGAGCACTTGCCCGCGAAAGGCAACGGTCCCGAGTTCGAGTCTCGGTTCGGCACACAGTTTTAATCTGCCAGGATGTTCCACATCAGCGCACACTCCGCTGCAGAGTGAAAATCTCATTACGGAGAATGGATTTTGTCTTATACAATAAATACGCCTCTGTCGAGGTAAGACGATAAGCGATTACATGTCCGACAAGGCGCAGATACAAACAAAGCAGTTGCAGTTAAACCCCATGAGACATGAATAAGAATTGCTGAAACGCCTTAAGGAACATTAGTGAAGGTGAACTTAACCGAAGCAGAAAATTTCACTCAGCAGTAGCCGTAAGTAATTCAATAACGACTAAAACACATCAACGCAGGTTACAATAAATACCGTTTAGTAAATTACAATTAGATTTCAGATTCATACGCAGTGCCTGATACAGCACCATGACATTGCCACCAGGTACAGTGCCACTCACCGGTGTTATCACTTCAATTCATAACATCACACACCAAGCGGGTGCATACAAGCGGTGTACCAATTAACAGAATCACGTGGCTCCAAAGAAGACGCACTAACAACCAATGGCCTATCTCAAGTCAAGGCACACTGCAGAACAAACAAATAAATATTATTCACTAAATAAGACAATAATATTGCGCTAATTTTCCTTTAAACAATAAAACTACATGACCAGAATATCCAGAGGCAGTATTTACGGTGCGTTCTCCCCACAGGCAATTATCCTTTTGACTCCTTTACAAATACACTACTGGCCATTAAAATTGCTACACCACGAAGATGACGTGCTACAGACGTGAAATTTAACCGATAGGAAGAAGATGCTGTGATATGCAAATGATTAGCTTTTCACAGCATTCACGCAAGGTTGGCGTCGGTGGTGACACCTACAGTGTGCTGACATGAGGAAAGTTTACAACCGATTTCTCATACTCAAACAGCAGTTGACTGGCTTTGCTCGGTGAAACGTTGTTGTGATGCCTCGTGTAAGGAGGAAAATTATCGTATCGCGACACTGCTGCTCGCGTTGGTCGAGATCCAATGACTGTTAGCAGAATATGGAATCGGTGGGTTCAGGATAGTAATACGGAACGCCTGGCTGGATCCAAACTGCCTCGTATTACTAGCAGTCGAGACGACAGGCATCTTATCCGCATGGCTGTAACGGATCGTGCAGCCACGTCTCCATCCCTGAGTCAACAGATGGGGACGTTTGCAAGACAACAACGATATGCACGAACAGTTCGACGACGTTTGCAGCAGCATGGACTATCAGCTCGGAGACCATGGCTGCGGTTACCCTTGACGCAGTATCACAGACAGGAGCGCCTGCGATGGTGCACTCAACGACGAACCTGGGTGCCCGAATGGCAAAACATCATTTTTTCGGATGAATCCAGCTTCTGTTTACAGCATCATGATGGTCGCATCAGTGTTTGGCGACATCGCGGTGAACGCACATTGGAAGCGTGTATTCGTCATCACCATACTGGCGTATCACCCGGCGTGAAGGTATGGGGTGCCACTACCCAGTGGTCACCTCTTGTTCGCATTGACGGCACTTTGAACAGTGGACGTTACATATCAGATGTGTTACGACCCGTGGCTCTACCCTTCATTCGATCCCTTCGAAACCCTACATTTCAGCAGGATAATGCACGACCGCATGTTGCAGGTCCTGTATGGGCCTTTCTGGATACAGAAAATGTTCGCCTTCTGCTCTGGCCAGCACATTCTCAAGATCTCTCACCAATTGAAATGGTGGCCGAGCAACTGGCTCGTCACAATACGCCAGTCACTACGCTTGATGAACAGTGATATCGTGTTGAAGCTGCATGGGCAGCTGTACCCGTACACGCCATCCAAGGTGGTTGTCCTGGGTACTGATTTCTCAGGTTCTAAGCACCCAAACTGCGTGAAAATGTAATCACATGCCAGTTCTAGTATAATATATTTGTCCAATGAATACCCGTTTATCATCTACATCTACATCTACATGACTACTCTGCTATTCACATTTAAGTGCCTGGCAGAGGGTTCATCGAACCACAATCATACTATGTCTCTACCATTCCACTCCCGAACAGCGCGCGGGAAAAACGAACACTTAAACCTTTCCGTTCGAGCTCTGATTTCTCTTATTTTATTTTGATGATCATTCCTACTTATGTAGGTTGGGCTCAACAAAATATTTTCGCATTCGGAAGAGAAAGTTTGTGACTGAAATTTCGTAAATAGACTCGCCGCGACGAAAAATGTCTTTACTTTAATGACTTCCATCCCAATTCGCGTATCATATCTGCCACACTCTCTCCCCTATTACGTGATAATACAATACGAGCTGCCCTTTTTTGCACCCTTTCGATGTCCTCCGTCAATCCCACCTGGTAAGGATCCCACACCGCGCAGCAATATTCTAACAGAGGACGAACGAGTGTAGTGTAAGCTGTCTCTTTAGTGGACTTGTTGCATCTTCCAAGTGTCCTGCCAATGAAGCGCAACCTACATCTACATCTACATTTATACTCCGCAAGCCACCCATCGGTGTGTGGCGGAGGGCACTTTAAGTGCCACTGTCATTACCTCCCTTTCCAGTTCCAGTCGCGTATGGTTCGCGGGAGAACGACTGTCTGAAAGCCTCCGTGCGCGCTCTAATCTCTCTAATTTTACATTCGTGATCTCCTCGGGAGGTGTAAGTAGGGGGAAGCACTATAATCGATACCTCATCCAGAAACGCACCCTCTCGAAACCTGGCGAGGAAACTACACCGCGATGCAGAGCGCCTCTCTTGCAGAGTCTGCCACTTGAGTTTGTTAAACATCTCCGTAACGCTATCACGGTTACCAAATAACCATGTGACGAAACGCGCCGTTCTTCTTTGGATCTTCTCTATCTCCTCCGTCAACCTGATCTGGTACGGATCCCACACTGATGCGCAATACTCAAGTATAGGTCGAACGAGTGTTTTGTAAGCCACCTCCTTTGTTGATGGACTACATTTTCTAAGGACTCTCCCAATGAATCTCAACCTGGCACCCGCCTTACCATCAATTAATTTTATATGATCATTCCACTTCAAATCGTTCTGCACGCATACTCCCAGATATTTTACAGAAGTAACTGCTACCAGTGTTTGTTCTGCTATCATATAATCATACAATAAAGGATCCTTCTTTCTATGTATTCGCAATACATTACATTTGTCTATGTTAAGGGTCAGTTGCCACTCCCTGCACCAAGTGCCTATCCGCTGCAGATCTTCCGGCATTTCGCTACAATTTTCTAATGCAGCAACTTCTCTGTATATTACAGCATCATCCGCGAAAAGCCGCATGGAACTTCCGACACTATTTACTACGTCATTTATATATGTTGTGAAAAGCAATGGTCCCATAACACTTCCCTGTGGCACGCCAGAGGTTACTTTAACGTCTGTAGACGTCTCTCCGTTGATAACAACATGCTGTGTTCTGTTTGCTAAAAACAATTCAATCCAGCCACACAGCTGGTCTGATATTCCGTAGACTCTTACTTTGTTTATCAGGCGACAGTGCGGAACTGTATCGAACGCCTTCCGGAAGTCAAGGAAAATAACATCTACCTGGGAGTCTGTATCTAATATTTTCTGGGTCTCATGAACAAATAAAGCGAGTAGGGTCTCACACTATCGCTGTTTCCGGAATCCATGTTGATTCCTACATAGTAGATTCTGGGTTTCCAAAAACGACATGATACTCGAGCAAAAAACATGTTCTAAAATTCTACAACAGATCGACGTCAGAGATATAGGGCTATAGTTTTGCGCATCTGCTCGACGACCCTTCTTGAAGACTGGGACTACCTGTGCTCTTTTGCAATCATTTGGAACCTTCCGTTCCTCTAGAGACTTGCGGTACACGGCTGTTAGACGGGGGGCAAGTTCTTTCGCGTACTCTGTGTAGAATCGAATTAGTATCCCGTCAGGTCCAGTGGACTTTCCTCTGTTGAGTGATTCCAGTTGCTTTTCTATTCCTTGGACACTTATTTCGATGTCAGCCATTTTTTCGTTTGTGCGAGGATTTAGAAAAGGAACTGCAGTGCGGTCTTCCTCTGTGAAACAGCTTTGGAAAAAGGTGTTTAGTATTTCAGCTTTACGCGTGTCATCCCCTGTTTCAATGCCTTCATCATCCCGGAGTGTCTGGATATGCTGTTTCGATCCCCTTACTGATTTAACGTAAGACCAGAACTTCCTAGGATTTTCTGTCAAGTCGGTACATAGAATTTTACTTTCGAATTCACTGAACGCTTCACGCATAGCCCTCCTTACGCTAACTTTGACATCGTTTAGCTTCTGTTTGTCTGAGAGGTTTTGGCTGCGTTTAAACTTTGAGTGAAGCTCTCTTTGCTTTCGCAGTAGTTTCCTAACTTTGTTGTTGTACCACGGTGGGTTTTTCCCGTCCCTCACAGTTTTACTCGGCACGTACCTGTCTAAAACGCATTTTACGATTGCCTTGAACTTTTTCCATAAACACTCAACATTGTCAGTGTCGGAACAGAAATTTTCGTTTTGATCTGTTAGGTAGTCTGAAATCTGCCTTCTATTACTCTTGCTAAACAGATAAACCATCCTCCCTTTTTTTATATTCCTATTTACTTCAATATTCAGGGATGCTGCAACGGTCTTACGATCACTGATTCCCTGTTCTGCGCTTATAGAGTCGAAAAGTTCGGGTCTGTTTGTTATCAGTAGGTCCAAGATGTTATCTCCACAAGTCGGATCTCTGTTTAATTGCTCGAGGTAATTTTCGGATAGTGCACTCAGTATAATGTCACTCGATGCTCTGTCCCTACCACCCGTCCTAAACATCTGAGTGTCCCAGCCTATATCTGGTAAATTGAAATCTCCACCTAAGACTATAACATGCTGAGAAAATTTATGTGAAATGTATTCCAAATTTTCTCTCAGTTGTTCTGCCACTAATGCTGCTGAGTCGGGAGGTCGGTAAAAGGAACCAATTATTAACCTAGCTCGGTTGTTGAGTGTAACCTCCACCCATAATAATTCACAGGAACTATCCATTTCTAATTCACTACAGGATAAACTACTACTAACAGCGACGAAAACTCCACCACCGGTTGCATGCAATCTATCCTTTCTAAACACCGTCTGTACCTTTGTAAAAATTTCGGAAGAATTTATCTCTGGCTTCAGCCAGCTTTCTGTACCTATAACGATTTCAGCTTCGGTGCTCGCCTTCCCCACAATAGTATCTATGTGGTCTTTCCAACTGAAGTTCTTCGTAATTTTAACACCCAGGTACTTAGTTGAATTGACAGCCTTGAGAAATGTACTATTTATCGAGCAATCGAATTCCAACGGATTTCTTTTGAAACTCATGTGGATGACCTCACACTTTTCGTTATTTAGTGCCAACTGCCACCTGCCACACCATACAGCAATCTTTTCTAAATCGCTTTACAACTGATACTGGTCTTCGGATGACCTTACTAGACGGTAAATTACAGCATCATCTGCGAACAACCTAAGAGAACTGCTCAGATTGTCACCCAGGTCATTTATATAGATCAGGAACAGCAGAGGTCCCAGGACGCTTCCCTGGGGAACACCTGATATCACTTCAGTTTTACTCGATGATTTGCCGTCTATTACTACGAACTGCGACCTTCCTGACAGGAAATCACGAATCCAGTCGCACAACTGAGACGATAACCCGTAGGCCCGCAGCTTGATTAGAAGTCGCTTGTGAGGAACGGTGTCAAAAGCTTTCCGGAAATCTAGAAATACGGAATCAACTTGAGATCTCCTGTCGATAGCGGCCATTACTTCGTGCGAATAAAGAGCTAGCTGCGTTGCACAAGAACGATGTTTTCTGAAACCATGCTAATTACGTATCAATAGATCGTTCCCTTCGAGGTGATTCATAATGTTTGAATACAGTATATGCTCCAAAACCCTACTGCAAACCGACATCAATGATATAGGTCTGTAGTTCAATGGATTACTCCTACTACCCTTCTTAAACACTGGTGCGACCTGCGCAATTTTCCAATCTGTAGGTACAGATCTATCGGTGAGTGAGCGGTTGTATATGATTGCTAAGTAGGGAGCTATTGTATCAGCGTAATCTGAAAGGAACCTATTCGGTATACAATCTGGACCTGAAGACTTGCCCGTATCAAGCGATTTGAGTTGCTTCGCAACCCCTAAGGTATCTACGTCTAAGAAACTGATGCTAGCAGCTGTTCGTGCTTCAAATTCTGGAATATTCCATTCGTCTTCCCTGGTGAAGGAATTTCGGAAAGCTGCGTTCAGTAACTCCGTTTTAGCGGCACAGTCGTCGGTAACAGTACCATCGGCACTGCGCAGCGAAGGTATTGACTGTGTCTTGCCGCTTGTGTACTTTACATACGACCAGAATTTCTTCGGATTTTCTACCAAATTTCGAGACAATGTTTCGTTGTGGAACCTATTAAAGGCATCTCGCATTGAAGTCCGTGCCAAATTTCACACGTCTGTAAATTTTAGCCAATCTTCGGGATTTCGCGTTCTTCTGAACTTCGCATGCTTTCTTCGTTGCCTCTGTAACAGCGTTTGGACCTGTTTTGTGTACCACGGGGGATTAGTTCCATCTCTTACCAATTTATGAGGTATGAATCTCTCAATTGCTGTTGCTACTATATCTTTGAATTTGAGTCACATCTCGTCTACATTTGCATAGTCAGTTCGGAAGGAATGGAGATTGTCTCTTAGGAAGGCTTCTAGTGACACTTTATCCGCTTTTTTAAATAAAATTATTTTGCGTTTGTTTCTGGTGGATTTGGAAGAAACGGTATTGAGCCTAGCTATAACGACCTTGTGATCACTAATCCCTGTATCAGTCATGATGCTCTCTATCAGTTCTGGATTGTTTGTGGCTAAGAGGTCAAGTGTGTTTTCGCAACCATTTACAATTCGCGTGGGTTCGTGAACTAACTGCTCGAAATAATTTTCGGAGAAAGCATTTAGGACAATCTCGGAAGATGTTTTCTGCCTACCACCGGTTTTGAACAAGTATTTTTGCCAAAATATCGAGGGAAGGTTGAAGTCCCCACCAACTATAACCGTTTGAGTGGGGTATTTATTTGTTACAAGACTCAAATTTTCTCTGAACTATTCAGCAACTATATCATCGGAGACTGGGGGTCGGTAGAAGGAGCCAATTATTAACTGAGTTCGGCTGTGAAGTATAACTTCCACCCATACCAATTCGCACGGAGTATCTACTTCGACTTCACTACAAGATAAACCACTACTGACAGACACAACCACTCCACCACCAATTCTGCCTAATCTATCTTTCCTGAACACCGTCTGAGACTTCGTAAAAATTTCTGCAGAACTTATTTCAGGCTTTAGCCAGCTTTCTGCATTTATTCTTGGTGTAGAAATTTAATGGCCACTAGTGTAACAGAAAGAGGTCCCCGTCACCAGAGCTACCGAGCACGACCTCCTCCACCTTCTTTAGTGGCAGCCCAACATTCCAGAGGTCGCTCGGCGATCCGGCTTTGTACATGCGTTGTCAAACCCAAATCGGCGCAACCACACCCCGCGGCCGGGCAGTGCTGCCCCAGCACTCCTCCTTCCGCCATGTGCCGTTCACAACTCACTCCTCCGCACCGAGCCTGCACACCCCAACCAGGAAAACCAAAGATAAGGGAGGTGTCTGTCCATGGAGGTAAGAATAAGGGGAGATGGCGCTACGTATCCCAGCCGTACTACGTTTTGAAGCCATGGGGGCGTGGCTCGCTGCCATGACATTCTGACCAAAACATTGCCAGTGTGCTATAGCGCTGCGTGTATTACAGTCGCTAATTGAACCATATACGCATGTAACGCCATCAGATTGGTTGTTTAAAATAAAACCTCGTAAAGGGGAAATTCCGCATTTCTTCTGATTAAAAATAGTTTTTAATGTAATATTACGAATAGCTAGCCTTCAATGTAAACGATACAATTTTGTTAATTCAGTAATAAACGTGTATCACAAACTAAATAATAGAAACTGAAAACTAAGTTAGCTATACCCTCCCTCCAAAGCACCATAAATACATCTTGTTTGTAATACGTACTGGGACATTTCAGTTACGTTACACTACTGTGAAACACTGTTCATTACCACCAATATTTACTGAAATACGGTACATAGAATGGCAAATCTACACAGTGTCCTGTTTAGGCCTATACTTTACGCCAGTTAATGTAGTGTTAGCTTTTAATTTGGTACATGATGAAGACAAAGTGAGTTACTCAACACTTAGATTATCGACGATACGTACGTATTATACTGAAACGTGACCTTGAAAACTAAGAATTTAATTCTTTGAATTAACATACCTTTTGCAAATGTTTTGGGTGTGTAGGGAAAACTGATGGTACAGCATTTTATCGGAGCCTAACTGTTGAAAGGGAAGTTCGGTCTGTGTCCTCTTCTCGGAAATGCTGAAAACATATAGTGCTCCATTTAGACGCACGCCAATTCTTCCTCCTCACGGCATTCTCCCACAGAGCTTTCCGACTGTCATTTTTAGGAAATCTAAAATCATACAGGAGAAAAACACGCTATAGTACAAGTACCGATGTAGCACACGTTCATTCACAATGAAGTTGTAAAATCACACTTAACGAGACAACGTACACATGAAATGTTATTCCCTTCGATTTCGCATCACAATCAGAACGATTCGTACATCCGAACACAAGTAACCATAATAGCGCAAAATCCTTCCAAAAGCGAGCGACAAGCCTATGCACACAAGCTTACAGCAGCAATGTTTTGGTCGGATTGAGATGGCTACCCTCGGCTTCACATAGCTTCACAGCTGGGGCGTCACGGCGTCTCCCTCTACTCTTACCTCCATGTGTGTGTCGATACCGGTGCCAGAGGTAGTTAGGCCAGCAAACCGAGCCGCCACGACTCATTAATTTCTCTAATATTTTGAGGGAGATTGTCCAAAGACGAGTTACCGGTACAGAAAATGGTTTAGGGAACATGGCAGTGTTGAGCAGTGATACAGAGAGGAATTTACTTTGTTGAGAGTATTTTTGCTGTGTTGTTCAGATAATAGAGTAAGGGTGCAGGCAAATAGGAAGGAGTGCAGTGACTAAAAGCCAGGCTCCAGCTCTCGGTTGACATACGTGTACATACCTGCAAGTTAAGTGTTATCTTTTTTGTGTTTTCCTCGTGCCGTATTTATTAAATTTCATGCATGCTTTTCTGCTTAAGAGGTTTAATCTCGCGTTTTTGTAAGTATAAATTCATTCACTCTGTTGCGCAGTAGTTGCCCACAGAACAGCCAGCTACGTAGTTTTTAACAAATAAAAATAAAATAATTATGTAATATAATAATAATAAATTATAATAATAACTGTTTGGATAAGTAATTGAGAGATTAAAGTTTGTTTCGGCTTTAAGATTGGAATTGAATTTCTTAATGTTTCATAAAATCTTACGTAGCATTGTTGATTGAGGTCACACAATAAAGTAGATGCAATTTACGCCGAAGATGTACGGAACATAGCCAGGGCTCATTATATATTTTTTGTAGACACAGTCTGATATCTGACCTCAGCTTCAATCATGACAATGGTGTGACTAAAACAGAGAAAATCATACGATTAAATAAAACATGTATTCATTTCAACATAGACATTACGATATGAATGACACTTATGTAAAATTCTAGGTAAATAATTGCAGATAATTCACAAATGAGAGCGACTTATTAATTCTGCGCCTCTTTTCTGCAAATAAGTATCAATATGGCTAACTGTGGAGCCACACAAAATATTACGTCCTTCTAGGACAACAAATGACATAAGAGAGCTGATGCCTGCTGGCTGCGACAAGAGAGCGGTGTTAATTCCTTCGTTTTGCTTTCTCTTGTCTTAAAAAATCGATGCATATAATCTAAGTTCAGTAAATTAAATATCGTCTGTGCTCGAGTGGAAATGGTTCCTTAAAAGCTCATTAACGCATCAGAGAGCATTGGTAACACGTCAGGAGTGTAGCAAGTTGCAAATCTAAGATTCTGTCTGATTTTGTAGTTTACTTCTTAAGTTAATTTTGCTAACATGGTTAGGATGTGTGCATGCAGTGTGCGAACGCAGTTGGTGTTGTCCACAGTTCGCGTACAGCTGAATGCGCTTTTGGCTGCCTTCGGGCTGCTGGTTCAAATGGTTCAAATGGCTCTGAGCACTATGGGACTCAACTGCTGTGGTCATAAGTCCCCTAGAACTTAGAACTACTTAAACCTAACTAACCTAAGGACATCAAACACAGCCATGCCCGAGGCAGGATTCGAACCTGCGACCGTAGCGGTCGTGCGGTTCCAGACTGTAGCGCCTTTAACCGCTCGGCCACTCCGGCCGGCCCGGGCTGCTGCCTCGGGATTTAGCGGCGGCAGAGAATCTGGCATGGGACACGTCAGGTGTGGCTTGTTTCGCCCACGGGTTCTGCTTCCGAGGCATGTCCTAGCGCACCCGACTCGGTACATCAACCCTCACAGCAGCGTGAGTGGCGAGTGGTAACGCGTTCGCTTCTCCCGAGGCGGATGCCAATGTGGAGACTGGCCCCCTGGCGTCACCCATCCATCCTGTGAGTGGAGAGGTGGCCGCTCCTTCAGCAGGATCCGAGCGGGTACACGGGGCAGTGGATTTAATACTTACAGGGAGTTCCGAGAGGCGTTTTATGGAACCCCTTAAGTAGCGTTCAGGGCTGGTTCAAATGGCTCTGAGCACAGTGAGACTTAACAGCTGAGGTCATGAGTCCCCTAGAACTATTTAAACCTAAGGAAATCACACACATCCATGCCCGAGGCAGGATTCGAACCTGCGACCGTAGCAGTCGCGCGGTTCCAGACTCAAGCGGCTAGAACCGCTCGGCCACACTGGCCGGCGTTCAGGGCTGGAGAGAAAGACAATCTGCACCCGATTTGTCTTCCGGGAGCTTTATCCGAGACGTGTAGGAGACCTTGGCTGCGGCTATCGAGCGTGCAAGGTACAGTCTTCTGCAAGCTGTGGCTCACGTCGGCACCAACGACAAGGTGGCGAAGACTGCTAGCCTCGCACGTGGGGTGCAAGCAGAGCTCACAATTTCCAGCATTGTTCCCAGAGTTGATCAGTGTCCTTTGGTTCGAAGCTGATTCGAGGATCTCAACCCAAGGCCTCGTCGACTTTGTAAATTTCTAGACCTGCGTTATCGTATTGGGGATTTGTAGGCCTCCCCTTGATAGGTCAGCGGTGTACTACACAAAGGAAGCAGCTACTCTGGTAGCAGAATAGTTGTGGAGTGCACATGAGTTTTTTTTTAGGCTAGACGGTAGTCTGAGATGTTCTTGTGTACATTCGCCAGTCAATATCCAGCAAGGGAAACCAGGCGGCATTCAGAACAAAGACACTTCTACCGTCAAAATTTTACCAGTAAACTGTCGAAGAATTCGTAATAAAGTTCCCGAATGTAATGCCCTGGAGGAAAGTTATCGCACTCAAATTATTGGTTCAAATGGCTCTGAGCACTATGGGACTTAACTTCTGAAGTCATCAGTCCCCTAGAACTTAGAACTACTTAAACCTAACTAACCTAAGGACATCACACACACCCATGCCCGAGGCAGGAATCGAACCTGCGACCGTGGCGGTCGCGCGGTTCCGGACTGTAGCGCCTAGAACCGCTCGGTCACTACGGCCGGCATACATTGAATGTACCTGATGTTTTCATCCCTTGCTGCTATTTCCCTAAGGGGTACCAGTGTTCGCCGCACTCAAATTATTCTTGAGACCGAGAGCTGGCTGAAATCCGAGGTGGACAGCTCCCAGATATTTAGTGCGTCATGGAACGTATATGGAAAGTCAGATTGGAGGCCATTGAATGGGGGAGTGCTCATTGCACTTGACAAAAATATTGTTTCTATTGAGGGCGAAGTTCAGTCTAGCAGTGAAGATATCTAGAGGCGTATAACAGATGTAAGTGGATCTAAATTGCTGGATGTTTTAACCTGCCACCCGATTCTGGTGTGACAGTTCTAGAGTCATCCAAAGAAATTCTGCGGTTAGTATGGCGTAAATATCCAGATCATGCAATACTAGTTGGTGGCGACTTTAACTGCGTTACGATGTTATGGTAGATTCTAGGTATGTTCTAGTGAGCAAGCTCACGAGGTACAAGTGAGTTAGTGAGCTAGAATTGAGCTAGAACCTATCAGAACATCCTACTCTGATCCTACTGAAAGTCAGAAGCTTGAACGTGGCAGGGAAGCTAGAAAACGAAAAGGGAAATGTAAAAGCTAAATCTAGATACAGTAGGGGGTCAATGAAATGGAAAAAACACAAAGACTTCTGTTGAGATGAGTATAGCAGCAGCAGAAAATGCTACAACGGGAGTAGGATTCGTTATGACTAGGGAGGTAGGGCAGAGTACGTGTTTCTGTGAACAGTTCAGTTATACGGTTGTTCTTACCAGAATCGATAGCAGACCAACACCGACAACGATAGCTCAGATATACATGTCGATGTCGCAACTGAAGGTGAAGAGATAGAGGAATTACTGTATATGAGGATATTGAACGGATAATACAGTACGAAAAAAGAGATGATCTAGTGGTCCTGGGAGACTGGAATGCTGTTGAAGGGGAGGAATGGAAGGAAATGTTACGGCGGAATACGGGATTGGGTCAAGGATTGAGAGAGCAGAAAGACTATTTGAGTTCTGTAACAAATTTTAGCTAGTAGTAGCGAATATTCTGTTCAAAAATCACAAGAGGAGTAGGTACAATTGAGACAGGCCGGGTTATACTGGATAATTTCGGTTACGTCAGACAGAGATTCCGAAATCAAATACTGGATTGTAAGGCGTATCCAGGAGCAGATACAGGCTCAGAGTACAATGTAGTAGTGATGAAGGGTCGGCTAAAATTTAAGAGATTAGTCAGGAGGAATCAATACGCAAAGAAGTAGGATATGGAAGTACTAAGGATTGACGAGATGCGCTTCAAGTTCTCTAAGTCTATCCACACAGCAATAAAGAATACCTCAGTAGGCAGTAGAGTTGAAGACGAATTGACATCTCTAAAAAGGCCAGTCACAGAAGTTAGAAAGAAAAACATATTAGTAGAAAGAAGATAACTGCGAAGAAACCATGGGCAACAGAAGAAATACGTCAGTTAATCGATGAAAGAAGGAAGTACAAAAACGTTCAAGGAAATTCAGGAATACAGTAATACAAGTCACTAAGGAATGAAATAAATTGGAAATGCAAGGAAGCTAAGACGAAATGGCTGCACGAAAAATGTGAAGAGTTCTAGAAAGAAATGATTATCGGAACGACTGACCCAGCATATAGGAAAGTCAAAATAAGCAACGGTGAAAATAAAAGCAAGGGAGGTAACATTAAAAATGACTGTTAAATTCAGAGGAGAGACCGAATACCTGTCAACAGTACACTGAAGGCCTTATGACAATATTTATTTATGGTTCATTTAAATTTTTTTGTATTTTTTTTCGTTAAATTTTTCACATATTGGTACTACATTTTCTGTATATGTAAAGTAAAGTGTGTTGTACTGGAGACTGAAGCTCTTTGCATTGTATGTGAGTAATTTAAGTAAAATACTATGCAAATAGTTTATTATGATAAATAATTTTCTGATGACTTGTCGTATTTAAAAATATTTGTGTGTATAAATTGTTCATCTTAATGAAAGTTTGACAATGGTCCCGTTTAGTAACAATATAAGAAATAATGTTACGTAAAACCAGAGTGTTTTTGTTTAAAACGAAAGTGACTCTGGGGAATGAAAAAAGTGGCAAGGGCGAACTGCCGCGCTACCTAGACTCAACGCGGGAAGTAAGTCACACAGTCTGTAGGCAGCAGTGATTGAGGCAACACCTTTGTGGAGCATGAGAAGCTTTGGCCGCAAATTCGCACGAAATGCCTCGGATGGAGACTGCAAACGACGTACGGCACAGCTGCGAGTTGTTGGGATGCTGTATGTAGAGCTGAACGACGCCAAGAAGAGAAATTAAGCCCACACAGCAAGAGACTTGCAGGCTGTACTGTGGGTAGTGTAGCCACCATAATTGTTCGCCACACCCAAGCCTACAGCAACCAGATAAGACTCTTTTATAGTAAATTTACGTTTGTACAGCGTAAACCATTAAACTGTGATTTAATAACCATTCTTTAACTTTAAAGATAGTGGTTCCCCCTGTTATTTCATCCTGGTCATACATCTATATAGGATTCCCTCCTGGTGTTTGATGAATCCGAGTATCCTATTTTACACACCAAGTGCCAAGATAATATAAAGAGGCGCCATTAAAATTGTTTTTGTGTTTTCTTAACAACTGCAACGTGTTATAGTTAAAGTTTCCTTACATAAAAATTCAATCAGAGTGTAGCCAAGTTACTAAAATGTGGGAAATGACTATACCAAGTTAGTTAAAAGAATGATAGCTTTTGAAAGTAAATTCCAGTAAGAAAGAAATTTTCTTGAAGTGAAATGATCAGTATAAAAAGTGCGTTCTTTAGTATTTAAGTTTGTTTATTATGAAAAATGATTTTCTATATGTCCCCCGGGGCCAAATTTTTTTAGCTTCCCTGCAGTTATCTACTGGACTTTTTCTCTTTTTGAAACGTAATGTATAAGGGTGTAGTAGTTAAAAAAGGAATTCCAGTGTCTGCACCAACATTGTTTACGTGGAGTAATATTTATTTGAAGAACTAAATTAAACAGTAGGAAGAAAGTAGGGCAATTTTTTAATGTTTTATTGCATCGATAGGCTGGTGACATGTACTACATGTTTTGAACCACTAAATGAACTTGGAACTGAGTTTTCCTAACTTCAGTATAATATTATTCATGGTGCGTTTCTATTTAACCGCTCGGTATAAAATACAGGTGTTTCAAAAAGAATATACTTATTTCGCATGTATATATTTATTAAACTTTAAGGCATACCGATATGAAGCTTTACACACATATTTACGAACCCCTGAAGTTCAGGTCACGGATGTTCAATATGTCACCCATCAGCGACACGAACAATATTACATTGATACTCAAATTTCTCCCATACTCGGGCAAGCATATCCTTCGTCACTGATGTTATGGAAGTGCCGATCTGGTTCTTCAGCTCTTCCGGGTTCTGTGGGAGTGGTGGTATGTAGACTTTGTCTTTAACAAAACCCCACAGGAAGGAGTCAAAGGGGGTCTAATCCGGTGACCGTGGAGCCCAGCTGAGACTTGCTAAGTCGACAGCTCCTTGACAACAAATCCAACGATTCGGTATAGTTTCATTCAGATATTCATGCACTTGGCGACTCCAGTGAGGGGTGCCCCGTCTTGTCGAAAAATGAGGTTGTCTTCGTGCAGCCTTGGGAACAACCAGTTTTGTATCATAGCGAGATACTGCCGACCGTTAACCATGTTTCCATCAAAGAAGGAACACAGGGACGGCCAGGACTCTTTCCTTTACAGGGCTATTACAAATGATTGAAGCGATTTCATAAATGCTCCATTCATTGACATATGGTCACGACACACTACAGATACGTAGAAAAACTCATTAAGTTTTGTTCGGCTGAAGCCGCACTTCAGGTTTCTGCCGCCAGAGCGCTCGAGAGCGCAGTGAGACAAAATGGCGACAGGAGCTGAGAAAGCGTATGTCGTGCTTGAAATGCACTCACGTCAGTCAGTCACAACAGTGCAACGACACTTCAGGACGAAGTTCAACAAAGATCCACCACCTGCTAACTCCATTCAGCGATGGTATGCGCAGTTTAAAGCTTCTGGGTGCCTCTGTAAGGGACAATCAACAGCTCTGCCTGCAGTGAGCGAAGAAACGGTTGAACGCGTGCGGGCAAGTTTCACGCGTAGCCCGCGGAAGTCGACGAATAAAGCAAGCAGGGAGCTAAACGTACCACAGCCGACGGTTTGGAAAATCTTACGGAAAAGGCTAAAGCAGAAGCCTTACCGTTTACAATTGCTACAAGCCCTGACACCCAATGACAAAATCAAACGCTTTGAATTTTCGGCGCGGTTGCAACAGCTCATGGAAGAGGATGCGTTCAGTGCGAAACTTGTTTTCAGTGATGAGGCAACATTTTTTCTTAATAGTGAAGTGAACAGACACAATGTGCGAATCTGGGCGGTAGAGAATCCTCACGCATTCGTGCAGGAAATTCGCAATTCACCAAAAGTTAACGTGTTTTGTGCAATCTCACAGTTTAAAGTGTACGGCCCCTTTTTCTTCTGTGAAAAAAACGTTACAGGACATGTGTATCTGGACATGCTGGAAAATTGGCTCATGCCACAACTGGAGACCGACAGCGCCGATTTCATCTTTCAACAGGATGGTGCTCCACCGCAATCCCATCATGATGTTCGGCATTTCTTAAACAGGAGATTGGAAAACCGATGGATCGGTCGTGGTGGAGATCATGATCAGCAATTCATGTCATGGCCTCCACGCTCTCCCGACTTAACCCCATGCGATTTCTTTCTGTGGGGTTATGTGAAAGATTCAGTGTTTAAACCTCCTCTACCAAGAAACATGCCAGAACTGCGAGCTCGCATCAACGATGCTTTCAAACTCATTGATGGGGACATGCTGCGCCGAGTGTAGGAGGAACTTGATTATCGGCTTGACGTCTGCCGAATCAGTAAAGGGGCACATATCGAACATTTGTGAATGCCTAAAAAAACTTTTTGAGTTTTTGTATGTGTGTGCAAAGCATTGTGAAAATATCTCAAATAATAAAGTTATTGTAGAGCTGTGAAATCGCTTCAATCATTTGTAATAACCCTGTACATACACATCCTGTATCTAGAAACTGTCGATACCATCTACGAATTTTCCACCTATTCGGAAGATCAATTTGGTATATCAACCTGAAATGTCTTTCCTGTAATCACGGAATTGAACTTCGCAAACTCGAGAACACAAAATGATTCTGCTGCAGAGTAGCCATTTTAAACATATGACGGTTATCAAGCAAAACAGAAGATGAGTGACATCTAGTAGCTATTAATTTAAACTAGACTATGTATAGACAAAATAATACTTTGTAATAGATATATTCTTTTCGAAACACCCTGTATTAGGAAAATAAATGAATAGTCTGATTTACTTACCCATTAGACACAACACATGGTCAAGACCTGTGAAAAGTGTAACTGTGTAACTCTATTGATTAGCTATTCCTATTAACAGGACTGTCCTCCCATATTGTACTTTATTTGGAAACAAAACTAAATTTTAGTAAGAGGTCTATACGTGGCTTTTCTTGTAACAGGACTGTTTGTACTGTTTTGGTATAGTATATGTGACAACATAAAAACAGGTTTTTCTGTTATTAGTTAAAATCATATTAAATTACAGTAGTAGAGGTAGTGTTATAAGTGGCGCCTAGTGAGGCGACCTTTTACAGCAGTTAAGAGTCCATAAGTAGTTAAGCACCGTTACATCTTTTACAGATAGGTAGGATTCTTTTGGAAGAAGTATAAAGTATTAGGGGCACGAATTTGTTAAAACAGTTAAGAGAAAGGCACAGCAGTGTAAATTATTATATATGTTGTTTAAGCAATTATTAAAAATTGATGAAGATAAGTTTCTGCAGTATAGAGAAGTAAAGCAGGAGCATAAGAGTGATGACACTTCAGAAAACAATGATCAGGAGCAGGACAGAGAGACGAATCGTTTTTGTTGATGGAAAAGCGGATAGAAAATATTAATTTAGGGAGTGAGACTTTTTTACTGTTAAGCCCTTCCCAGACTAAGAAAGGATTCGGACAAGGAAGACAAGGGGGTAGACAACAGTTAACAAAATTAATACCAACTGATTGATTTGTATTCATTGCTACACAGTATGCATACACAGGTGATAGAACAAAACAAGAACACTTCAATTTTGAGAGAACAAATGCAGGCTCAAAATGAAGAACTAGTCAGGAACTGGCTAAAGTTACTAACATTCTATCTGAAAAATTTGAAACACAGTCTAGAAATACTGCCAGTATAAACGAAAAAGTTAAGAAACAGACTGAACAAATGGAAAGGAGTAACCAAAAGTTATAAAACGTTAATAATGAAACAGGTTTTCTGACTGGAGAACTTATTAACATGAAGAGAGATGTGAAAAATTTAGGTGAAACTGTTAGTAAGATACAGGCAGAAACTGTGGACTTTAATGACAGGTTTGAGGTATAGAAAATACAGGAACAGGTCGAACCTATGGTAGAAGCCTAGAGATTTCCCATGTTAACAAAGCAATAACGAAAGCAAATGAAGAATAAGGCTGAGAATGACTGTTCAGGAGTCTAAAAAAACCTAGAAAGGAAAGTAGAGCATTGCGAAGAAAAGTGTTGCAATAACACTTCCAGAATACAAGAAAAAGTTAGTGACCTAGAAAGAAAGATTACGTGTAATGGCCTTGATGTGGTAGGCAGAACATCAATTTACAAGGTACTATAAGGCGAAGAAAAATTCGACCCTTACCGAAAACACAGTGCATTATTCCTTGTGGATTCTATTGAGAACCGAGAAAGGCTATTTCCTGAAAATATCACGGATCAGGAAAAAGTTAATTTCGTAATTAGTGGTTTCGCAGAGATGCCAAACGATGGGGTATTAATTTAAGCATTGAAGCAATAACCTTCAGTGAATTTAGACAGAAGTTGTTGGACGAGTATTGATCCGAGCAGATACAAAATAGCCCCTGGCATGAGCTTATAATGATAAGAATGTTCAAGGGTAAAGACCGAATGAACACAAAAGAATATTGTGAATCATGGTATAGGAGGTTGGCTCACTTCAGGAATCAAAGGAATGATTCCGAGATCATACGGAACTCTGGAAGAAAATACCAGACGATTCCGAAAGATATGCAGGCAGTAACCTCCGTACTTTTTCTGCATTTTTAGAAAAAGTAATTGACGAAGACCACTGGAGAGGAAACAACTTCCGTCAAAACAATAATCACCGGAATGAAAGGAACCATCGCGGAAGTGAACACAGGTCGCAAAATAACTCCCACAGAGAGGAGTCAAATTAAATAACGTGAATGTTGAGGGTCGGACAGACGAGAGAACATGATACAGGAGGCCCAAACGGAAGAAACATTTTCGACATAGACAGAGAAGCTTCGATACGCTGCAGTATAGTGCAGATAAGGGGCCAGGCACTAGGTCTGCCGCGACAGATGGTGCTACAGGTGAATCACAGTCTGCTAGCAACGACGTATATCGTGCGCTTACAAGTCGATGCAGCAGATCACTGTAGTGAGAATTAATTCTATAGCAGTGTAGACAGAGAGTGATGTCACAGGGCAATCAGCTGAGGATGTAAGCCAGTAGACGGGGCATTACCCGCTGGAACCATTTCACAGGCTACGGACAGACAAAGGGCAGTAACTGAGATGGAGGACAGTTTGTATGGTATAAAGCAGTGTAATGAAACGAAAGATAGCGTTACTAAGACCGGAAAGAAGGTAAAGGAAAAAGGTTTATTTTCTGGAACCGTGCAGAGTACGCTAGCCGCCAATACAAATGAATCAAAAAACACCGCGCTGAGGACGCGTGTCGGTAATGTTAGTGAAAATGAAGACGTCGTAAGCAGACGCGTAGTAGGAGATGCAAATTTACACATGGCTGAAGAATCATTCCATGACAATGAATCTGCGGCTTACGTTTCTATCATTTATTAGCCTGATTTGAAGGAATACGAATTTGTGCGATTGATAGAAATATACAATAATTATATCGTTTATGAAGTACAAGCTGATGACGCCAGGGAAGATAAGGAGGACAGTTCTGATGATGACTAACTACCAACAGAGGAAAACAATCTGCCTGCTACAAAAGATAAACAAGAGGAGGTCGTTGCCATAGAACGAATCCAGAAATGCATGAATTACGAGACTAGTGACGATGTGGAGTTCTCAAAGAAATTAAGAAGGGCTTTCATGTTAGAAGGTGAAAGTGATAGCGAAGATGCCGTCTGAAATGAAAATTCAGAATCGTAGGAAACAAAGCTTACTGAAAAACTCTGATAGAAATGAGAATCCCGTAGAACGGGAATATTTCGTGTGAAAAGTTGCCGAAACTGGACAGTAAACAGGAAAAAGAAGTTAGTCAAGAGGAAATAAAATCTGTAAATGACGAGACCTGTGAAGAAGCAGTAATGTCAATACGGGATCCGGAAGACATAAGGGATCCTAAAAAAAGGAACCACCGGAGGAAATGGTTAGTAAACAGCAACAAGTAAGGATCGTGAAGGAGTTTGCGATCGGATAGAAAAACCATGTGACTTAGAATGTAAAGAAATGAATGCCATTTCATGTGAAGATGTAATGGTAGACCAGAACTTATTGTGGGAGGACAAGGAAATGAAAGTGATAGAAATCAATGAGGATGGAACTTCTCAGATGTTATACTTCAAAGAGGTAGTTGGTAGTAAAAGAATAATCAATATATGTAAAAATATTAGGAGATTCCTAAACGAAGATGAAGTGTGGGAATCAGCAAAGGTCAAATTTGACAGTAATGATTGTCCACAGATATCAAAATTTTACAAAATATTTAAAGGGGTACTGTTTATTACAAAAAGGGAGAAATAGTGAAGAATGGCAAGTCTGTTCGCCATCACATTTTTAATAGAATTAATTAATTACGTTCATTTGGCACATGGACATTGTGGGACAAAAAAGTGCCCTGAGAAAATTGCAAGTGTTGTTATAATTGGAAGTAATACTTTGAAAAGGTTACAGAATGGTTAAAGTCATGTGATGTTTGTCAAAGGGCTAAAGTGGCCAACAATACTAACAGAGGTGCTATGCATAGACTCAAACCATTAGATAATTTAGAGTTACTGTCTGTGAAACTGTATGGACCCCCACCTAAAACCGCTGGAAATTTCACCTACATTCTAGTAATTTTAGTTGTATTTTCTAAATAAATTAAATTATATCCAGTTAGGGAAGCCACAATTACATCAGTTTTCCATTAAATGTTGGAATACTTCAATGAAATAGGAATACCAACGAGAGTACTATCTGGCAATGGTCTGCAAGTTATTACAAAATTATGGTTGGAAGAAATGGAGCAAAAAGGAATACAAGTAACACACGTTTCAGCCTACTATCCATCTAGTATTTCAGTAGTAGACTATATGCGAGAATTAGGAAGACTACACGGGACATACTGTCACCAAAACCATAGAACTTGGAGCAAATTTATTCCCAAATTTGAAGTAATTATGAATTCATTGCAACATGAAACCACCGGTTTCACACTTGAAGAAATAATGTTAGGCCACAAAACTAAAGGTTTGATATTAGATGTGTTAGAATACGCACTCAGTAAAGAAATAGATTCCGTAAAGAAAAAGGGAATGGTGAGAGAACGAGGTAGACGAAAAGCGGAAGCAAGAGCCAAAAGGCCCGATGAAAAGGTAAAATTTTCAAAATTTAATATTGGTGAACAGGTACTTATTAAACCTTACTAAAAGTCCAGAAAACCACTAGGAACTAGAAACATTGTTGTCCTAAAAAGGTATACATCCAGAAATGTGTAAAGATTTGTAATTAGTATTATTATTGAATGTCAGTATTATGTATAAATCTTATTGCAACCATATTAATGTCTGTCAAGTTTCAGGTTCTGAGATACTTTTGTATAAACGTTCAATGATGAAAAACTGAAACCTATTAAGTGAAATAATCCAGCCTAAGGGGCATAACAAAATCATGGTTTTAACGAAGAAGGACTGCCAAAAAGTTATGTCAGAATAAAATGGGCAGCCTACAAGAAAGAATGCACAAAGTGTTCTTAAAGAAAATGTAAAATGCACTGCCCGTGATAATATAAAGAGGCAGCCATGAGGAAAGTGTATGCTGTTGGTACACAGGATCCAAGAAGGACTGGCATAATACCCATACTGGGGTCAGCAAATTGTTCTGTTAAAGTGTAGTGAATTTGTATTATTAATGCTAATACGTTGATGTGTAAAGTGTGTTTTTATGATACATTTTGTAACAGACTGAAGTGTGTAGTGTTTATTCAAGAGGACAGTACTTTAATATAAATGAACCAATCAGACCTATTATTTTTGGGTATTTGATTCATGCTTACCTGTAGGGACACAAAACTGAAAAACGGGCATATATAACAATATTTGTTAATGGTTCATTTAGATTGTTCACAATTTTTTGTGTTAAAATTTTCGCATATTAGTGCTATATTTCCTGTATATCTAAAGTTTTCTATGCTGGAGGCTGAAGCTCTTTGCACTGTATGTGAGTAATATAAGTATAATACCAAGTAAATTATTTATTATGTTAAATAATTTTCTGATGACCTGTCGTATTTGAAAATATTTGTGTGTATAAATTGTTCATCTTAATGAAAGTTTGACAATTTAAGAAAAGGTCCCGTTTAGCAACAATATAAGGAATAATGTTACGTAAAACCAGAGTGCTTTTGTTTAAAACGAAAGTGACTCTGGAGAATGAAAAAGGTGGCAAGGGCGAACTGCCGCGCTACCTAGACTAAACGAGGGAAGTATGTCACACAGTATGTAAGAAGCAGTGATTGAGGCAACACCTTTGTCGAGCAGGAGAAGCTTTGGCCGCAAATTCGCATAAAATGCCTCGGATGGAGACTGCAAACGACGCACGGCATAGCTGCGACTTGTTGGGCTGCTGTATGTAGAGCTGAACGACGCCAAGAAGAGAAATTAAGCCCATACAGCAAGAGACTTGCAGGCCGCACTGTGGGTAGTGTAGCCACCATAACTGTTCGCCACACCCAAGCCTACAGCTACCAGATAAGGCTCTTTTATAGTAAATTTACATTTGTACAGCGTAAACCATTAATTTAACCTGTGCTTTAATAACAATTCTTGAACTTTAAAGATAGTGGTTCACCCTATTATTTCATCCTGGTCGTACACGTATATAGGGTTGCCTCCTGGTGTTTGATAAATTCGAGTATCCTATTTTACAAACCAAGTGCCAAGATAATATAAAGAGACACCATTTAAATTGTTTTTGTGGTTTTTTAAAAACTGCAAAGTGTTGTAGTAAAAGTTTGCTTACGTAAAAATTTAGTCAGATTGTAGCCAAGTTACTAGAAGCTGAAAAATGACTATACCGAGTTAGTTCAAAGAATAATACCTTTTGAAAGTAAATTCCATGAAGAAAGAGATTTCATTCAAGTGAAATGATCAGTGTAAAAAGTGTGTGGTTTAGTGTCTAAGTGTCTTAGTTTTAAAGTTTGTTTATTATGAAAAATGATTTTTTATGTGTCGCCCGGGGCCAAATTTTTTTAGCTTCCCTGCAGTTATTTTCTGGGCTTTTTCTCTTTTTGAAACGTGATGTATAAGGGTGCGGTAGTTAAGAAAGAAATTACAGTGTTTGCACCAACATAGTTTACGTGGAGTAATATTTATTTGAAGAACTAAATTAAACAGTAGGAAGAAAGTAGGCAAAACTCATACTTCTGCTTTTCGAATACTTCACTGTTTAGTTGCCCTGAAAGGCAAGTGTTTTGAACCACTAAATGAACCTGAAACTGAGTTGCCCCAGCTTCAATATAATGTTATTCATACTGCGTTCCTGTTTAACTGCTGGGTAAAATATTAGGAATAGAATTGAATAGTCTGATTTACTTATTCATTAGACACAACACACTGTCAGTTTCCGTAAAAAGAGTAACTCTATTGATTAGTTTTTCGTATTAACAGGACTGTCCTCCCATAGCGTACTTTATTTGGAAACTAAACTGAATTTAAGTAAGAGGGTTCACCGTGGCTTTTCTGCAAGAGGACTGTTCTGTTGGGGTATAATATACATGACAACAGAGAGAAAGGTTTTTCTGTTATTTAGGTAAAACCATACTAAATTACAATAGTAGTGGTGGGGCTATAGCCTCTATGAGGGGGAAGATTTGTCTGATGTGATGGATGAAGAAACAGGAGTCGATTTAGAAGAGATAGGGGATACAGTATTAGAATCAGAATTTAAAAGAGCTTTGGAGGACTTAATATCGAATAAGGCAGAAGGGATAGATAACATTCCGTTAGAATACATAAAATAATTGGAGGAAGTGGCAACAAAACGACTATTCATGCTGGTGTGTAGAATGTGTGAGTCTGGCGGTATGCCATCCGACTTTCGGAAAAATATAATCCACACAGTTCTAAAGATTGTATTAGCTGACTAGTGGGAGAATTATCGCACAATTGGCTTAAAAGCTCATGCACCCAAGTTGCTGACAAGTATAATATACAGAAGAATGGAAAAGGAAATTGAGGATGTGCTAGATGACGATCAGTTTGGCCTTAGGAAAGGTAAAGGCATCAGAGAGGCAATTCTGATGTTGCTTTTGTTGATGGAGGTACGACTAAAGAAAACTCAAGACACATTCATAGGATTTGTCGACCTGAAAAAAGTTTGACAGTTTAAAATGGTGCAAGATGTTCGAAATTCTGAGAAAATAACGAGTAAGGTATAGGGAGAGATGCGTAATATACAGTATTTACAACAGCCAAGAGGGACTGGACTGGACGACAAAGAACGAAGTGCTCGAAATAAAAAGGGTGTAAGACAGAGATGAAGGTTTCCCCCTACTGTTCAATCTATACATAAAAGGAGCATTGATAGAAATAAAAGAAAGTTTCAGGAGTGGAATTAAAATTCAACGTAAAAGGTTGTCAATAATAGGATTCGCTGATGAAATTGCCATCCTCAGTGAAAGTGAATAATAATTACATGATCTGCTGAATGGAATGGACAGTCTAATGAGCACGGAATATGGAATGAGAGTAAACCGAAGAAAGACGAAAGTAATGAGAAGTAGAAGAAATGAGAGCATCATAATCGGTGATCACGCAGTAGATAGTTAGGGAATTCTGCTACATAGGCAGCAAAATAACCAGTGCATCAAAAGCAGACTAACACAGGCGAGAAGGTATTCCTGGCCAGGAAGATTCTACTAGTACCGAACATAGGCCTTAATTTGAGGATGAAATGTATGAGAATGAACGTTTGGAGCACAACATTGTATGGTAGTGAAACATGGACTGTGGTGCTACAGACGAATGTTAAAAATTATGTGGATTGATAAGGTAAGGAATGAGGAGGTTCTGCACAGAATCGGAGAGGAAAGGAATATGTGGAACACACTGACAAGAAGGGACAGGATGTTAGGACATCTGCTAAGACATCAGGAAATGACTTCCATGGTACTAGAGGGAGCTGTAGAGTGCAAAAACTGTAGAAAAAGACGGAGATTGAAATACAACCAGTAAATGATTGAGGACGTAGGTTGCTACTCTGAGATGAAGAGGTTGGCACAGGAGAAGAATTTGTGGCAGGCCGTATCAAAGCAGTGACAAAAAGTATGAACAGCTGGGCTGAACACAGTTGAGAAATCCTGCACGCAACTTACTGCTCATAACGGTCAGGACATTCCAGTGCTTGATACATGTAGTTTGCCTTCCACATTCCTGTCTCACACCAGAACAATGATATTTACAATTTTGCGTTCGCGAGGCTGTGAAAATACCTTTGGGCTACATTCATTTGATTTGTTTGGTCTTCGTATTTAGGACAATGTATTTTCTGTTTCTGTTTTCAACACAAAGAACAATGTTACTCAATTGATTGAGGAGATTTCGGATTTATTTCTTGCAGAACTTGGAAGAGTAAATAATTTTGGGGCGCACGTGGCAAGTAAGGACAATGCGCAACCTAAATTTTCTCAGGCGCGTTCCGTCCCTCATACACTTAGAGACAAAGATGCAAATGATCTTAACGAAGGCCAAGAGCGTGGTGTTATCGCTCCTGTCCAGGCTAGTCAATCGGCTTATCTCTTACTAATCTCACCAAAGAATTCTGGGAGACTTTGTATTGACTTAAAATCCACTGTGAATCCACAAACAATTATTAATACTTTTCCGTTGCTCGCCCTGAGGAATTATTGGACGGGCTTGATGCAGACCGCTATTTTTCAAATACTTTTTCACAAGATGCGTATTTCCCAATTGCGCTAGATGTATTTGTGGTCATCACGCATTTATGCTTCAAATTACTTGGACGATATTGTGGCGTCAGGACGTACACCGCAGTGACGTATCAGTAGACTTCGTGTTTTCATCTACAGGTTTGAAGTATCGCTTCGACATAACTGTCTTTTTGTAGACTGAAATTCAATACTTAGGTCGTGTTCCTAATAGCCAAGGTGTTTAGCCCCATCAGTCACATTTCTGGCGATCCGGGACCTCCCTACTCCGCAGAATGCGACGGAACTGCAGTCATTTCTCGGGCAGTTGATATACACCGAAGCGCCAAGGAAACTGATATAGGCATGGGTCTTCAAATACAGAGATATGAAAACAGGCGGAATACAGCGCTGCAACGCCTATATACTAATGTCTGGCGCAGTTGTTAGATCGGTTACTACTGCTACAATGGCAGGTTATCAAGATTTAAGTGAGTTTGAAACTGATACGTCTGACCATCTGCATGCATTCATGTCCATTGTACATTCCGCCGGACTTGAGGAATTCCAGCAGGACAATGCGACACCATACAAGTCCAGAATTGTTACAGATTTTGGTTCCAGGAATACTCTTCCGAGTTTAAACACTTCCGCTGGCCCTCAAACTCCCCAGACATGAAAATTATTGAGTGCATCTGGGATGCCTTGAAACGTCTCCATACCCTCGTACTCTTACGAGCCTATGGACAGCCCTGCATATTCATGGCGTCAGTTCCCTCCAGCGTTACTTCAGACATTAGTCGAGTCGATGCCACGTCGTGTTGCTGCACTTCTGCGTGTTCGCGCGGGCTTTACACGATATCTACATCTACATCTACATCCATACTCCGCAAGCCACCTGACGGTGTGTGGCGGAGGGTACCTTGAGTACCTCTATCGGTTCTCCCTTCTATTCCAGTCTCGTATTGTTCGTGGAAAGAAGGATTGTCGGTATGCCACTGTGTGGGCTCTAATCTCTCTGATTTTATCCTCATGGTCTCTTCGCGAGATATACGTAGGAGGGAGCAATATACTGCTTGACTCTTCGGTGAAGGTATGTTCTCAAAACTTTGACAAAAGCCCGTACCGAGCTACTGAGCGTCTCTCCTGCAGAGTCTTCCACTGGAGTTTATCTATCATCTCCGTAACGCTTTCGCGATTACTGAATGATCCTGTAACGAAGCGCGCTGCTCTCCGTTGGATCTTCTCTATATCTTCTATCAACCCTATCTGGTACGGATCCCACACTGCTGAGCAGTATTCAAGCAGTGGGCGAACAAGCGTACTGTAACCTACTTCCTTTGTTTTCGGATTGCATTTCCTTAGGATTCTTCCAATGAATCTCAGTCTGGCATCTCCTTTACCGACAATCAACATTATATGACCATTCCATTTTAAATCACTCCTAATGCGTACTCCCAGATAATTTATGGTATTAACTGCTTCCAGTTGCTGACCTGCTATTTTGTAGCTAAATGATAAAGGATCTATCTTTCTGTGTATTCGCAGCACATTACACTTGTCTACATTGAGATTCAGTTGCCATTCCCTGCACCACGCATCAATTCGTTGCAGATCCTCCTGCATTTCAGTACAATTTTCCATTGTTACAACCTCTCGATACACCACAGCATCATCTGCAAAAAGCCTCAGTGAACTTCCAATGTCATCCACCAGGTCATTTATGTATATTGTGAATAGCAACGGTCCTATGACACTCCCCTGCGGCACACCTGAAATCACTCTTACTTCGGAGGACTTCTCTCCATTGAGAATGACATGCTGCGTCCTGTTATCTAGGAACTCCTCAATCCAATCACACAATTGGTCTGATAGTCCATATGCTCTTACTTTGTTCATTAAACGTCTGTGGGGAACTGTATCGAACGCTTTGCGGAAGTCAAGAAACACGGCATCTACCTGTGAACCCGTGTCTATGGCCCTCTGAGTGTCGTGGACGAATAGCGCGAGCTGGGTTTCACATGACCGTCTTTTTCGAAACCCATGCTGATTCCTACAGAGTAGATTTCTGGTCTCCAGAAAAGTCATTATACTCGAACACAATACGTGTTCCAAAATTCTACAACTGATCGACGTTAGAGATATAGGTCTATACTTCTGTACATCTGTTCGACGTCCC
Organism: Schistocerca cancellata; assembly: GCF_023864275.1. Classification (NCBI taxonomy): domain Eukaryota; kingdom Metazoa; phylum Arthropoda; class Insecta; order Orthoptera; family Acrididae; genus Schistocerca; species Schistocerca cancellata. Next base: position 747,163,561 of record NC_064630.1, read on the forward strand.
TTCTTGAAAACGGGGATGACCTGAGCCCTTTTCCAATCCTTTGGAACGCTACGCTCTTCTAGAGACCTACGGTACACCGCTGCAAGAAGGGGGGCAAGTTTCTTCGCGTACTCTGTGTAAAATTGAACTGGTATCCCATCAGGTCCAGAGGCCTTTCCTCTTTTGAGCGATTTTAATTGTTTCTCTATCCCTCTGTCGTCTATTTCGATATCTACCATTTTGTCATCTGTGCGACAATCTAGAGAAGGAACTACAGTGCAATCTTCCTATGTGAAACAACTTTGGAAAAAGACATTTAGTATTTCGGCCTTTAGTCCGTCATCCTCTGTTTCAGTACCATCTCGGTCACAGAGTGTCTGGACATTTTGTTTTGATCCACCTACCGCTTTGACATAAGACCAAAATTTCTTAGGATTTTCTGCCAAGTCAGTACATAGAACTTTACTTTAGAATTCATTGAACGCCTCTCGCATAGCCCTCCTCACACTACATTTCGCTTCGCGTAATTTTTGTTTGTCTGCAAGGCTTTGGCTATGTTTAAGATTGCTGTGAAGTTCCCTTTGCTTCCGCAGCAGTTTTCTAACTCGGTTGTTGTACCACGGTGGCTCTTTTCCATCTCTTACGATCTTGCTTGGCACATACTCATCTAACGCATTATGTACGACGGTTTTGAACTTTGTCCACTGATCCTCAACACTATCTGTACTTGAGACAAAACTTTTGTGTTGAGCCGTCAGGGACTGAAATCTGCTTTTTGTCACTTTTTCTAAACAGAAAAATCTTCCTATTCTTTTTAATATTCCTATTTACGGCTGAAAGCATCGATGCCCTAACCGCTTTATGATCGCTGATTCCCTGGTCTGCATTAACTTTTTCAAATAGTTCGGGTCTGTTTGTCACCAGAAGGTCTAATATGTTATCGCCACGGGTCGGTTCTCTGTTTAACTGCTCAAGGTAGTTTTCAGATAAAGCACTTAAAAAAATTTCACTGGATTCTTTGTCCCTGCCACCCGTTATGAACGTCTGAGTGTCCCAGTCTATATCCGGCAAATTAAAATCTCCACCCAGAACTATAACATGGTGGGGAAATCTACTCGAAATATTTTCCAAATTATCCTTCAGGTGTTCAGCCACAACAGCTGCTGAGCCAGGGGGCCTATAGAGACATCCAATTACCATGTCTGAGCCTGCTTTAACCGTGACCTTCACCCAAATCATTTCACATTTCGGATTTCCGTCAATTTCCTTCGATATTATTGCACTTCTTATCTCTATAAACACGCCTCCTCCTTCACTGTCCAGCCTGTCTCTGCGGTATACATTCCAATCTGAGTTTAGGATTTCATTACTGTTTACGTCTGGTTTCAGCCAACTTTCTGTCCCTAGTACTATATGGGCGTTGTGACCGTTTATTAATTAGAGCAGTTCTGGGACCTTTCTGTAGACGCTCCTGCAGTTTACTATTAGCACATTAATATTGTTATTCCCTGTTGCATTTTGCCTACTCCTACCTTGCCGCATCTCAGGAGGCGTCTTGTCGGGCCTAGGGAGGGGATTCTCTAACCTAAAAAAACCCCACGTGCACTCCACACGTACTCCGCTACCCTTGTAGCCGCTTCCGGCGTGTAGTGCACGCCTGACCTATTCAGGGGGACCCTACATTTCTCCACCCGATAGCGGAGGTCGAGAAATTTGCACCCCAGATCTCCGCAGAATCGTCTGAGCCTCTGGTTTAAGCCTTCCACTCGGCTCCAAACCAGAGGACCGCGATCGGTTCTGGGAACGATACTACAAATAGTTAGCTCTGATTCCACCCCGCGAGCGAGGCTTTCCGCCTTCACCAATTCCGCCAACCGCCTGTACGAACTGAGGATGACCTCTGAACCCAGACGGCAGGAGTCATTGGTGCCGACATGAGCAACAATTTGCAGTCGGGTGTAACCGTTTCTTCAGTGTATTATATCCAGTTCATAACCTACTCTGCCCAGATCGCGCATCCGTAGCATCGTTTGCGCCGGAAGAGTGTGCCTTTTGTTTGGACAAAAGAGTGCTAGTATGCGTTCCGGAAACTAAAAGAATGCCTTTTTGAGCGTAAGATACTTTGTTCCCGCCAAGTCTGTGGTTTTGGCAGTGGACGCTACTTCATATGGAATCGGAGTTGTGCTCCGTACAGATCTGGTTCACAGGACACGCCGACTACTTTCCCTTCCACGTTATTGACCAAGACTCAATATAACTATTCCTGAATCAAGAAGGAAGCACTTGCTATTATCTATGGCGTGGCAAAGTTTCACCATTACATGTTTGGTTGGAGGTTTTACCTAGTGACGAACCATAACGCACTTCAGTCTTTGTTTCGTCCATGCAAACCCGTTCCGCCACGCACGGCTTAGAATCTGCAACGTTGGGCTTTCTTATTGTCAGAATATGAGTCCGAAATATTGTACTGGCCCATGTCAAAGCAGCAAATGCTGACGTCCCTTCTCCCATTCCTGTTGCTCCTGATTCTGAATTCAATGATAGTGCTGGATCTTGTAGTCAGATCGATGCGTAAGACACTGAATTTCAACAGATTTTTTTAATGCAGTATAGGAGAACTGCACAGGCCACAGAAGCAGACCCTGAGGTGAACCTTTTGTTGCACCACATCCGTGCTGCTGGCCTCGCTCAATGAAAAACATTCAGAATTCTTTTGGTTCAAATGGCTCTGAGCACTATGGGACTTGACAGCTGTGGTCATCAGTCCCCTAGAACTTAGCACAACTTAAACCTAACTAACCTAAGGACATCACACTCATCCATGCCCAAGGCAGGATTCGAACCTGCGACCGTAGCAGTCGCGCGGTTCCGGACTGCGCGCCTAGATCAGAAATCTTTTGTGCGCCACTATTTTGTTCGTCCACATAGCCTCTCCGTCCAGCGCGGTGTGATTTTATTGCAAAACGACTCTGGACAATCGCGTGTGCTTCTTCCTAAAGAGCTGCTAAAAGATGTGCTGAGATTGCTCCACCAAGTGCATTGGGTTACGGTAGGCACAAAACAGCGCGACCGAGCTGTACTTGACCGGGCATGGACGCCTACAATGGGCAGATGACATCACAGTATCGTTCTTGTGCTGAAATTGTATCGGCCCCGCCGCAAACGTTTTCTGCTCGTCCAAAGTCTCGAAGGCCGTTCAGGCTTTGTCCTCTATTTTTTGCTCTGAAGGTTTGCCTGAAGTGTTCGTTACAGACAACGGACGACAGATTACAGCTGCAAACGTTGAACAGTTCCGTGCATCGCCTCGTGATGACTGGGTGTTGTGTGCTGTCCTTAGGTTAGTTAGATTTAAGTAGTTCTGAGTTCTAGGGGACTGATGACCATAGATGTTAAGTCCCATAGTGCTCCGAGGCATTTGAACCATTTTTTAGTTATGTGCATCCAATAGTATCACTCACCTTATCAGTGTTCCGTTGTAATATATTGATTATTCCTTGCTACTGTAGTGTTATCTTGAAGCTGTGAGAAAGGAGGACAGGCGCTCCAAGCCGCAGAAGCAGAGACGATGCTGAGGGCAGACGAAACTAGGAGAGATATTGTTACATGAAAACCGTAAGGAGAGAGCCTTGCGAAAATGCAGACGGCCCCACACGCCAGGGCGTTAGTTAACCTTCAAGGAATTAACATGTAACTTCATATGTCGCCGAGACGCTGTGGTACGTTGACACTGTAGAACTTTGTAACCAACGAACACGTAGTAGCGTATAAGGCCAGCTTGATACCAGCCCTGAGAACAGCAACGTCAGTAGACTCACAAGGGTTAGAAAGAGAGCGAAAACGCCAAAAACTGTTGACCTAGCAGTCCCTACGGCGGGGAGCCCGAGGGGCGGGGCTAAATGACGTATAACAATAATGTTGCAAGCCTTATTTGGCAGAGCAGTTACGTTTAGTTTTCAGCTGAACAATGTTGATACCAAATACGGACTTAGTTGGTGCAGCTGCATTAACATCCTCCAATTATTCAAAATGACAGCTACAACCGCATTATTTATTTGCTACCAACCGGTTTCAACCCGCGATGGGGTCATCTTCAGGGCAATTTACACTGTAAGGTTATAACAGTAGTAAATAATCATGTTCTTCATCTACAAGCAATTAGTCAAAGTTACATAAATAAACAGATTTTTATACCCATTTGGTCGCTCGCTGGAGTCGTCACCCTGCCTGTGCACGGTTGGGAACAATGCATGGTTGGTTCTCTGCATAAGCTTAAATAACGGCCAACAACACGTGGGAAGACGGTAATGCCCTCCACGGCGACCAACGGCAGTTACATGCTTAAGCAAGAGATGGTAAGTCTTAAAGTTTGTTCCAGTAGTAATATAAAACATAATAAATAATAAATAATAATTATAACTAATTTAATCTCGAGAAATTTACTATTATTTAAAATTCAGGTATCTGCTGTCCCATTCATTCCCTCGAATAATGAGAAAAATGAATGGGCAACAGATTCCTGAATTTTAAATAATAGTAAATTTCTCGAGATTTAATTAGTTATAATTATTTTTTATTATGTTTTATATTACAACTAGAACAAACTTTAAAATTTACGATCTCTTGCTTAAGCGTGTAACTACCGTTGGTCGCCGTGGAGGGTGTTACCGTGTGCCCACGTGTTGCTGGCCGCTATTTAAGCTCATGCAAAGAACCAATCATGCCCGACCTATGGAAAACATCCCATATCCTGATGTTCTCCAAACCCAACAAGCCTCCGTGTGATGCCTCTTCCTATCGTCCTATATGTCTCACCTCGGTGTTCAACAAGCTCTTTGAATCCATTCCTATCCGGCGCATCCATCACCAACTCCACCGAAACCACCTCCTTCCCAACATCCAATGTGGCTTTCGACCTTCCTTCTCTGCAGATGACCAACTCCTACGCCTCATTCATCTCCTCTCCCTCCAGCTTAACTCCCATCGCTCCGCCATTTTTGTCTCCCTCGACCTCGAAAAGGCCTACGACTGTGTGTGGCATCTCGGTCTCCTGTTTAAACTTCAAACCTACGCCCTACCTGTCAACTACATCCATCTGATGGTCTCCTTCTCCTCGCCGCCCCTCCTACATTACCATCCATAATGCCAATTCCCACACCTTCTACCCCTCTGCAGGTGTGACCCAGGGCTCTGTCCTCTCCTCTCTCCTCTACCTCCTGTACATGGCAGATATGCCCCAACCCCCCAAGCCCCCCTCCAGTACACCTCTTGCAGTATGCCGATGACACTACATTCCTTGCCCTCGCTCCTACCCTCCAGGGGTCCCAACGCCTTCTCCAGAATCACCTAGACCTTTTTGCTACCTGGTGTAACCAGTGGCTCCTGAAAATCAATCCTTCCAAGACCCAAGCAATCATTGTAGGTCGTACCACTCACTCCTTTCGGCTCCTGGATTTCTCCCTTATCATCTGCGCCTGTCCTGTCCGCCTCTCCCCCACTCTCACCTACCTTGGCCTCACCACTGACAGTCACCTCACCTGGATCCCTCATCTCCGTTCCATCCAATCCAAAGCCCACAACTGCCTCTGACTCCTCAAACTCCTCTGGCCAGAGATGCTCCACACCTACAAATCCTTAATCCGTCCCACCCTCTACTATGCCAGTCCCACCTGGATATCCCCCCCCCCCTCAAAATTCTGTAAGTCCCTCCAGATCCTCGAGTACCATGCACTCCACCTTGCTTCCCATATATGCCTCCCGTCCCCCATGTGGATCCTCTATGATCTCCTTCCTTTCCCCCATCTGCTCCTATTCCTCGAACATATCCGCATACTCTACACCTCCTGCTGCCTTGATCCCCCTCACCCCCTTGTTGCTCCTCTCCTCTCCAACCCCCACCCTCTGCCACACCTTCACTGTTGTGGTCCCCCTACCCTCCATTTCTACACCCTACATCTCCTTTCCATAGGTGGCTTCTGTCAACTCCCCCTCCCGGATGATGCCTATTCTCCCTCCATTTATCCCCCTGTCAACTCTGATCCTCAGCCCCCTCAATCCTGTTTTTTCCCGCCTACCCTCTCTTTGCCTTCCTTCTCTCCCCCAAGTCCTTTTGCGTTTTCCTTCCTCTGCCTTTCCCCATTCCCTCTCGCATCTACCCTGCTCCCCCCTTCTGAGTCCTCTCCCTTCGTCGCCCCTCCCCCCCCTGCGCCTTTCAATTTTTCCTCTTCTCCCCCCTTTTTTTCCCCCTCCTCTGTCCAGGTCCCCCCTCCTATCTGACCTTACCTGTGGAGTATCATCATCTTGCCTACCTTTTAGTGCAGTGTTCCTAGTGATTGTTAAGTGTTGTGCATCTTTCTGAATTCTTGCGAACGGTCATCATGCTGTCGCAGGGTGTGATTTTTTTTATATGTCTCTTGCGAACAGAATCAAGCCCAAATTGGATGTATTTTCTCGCAATAGCCTTTGATGAGAAATACATCGTCTTTTTCCCGTCACATCCAAGAACGACCATCGTTATTAACGTAATTTCGAACGAATCGTAGAATTCCAAAGACACACTCTGGACACTGCAGAATTTGCTATGGAAACTTACCTGTGCATCAATAGTACTGAGTAACATAGCCTATATATGGTTTTAATAGCGGAAAGCCAAGACATTACTGTTAACATACAACAACACAATAATTACGCAAATAAACCAGGTAATATCAATAGTTTGCAGCGGTTCTGTAAGACTCGTAAATACAATCCTGCAAGAACGCTGTTTGTGGACGAGATCCGCCAGTGCACCCAGGCAGAACTCACACAGTATTCATGATTAATAAATTGCATTGTAATTGGCTGAGGGTATCAAGGAGTCGACGTGACGCGTAATACGGAGATACGGAAAAATACGTAAAAAAAAAAACACTGTGAGAGTACTTACGTACGTGGCTGGTGCCTCGGATGCCGCAGCAGAACTTGTTAGGGAAAATAGGCCTTCTCTCTAGGTGTGTACTTTCTATAGCGCTAGGCAACACAGCATATTTGGCTGCACATCGGTAGGCCACTGAAGAAACTCGCTTAATTTCACACAGTCTAATGCTATAGGGAGGCTTTAGAAGAGAGAGACACCGTGGTGTTATATTTCTTATACATTATCTCTGCTTAGCAATGGGTAGTGCTTATAGAATTTTGCAGTTGATAAACATGTAACAAACTGTGGTAGCAACCATTACGCATATGCCTAGGGCCTCGAAGAGCGTAATTTTTTTATAGACGCAACCTGATCCACTCTCTCCTATGCCCTCCTACTCCAGAGTGTCTTTTTTTCCTCCCCTCAATGCAGCTCTGCTCAAGCGTATCCTTTTAGCTAAAGTGTAACAGTTGTAACTGCTAGTAATTCGTGGCTGTTATGACGTTATTGCAGTGTTAGAGCATATAGAATTTTGCCGTGGATAAATACGTAACATTGTGAGGGTACTACATTTCTGACCGGTGCCTCGAATGAGGTAGCAGAACTCAAGTGATGCGACAAACAGGCACACATCCTTATCCCCCCCCCGTATGGTGCCCTGCTCCAGGATGGCCTGCCTTAGAATATTTATTGCTACTAGTATTTAGTGAGTACTGCTACCAGAGTACTGTCTAACATACAGACTGCAGCCTGACACAAACACACAATTGTTGTTGAGAACACATAATTACGTCGATACGTACTGAGTTATCACCCTTATAAATAAATAAATGAGCTTGGGGTCCTCTTTTCTTTCATTTATTTCAATGGCTAGACAGACCCAGTCGATCGAAGTAATTAAACGGCTATTAATTAATCTCAAGCATGCACCGACGGAAGGGTCCTAGCGGAAATCTCTCAACCAATCCCCCAAACATAGCAATGTCCTAGCATCGAGGCAATCAACACGTCGTTTAAGCTGCATATGCTGCAGTGGCCGACGGATGAACGATTTCTTTTCGCGGTAGTAACAACACTGTCTTCCGCCTCCAACCAAAGGTAAGCAACTCACTTCAGACGAAACGAAGTGTACTCTGATGAGAGAATCACTGCAGTGTGTATTTTGCTTTGGGAAGTAACAGCTACTAATTTTGTCAGTAAAACTGCACGAGGCAATACAGAGTAAATGTATCGAAAGCTTTTTGACCACCGCTACCAATCTCAAAGTTTTTATTTACTTAAATTACTTACAAGTGTAATACGTCTCCAGGCATAAACCCCACATTCAGAATAGAGAGGCGATGCACAAACATTTAGCAACAGTACACAAGGATTTTAAAGTTGTTCGTTACAGTCTTGGCATGTACTGCGGACATCCTACGGGGAAATATAAACATAACCTGAGGGTGTATTTATTTTGTTCGTTAGTCTGCTGTTCACATAATTTTTTTTAAGAATAATCACTCAAATTGTTCATGTGAAATGGCTGTTTTCTTGTGGTGTCTATAGTTACATCCTTTGCTACGACTTCTTGGAAACAAACTTGCAAAAGGACACTTAAAATAAGCCATCACAATCAATTATACTGTGAGTACAATAAACATGGCCGTCAATCCTAATCTCCTTTCGAGTCAACTATCGATGTGTCGATCTTGGTGTTACCTTTCAGTTTCATTGTCTTCTGCACACATTGCTGATGCATTTCCGATGAAACTGGAAAGTTGCACAGGCCACACCAGTATTCAAGAAAGGCAATAAGAGTAATCGAATAAATTACAGACTCGTATCATTAACGTTGATATGCAGCAGGATTTTGGACCACATATTGTATTGTAAGTAGGCTGTTTAGGTTCTTATATTGGTAACGCCGCCGCCACGTAGCGCTCTCTGTATGAAAATCACTGGCTGTGCTGTGTGCAGTCTGTGTCCAGTTTGCATTGTTGTCAGACACTGTAGTGTTGGGCAGCTGGACGTTAACAGCGCGTAGCGTTGCGCAGTTGGAGGTGAGCCGCCAGCAGTGGTGGATGTGGGAAATGAGATGGCGGATTTTTGAGTACAGAATGGATATTATGAACTGCTATGTATATTATGCTTTTTCAACTCTATTAAGGTAAATACATTGTTTGTTCTCTATTAAAATCTTTCATTTGCTAACTATCCCTATCAGTAGTTAGTGCTTTCCGTAGTTTGAATCTTTTATTTAGCTGGCAGTAGTGGCGCTCGCTGTATTGCAGTAGTTCCAGTAACGAAGATTTTGGTGAGGTAAGTAATTTGTGGAACGTATAGGTTAATGTTAGTCAGGGCCATTCTTTTGTAGGGATTTTTGAAAGTCAGATTGCGTTGCGCTAAAAATATTGTGTGTCAGTTTAAGCACAGTCGTGAATAATTGTTCCAAGGGGACGTTTCAGTATTCGCACATAATGAATTACCTCGAAGAGAACGGTCTATTGCACATAGTCAACAAAGATTTAGAAAACATCATTTTTGTGAAACACAACTAGCTCTTCACTAACACAAAGTGTTGAGTGCTATCGAGAAGGGATTTCAAATTGATTCCGTATGTTTAGATTTCCAGAAGGCTGTTGGCATTGTACCTCACAAGTGGCTTGTAATCATACTGCGTCCTTAGTTATGTGACTGGATTCGTCATTTCCTATCAGAGTTCGTAGTAACAGACAGGACGTCACCGAGTAAAACAGAAATGAGTTCTGGCGTTCCACAAGGTAGTGTTATAGGCCCAGCCGGCCGGTGTGGCCGAGCGGTTCTAGGAGCTACAGTTTGGAACAGCGCTACCGCTACGGTTGCAGGTTCGAATCCTGCCTCGGGCAAGGATGTGTGTGATGTCCTTAGGTTAGTTAGGTTTAAGTAGTTCTAAGTTCTAGGGGACTGATGATCTCAGAAGTTCCATAGTGCTCAGAGCCATTTGAACCATTTGTTATAGGCCCTCTGCTGTACCTTATCTCCATAAACGATTTATGAGGCAACGTGAGCAGCCGTCTTAGGTTGACACTGTCATTTATAGTCTGGTGCAGTCATCAGACGAAGAAAACTAATGGCAAAACCATTTAGAAAACAAAAAAATGGTTCAAATGGCTCTGAGCACTATGGGACATAACTTCTGTGGTCATCAGTACCCTAGAACTTAGAACTACTTAAACCTAACTAACCTAAGGACATCACACACATCCATGTCCGAGACAGGATTCGAACCTGCGACCGTAGCGGTCATGCGGTTCTAAACTGAAGCGCTTAGAACCGCACGGCCACACCGGCCGGCATTTAGAAAACATATATGTATGGTGCGAAAATTGGCAGTTGACGCTAAATAATGAAAAAGTGAGGTCATCCACATAAGTGCTACGAGGAATCCGTTAAACTTCCTTTACACACTAAATCAATCAAATCTGAAGGCCGTAAATTCAACTAAATACCTAGGAATTACAATTACGAACAACTTAAATTGGGAAGACCACATAGGAAATGTGGGAAAGGCGAACCAAAGACTGCAATTTATTGGCAGAACACTTAGATGATGTAACAATTCTATAAATAGACTGCCTACACTATGCTTGTCCGTCCACTTTTGGATTACTGCTGTGCAGTGTGGGATATTTACCAGATAGGATTAACGAAGTACATCGAGAAAGTTCGCAGAAGAGCAGCACGTTTTGTGTTATCGAGAATTAGGGAGAAGACTGTCACGGGTATAATACAGGATTTGGGATGGATGTCACTTTAAAAAATTGCGTTTTTTGTTGCGGCGGGATCTTCTCACGAAGTTTCAATCACCAACATTCTCCTCCGGATGCGAAAGTATTTTGTTGACGCCGATCTACTTAGGGAGGAAAGAAATATCTATTCGTTACTTCCGCACGCTGTTCGAGAATGGAATAATATAGAATTATTGCGAAGGCGATTCGATGAACCTCTGCCAGAAACTTAAGTGTGATTCGGAGAGTATCCATGTAGATGTAAATGTAGATGATAGTAAGGACAGTACAGGGTTATTACAAATGATTGAAGCGATTTCACAGCTCTACAATAACTTTATTATTTGAGATATTTTCACAATGCTTTGCACACACATACAAAAACTCAAAAAGTTTTTTTAGGCATTCACAAATGTTCGATATGTGCCCCTTTAGTGATTCGGTAGACATCAAGCTGATAATCAAGTTCCTCCCACATTCGGCGCAGCATGTCCCCATCAATGAGTTCGAAAGCATCGTTGATGCGAGCTCGCAGTTCTGGCACGTTTCTTGGTAGAGGAGGTTTAAACACTGAATCTTTCACATAACCCCACAAAAAGAAATCGCATGGGGTTAAGTCGGGAGAGCGCGGAGGCCATGACACGCATTGCTGATCATGATCTCCACCACGACCGATCCATCGGTTTTCCAATCTCCTGTTTAAGAAATGCCGAACATCGTGATGGAAGTGCGGTGGAGCACCATCCTGTTGAAAGATGAAGTCGGCGCTGTCGGTCTCCAGTTCTGGCATGAGCCAATTTTCCGCGGGCTAGGCGTGAAACTTGCCCGCACGCGTTCAACCGTTTCTTCGCTCACTGCAGGCCGACCTGTTCATTTCCCCTTACAGAGGCATCCAGAAGCTTTAAACTGCGCATACCATCGCCGAATGGAGTTAGCAGTTGGTGGATCTTTGTTGAACTTCGTCCTGAAGTGTCGTTGCACTGTTATGACTGACTGATGTGAGTGCATTTCAAGCACGACAGACGCTTTCTCGGCTCCTGTCGCCATTTTGTCTCACTGCGCTCTCGAGCTCTCTGACGGCAGAAACCTGAAGTGCGACTTCAGCCGAACAAAACTTTATGAGTTTTTCTACGTATCTGTAGTGTGTCGTGACCATATGTCAATGAATGGAGCTACAGTGAATTTATGAAATCGCTTCAATCATTTGTAATAGCCCTGTATAAACATTATTTTAAAGAATGACAAAGATGTTGCAGTACAGAATAATATATATTCTTAATCGTTATTTATTTTCTGTCTTAACACTACGCAACTGAACTTGATGAAGCGGTGTGTCTTCTTGAAATGTATAATTTCGTCTGGCATCTCGTTTTTATGTGAACAGTATATTAATAAACGACGTGCCGCGCGGAATCGCCACGTGGTTTGAGGCGCCATGTCACGAATTGCTCGGCCCCTCCCGCTTGAGGTTCGAGTCCTCCCTCGGGCAAGCGTGTGTGTGTTGTTCCCAGTATAAATTAGTTTAAGTAGTGTGTACGTCTAGGGACCGAAGACCTCAGCAGTTTGGTAACTTACGAATTCACACACGTTTGAACATTTGAATAAACGATCTAAACATTCCCGTATGTTAAGTTATCCTTCTCTTTCTCCACAGGATGGCCACGTTCTACGGCTTTAAGAATTTTGCGTACTTATGATAAATGCTTTTATATCACCATTATAGCCTGAAGATGACGTTTATAACTCGAAACATGTTGTTTACTAAATAATTTAAGAGTAATATCAATTTCTGAAAAACCTTTAAGCATTATTTTTTCGTATTTGAGTAACATACAGTATGGGCCAGCCGGTGTGGCCGAGCGGTCCTAGGCGCTTCAGTCTGGAACCGCGCGACCGTTACGGTCGCAGGTTCGAATCCTGCCTCGAGCATGGATGTGTGTGATGTCCTTAGGTTAGGTAGGGTTAAGTAGTTCTAAGTTCTAGGGGACTGGTGACCTCAGATGTTACGTCCCATAGTGCTCAGAGCCATTTGAACCATTCAGTATGCGGTCGGAGGAAGGCAACGGCAAACCACCTCCACTAGGACCTTGCCTCGTACGGCGGTGCGGGTCTCCCGCATCGTTCCCCTGCGTTCTGTCAAGAAGCATGGGACTTCATTTCTATTCCATCGGTTTAAACGGTATTATACATAGATAAAGCTTTTCAATTCTTAATATTCTCTGTTCTTGGAGAGGAATACACGAAGGACATTGAATGAAGGCGGGCTACCTTTACCGCACCTGACATAGTTCCAGCAGTAGCGTTTTCCCTCCTGTCAGACACTTTGTATGGCCGGCGTGTGCAAATATTCTTGTTACATTACTAGCCGAAGCATTTTCTTATGTCAATATACATGTGTGCAATACAAGACATGTGAGTGTAAACCGAAGCCTAAAGGACGCAAATTACGTAACAGCCGCAACAAGGTTTTCGGGTTTCATAATAATTAAGAGGGCTCCGGAAGACGTTTTCGGAGAAGAGCTGCGACGTCAGGGAAGATGGCGCCGTAAAAAGGCGACTTAGGTGCCGGCCGGCTGGCTGCGGGCGAAAGAACAAAGTAAATAAGGTGCAGCCTCAAAGGCCGGCGACATGGCCCCCAGAATCTACATAATAACCATTACCCAACATCAAAGAACCGTTCTGCAAAAATAATGAGATTGTGCGTTGCAGCGCTCGCGCAGCTGTCTGGCGAGGTAGTTCCGCTGTCGGTGGAAAGAGGGCAGGCCCCGCGCGTTTAACGGTCGCGGTATTCGATCAGCGCGGGAACCATACGTGCTGCGTGCAAAAGAGCTAGTATTAAATTTTTCGAAACGCGCTTTTAAAACAATTATGTCATTCGTCATATTTAGCACCCTACCCCTTGTGATAAACTGATGTGTGATGATCTGTGACCTTGGATTGCTGCATGTTGTCATAAAATGGAAGAAAATAAACGCTTATCCACGTTTATCTTATTAAAATATTGTAGACTAATAACACAGTTTACTACTTAAATGTAGAAAGTCTGAAACAAAATAAAACACACACACACAGAAACAACAAGTGCCCTTGTTAGTAAGTCAGATCACAAAATTTTTATGTGATCTGAGAAGCCACGTCATAAATTTCCCGTGGGGTATGCAGGTAAGCCTGCACTGACTTGTTTTCTCTCAGGTTCAATTGTACTTAACAAATAGTACTGCTCGCAGTGGCTTTGTATTGTAGCACTAAAAAACTCTACTAGACTCTGTTGTGCTGGGAGAGTTTAATGCCACAATAGGGCAAAAACAGCAAGGGCAACCATATAGAGGCATGTTCAGCCTTCACACTGAATCAAATGATAATGGTATAAGCCTTGTCAACTTCGCAGCAGCTAGAAACATGAAAAAAGCAATTAATCATTCCCTCCATAAAGACATACATAAAGCAACATGGACCCCACCGGATGGATTAACTAGGAACCAAATAGACCACGTTTTGATGGAGAAAAAACATAAAACAGCAATAACAAATGTTACGACAATGAGAGTGACTGAGATAGGATCAGACCATTCTCTTGTGCCAGTAGAGAGGAAACCATCATTACCGAAACCACCAAGTAAGAACAACAGCGTTAAAAGTAACCAAAGAGTAGATGTGAATAGACTAAAAGAGGAGGAGGCGAATAAACTAAGATTAAGCTGAAAAATAGATTCGCTGAATTAGAGAATGACAACAATACGAAAGAAGATGAAGATATCAACACAAAATGGAAGATGATGACAATAGTTATGAGGCAAACAGCGCATGAGCTACTAGGAGATAATAATAATAGCAATACAAAGCGCAAATTATGGCTTAATGAAACATGTAGGAAAGCAGTACAGGACAGGAAGAGAGCCAGACAGGCAATGATGAACAATAACAACCACGAAAACCAAACAACATACAGGAAAGCCACGAGAGAAATGAAGAGTATAGTAAGGCGAGAGGAAAAAGCTTTCATATATAAAGAGATAGAGAAGGCTGAGGACGACTATAACCAGAACAACAGTTAACAGTTTTACATGAAAATGAATAGTTATAGAAAAGAGTACAAATGTGATAATGAAGGACGAGAAGAGAAAACTGATCACTACGAATGGAGGAAATAATTTAGAGAACTGCAGGAAATACTTCAGAGAACTGCTGAACAACCAGGTAGATAACTACAACTAGAAAAACAAGGTAGAAAACAATCAGAACGTACAACCATTAGTCGAAGAACCAACTCTGATGAAGGTGAAGGAGGCAATAAAAAGACTAAAAAAGCCCTTGGCGTAGACATATCAGCAGAACTCATCAAAGAAGGGGGAGAGAAGATACATTAACGGCTAGCCGAACTGATAGAACAGGTATGGAGAAAAGAAGTAATGCCGGAGGAACTGAAAACTGCTTCTGTGTGTCCCACATACAAGAAAGGAAGCAAAATGCTGACACAGAACTACACAGGGATATCTCTCCCATGTACATGCTATGAAGTATTATCAAGAATTATACTGAACAGGCGTTGAGGAAATATTAGAACAGCACAAGCAGGGTTCAGAAAACGTAAATCAAAAATCGACCAAATATTCATACAAAGACAAATATTAGATAAGAACTGGGAGCACAATCAAGATACGTTTTTGCCTGTTTATAGATTTCAACAAAGTATAGCAAGAGGGGAAATGTGGGGGATAATGAAAGAGTATGGGATACCTGACAAGCGGATAAAGCTAACTAAAATGTGTGTGATGGAATCAAAGTGTAGAGTGAAAGTACAGGGGGAGATTACAGGAGCATTTGAAGTAAAAACTGGACAGAGAGAGGGAGATATATGATATCACCAGCCCTGTTCAATTTGGCCCTCAACAGCATCCTGAGTAGAGAACATGTGAAAGTGCAGGAGCCACCATAGGAAAAAAGATAAATGTCCTGGCTTTTATGGACGATATTGTGCTGATAGGAAAGAACAAGGAAGAACTGGAGAAATGGGGACTGTACTGATGTAAGAAGCGAAGAAAGTAGGTCTAAGTACAAATGAAAGTAAAACAAAGTAGTAGGAGGAAGAATTCATTTAAGACCAAACCATCTAAAAACCGGAAATCTAACAATACAGAAGACAGATACATTCAGGTACCTCGGTGTCAACATCAACCAACAAAATGTTATAGAACAAGAGATTGTAACAAGAATTCAAGCTGGGGTAGATGTCTAGGAACTATGCACAACATCGTAAGACTTAAGTCACTATCTAGGCAGGCTAAAATAAGGATATATTAGAGCATCATCAAGCTAATAGAGTGCTATGTAAGTGAGACATGGACCCTGACAAAGAAAACACTCATCACTTTTGAAAATAAAGTACCGAGAAACAAAGTATATGGACCAGTGAAAGAAAATGGTGGAGAATAATGAAAAACAGAGAACTCAGACAATTATACACACTGCCTGACGTCGTAGCGAGTGTGAAAATTAAGAGACTAAGATGATACGGGCATATGAGGAGGAGAGGGGAGAACTCGGTAATAAAGACTGTAGTGGATGGAGAAGCTGAAGGAAAGAGACCACTGGGACGGCCGAGAATGAGGTGGAAGGATAATACCATGGGAGACATGCGGATACTGGGTCTGGGAGATGAAAATGCAGATGGCAGGGAAGCGTGGAAGGCTGGACTGAGTAAGGCCGAGGACATGTTCGAGAAGTACCCTGTCGGTTACCTACATCTTCGGCTATGTAGTGTAATCAACAAAGAAAATATTGGGGAAAAATTTGTATAGTCGGAAATTTCTGCACAGTGCTGGCAGGGAGTGTCATGAAAAGTATACTAAAAATCTTGACCGGTAGTAAATGAGCATTGGGATGCGGGTGGTGAAGGCAAGGGGGGAGGTGTCTAAAAGTATTTTTATATCTTCCCCGAATAACTCGAAATCCGCCTCGCATAGTAAAAAAGTTCAAAACTAAACAATATTACAGTTCGCACAGAAAAGTTATTTTCCATTTTTGCTTAAGAACTGTTAGCTTTCTCGTTGCAGGGGATAGCAAAAGCGCAGATTATTAAAAATATTTACGAATAAATACGAAACAGCAGTGCCTGTGTTGTTAAGAAATACAATACAATGCTCCTTCGGACATGCACGTATGTCTGACGAAACATTGCTAATAACACATGTACACACACTCACTTACTGGTCATACCGGACTCGAGAGTCCATTACCGCAGCGCCGGCCGCGGTGGTCTCGCGGTTCTAGGCGCTCAGTCCGGAACCGCGCGACTGCTACGGTCGCAGGTTCGAATCCTGCCTCGGGAATGGATGTGTGTGATGTCCTTAGGATAGTTAGGTTTAAGTAGTTCTAAGTTCTAGGGGATTGATGACCACAGATGTTAAGTTCCATAGTGCTCAGAGCCATTTGAACCATCCATTACCGCAGCAACGTTTTTTCGCCATCTGTCCCTGTCTTGGGCTATTTTCTTCCATTCACCTTCAATACCTAGGCTCCTAAAACCAGCCTTCACACTGTCCTCCTATCTACACCTCGGTCTCCCCACAGGATGTTTTCCCTCTAAGTGCCCTACCAGTACTTGCGCGCTGCCCTGTCCTCATCCATTCGAGCTACGTGACCCGCCCATCGCAGCCTACGTGATTTAATAATACTGATTATGTCAGGGCTTGAATAGAGTTCGTGAACCTCTTCGTTATGCAGTTTTCGCCACTCTCCGCTAATGTCGTTTTGCTCCGAAAATTTTCCTCAAAATTTTGTTTTCAAATACTCGAAACAGCTTCTCATTTTGCACAGTGAGAGACCAAGTATCACACCCAAGCAGCATAACCGCTAGGATAATAGTTTTGCATATTCTAATCTTTAAGTTCCTAGACAATATCCGTAGTGAAAGTAATATATTCAGTGAGAAGCAGCACGCATTTCCCGCCCGTAATCTCTTAATATCACATGCACTGTTATTTCATATTTATTCACCAATAACATTCCATCGACTCGTATGTCCTTCCAGAACGGAAATATAATGTATGAGTTCAGGTTGTGAAACATGGACAACGACATGTATATGTTTGTCTGGCCGTGATTCAGGCGGTTAAGCCGAGCACGCGTGAAAGCGCGAAATCCGAGTGTGAGTGTCGGTCCAGCACAAATTTTCACTGTCATCATTCCAATACAGAGCCGAAGAGGTTTGTATTCGCAGCTGTAAATACATTTCCTATATTAAAAATATTGTTTTAACAGTATAAAATTAATATTTATCTTTAAATGTAGTGGGTTAGAAACAACTATTACAAATGTGTAGCACATCTAAGTGCAGGAGAACCGTACGTATTAAGGCATGCATTGTGTTCCAGGAGTGTAACGACAGGAACCATGTGCGGGGAAGGAGTCCAGGATTCCATTCGTAGGTCAGTGAACAGAAGATGGTGATTCCCCAATTCGTCTACCACATCACTTCACAAGAAGCAACAAACAAAATTGCGCTGATCCTCCACAGAGCACCTTACGGACTACTGGTGACGCAGTGTGCAGTAGAGTTTGGGCGATTCGTGAATGAGTCGTTCATTTGAACGACTCTAAATAAAGAATCGTAGGAATCGAATCGTGATACTGACGAATCGTCGTTCAAAAGAATCGTAAGAACGATTACGTGTTTCCGAGTCGTGACGATTCCAAGTTCCAACGATTCATCGATTCTTAGTACGCTATGCTTCGAAGGCAACTTCCGAATCATGCCGAGTTGTGCCGAATGATTACAACCGCCAGATGGCAGTTAAGTGGAGGATGCGTGAGAACAAGGGAAGCTCGGAACGGAACGAACAAACGAAGTTCGTGGGCCGTAATATTACTCGTGAAAACCAAGCTGACACTTGGCGGCGTCGTCTTCTCACGTAAATAGTAGTGACAGCGGCAAGTTCTCAGACAAATTAAAAGTAAAATACCTATGCTTTGTATTTAGAAGAAATGAAAGTTAAGCTAAATTTGCCTTGTGGGAGGGCTGTCAGCTGCGTTATGAATTACAAGGGTGATGTGGACTTGGAAAGACATCTTAGCACAGAAAAACATAGGATGATATGAGCCAGACCACGTCTGCCTCACTGCTAGATTTTGTTACTATAAAACAGACGTCTGTAGTTAGATACGTTCAAGCCACACAACCAAACCAGCATACCACGTAATTTTGCACCACCTTTCGCACAAATCGACTCCTCTTTCCTGGCAAATTGAAATAAAACAATAGCTGCAATCAAATCAAATGTGACCTATCATCAATTAAGGCATTACACGTTGTTGTTGTTGTTGTTGTGGTCTTCAGTCCTGAGACTGGTTTGATGCAGCTCTCCATGCTACTCTATCCTGTGCAAGCTTCTTCATCTCCCAGTAACTACTGCAACCTACATCCTTCTGAATCTGCTTAGTGTATTCAATAATCTCTTGGTCTCCCTCTAAGATTTTTACCCTCCACGCTGCCCTCCAATACTAAATTGGTGATCCCTTGATGCCTCAGAGCATGTCCTACCAACCGATCGCTTCTTCTAGTCAAGTTGTGCCACAAATTTCTCTTCTCCCCAATCCTATTCAATACCTCCTCATTACTTATGTGATCTACCCATCTAATCTTCAGCATTCTTCTGTAGCACCACATTTCGAAAGCTTCTATTCTCTTCTTGTCCAAACTATTTATCGTCCATGTTTCACTTCCATACGTGGCTACACTCCATACAAATACTTTCAGAAACGACTTCCTGCCACTTGAATCTATACTCGATGTTAACAAATTTCTCTTCTTCAGAAACGCTTTCCATATAAATCGAGAATCACACTTGTAACGTCATATGCATGTTTATTCATAAATAAAATATTTCTGGCATATCTTATCATGACACAGTTCGATTCTAACCCCATTGACAATTTCAGACCTGTCCTGCCATCTGTGAGTAATATGTAGAACTTTTTGCATTCCGTAAGAATCGTGCCATCGCAGACGAATGAATCGTGAAAGAATCGTGAACGAATCGTAGGAATCGATTCGCAATGTGATATTGAATCGTAGGAATCGAATCGTGAAAAAGAATCGTGTTGCCCAACTCTAGTGTGCAGACGTGGACGTGGAGATTGTTGTTGTTGTTGTTGTTGTGGTCTTCAGTCTTGACACTGGTTTGATGCAGCTCTCCATGTTACTCTATCCTGTGCAAGCTTCTTCATCGCCCAGTACCTACTGCAGCCTACATCCTTCTGAATCTCCTTAGTGTATTCATCTCTTGGTCTCCCTCTACGATACTGCAGCCTACATCCTTCTGAATCTCCTTAGTGTATTCATCTCTTGGTCTCCCTCTACGATTTTTACCCTCCAAGCTGCCCTCCAATACTAAATTGGTGATCCCTCGATGTCTCAGAACATGTCCTACCAACCGATCCCTTCTTCTAGTCAAGTTGTGCGACAAGCTCCTCTTCTCCCCAATTCTATTCAATACCTCCTCATTAGTTATGTGATCTACCCATCTAATCTTCAGCATTCTTCTGTAGCACCACATTTCGAAAGCTTCTATTCTCTTCCTGTCTAAACTACTTATCGTCCACGTTTCACTTCCATACATGGCTACACTCCATACAAATACTTTCAGAAACGACTTCCTGACACTTAAATCTACACTCGATGTTTCAAATTTCTCTTCTTCAGAAACGCTTTCCTTGCCATTGCCAATCTGCATTTTGTATCCTCTCTACTTCGACCATCATCAGTTATTTTGCTCCCCAAATAGAAAAACTCCTTTACTACTTTAAGTGTCTCATTTCCTAATCTAATTCCCTCAGCATCACCCAACTTAATTAGACTACATTCCATTATCCTAGTTTTGCTTTTGTTGATGTTCATCTTATACCCTCCTTTCAAGACACTGTCCATTCCGTTCAAGTGTTCTTCCAAGTCCTTTGCTGTCTCTGACAGAATTACAATGTCATCGGCGAACCTCAAAGTTTTTATTTCCTCTCCATGGATTTTAATTCCTACTCCAAACTTTTCTTTTGTTTCCTTTATTGCTTGCTCAATATACAGATTGAATAACATCTGGGATAGGCTACAACCCTGTCTCACTCCCTTCCCAACCACTGCTTCCCTTTCATACCCCTCGACTCTTATAACTACCATCTGCTTTCTGTACAAATTGTAAATAGCCTTTCGCTCCCTGTATTTTACCCCTGCAACCTTCAGAATTTGAACGAGAGTATTCCAACCGACATTGTCAAAAGCTTTCTCTAAGTCTACAAATGCTAGAAACGTAGGTTTGCCTTTCCTTATTCTTTCTTCTAAAGTAAGTCGTAGGGTCAGTATTGCCTCACGTATTCCAACATTTCTACGGAATCCAAACTGATCTTCCCCGAGGTCGGCTTCTATCAGTTTTTCCATTCGTCTGTAAAGAATTCGCGTTAGTATTTTGCAGCTGTGACTTATTAAACTGATAGTTTGGTAATTTTCACATCTGTCAACACCTGTTTTTTTGGGATTGCAATTATTATATTCTTCTTGAAGTCTGAAGGTATTTCTCCTGTCTCATACATCTTGCTCACCAGATGGTAGAGTTTTGTCAGGACTGGCTCTCCCAAGGCTGTCAGTAGTTCTAATGGAATGTCTACTCGGGGGCCTTGTTTCGACTCCGGTCTTTCAGTGCTCTGTCAAACTCTTCACGCAGTATCGTGTCTCCCATTTCATCATCATTTACATCCTCTTCCATTTCCATAATATTGTCCTCAAGTACATCGCCCTTGTATAGACCCTCTATATACTCCTTCCACCTTTCTGCTTTCCCTTCTTTTCTTACAACTGGGTTTCCATCTGAGCTCTTGATATTCATACAAGTCGTTCTCTTTTCTCCAAAGGTCTCTTTAATTTTCCTATACGCAGTATCTATCTTACCCCTAGTGAGATAAGCCTCTACACCCTTACATTTGTCCTCTAGCCATCCCTGCTTAGCCATTTTGCACTTCCTGTTGATTTCATGTTTGAGACGTTTGTATTCCTTTCTGCCTGCTTCATTTTCTGCATTTTTACATTTTCTCCTTTCATCAATTAAATTCAATATATCTTCTGTTACCCAGGGATTTCTACTAGCCCTCGTCTTTTTACCTACTTGTTCCTCTGCTGCCTTCACTACTTCATCCGTCAAAGCTACCCATTCTTCTTCTACTGTATTTCTTTCCCCCATTCCTGTCAACTGTTCCCTTATGCTGTCCCTGAAACTCTGTCCAAACTCTGGTTTAGTCAGTTTATTCAGGTCCCATCTCCTTAAATTCCCACCTTTTTGCAGTTTCTTCAGTTTTAATCTACAGTTCAACAGATTGTGGTCAGAATCCACATCTGCCCCTGAAAATGTCTTACAATGTAAAACATGGTTCCTAAATCTCTGTATTACCATTATATAATACGTGGAGATTATTCAGCAAAAAATGCGTTAACAGAATGCAAATACGAGGGGTCTACAACATACGAGGTGCATTCAAGTTCTAAGGCCTCCGATTTTTTTTCTCCAGACTGGACAGAGATAGAAACATGCGCATTGTTTTAAAATGAGGCCGCGTTCATAGTCAATACGTCCCAGAGCTGGCAGCACCGTACGGAAGATGGAATTTTACCGCCAGCGGCGAGAATGAGAACTGTTTTAAATACTTAAAATGGCGACATTTCCTTACTTGAACAGCATGCAATCATTCGTTTTCTGAATTTGCGTGTTGTGAAACCAATTGAAATTCATCGACAGTTGAAGGAGACATGTGGTGATGGAGTTATGGATGTGTCGAAAGTGCGTTCGTGGGTGCGACAGTTTAATGAAGGCAGAACATCGTGTGACAACAAACTGAAACAACCTCGGGCTCGCACAAGCCGGTCTGACGACGTGATCGAGAAAGTGGAGAGAATTGTTTTGGGGGATTGCCGAATGACTGTTGAACAGATCACCTCCAGAGTTGGCATTTCTGTGGGTTCTGTGCACACAATCCTGCATGACGACCTGAAAATGCGAAAAGTGTCATCCAGGTGGGTGCCACGAATGCTGACGGACGACCAAATGACTGCCCGTGTGGCATGTTGCCAAGGAATGTTGACGCGCAACGACAGCATGAACGGGACTTTCTTTTCGTCGGTTGTGACAATGGATGAGACGTGGATGCCATTTTTCAATCCAGAAACAATGCGCCAGTCAGCTCAATGGAAGCAGACAGATTCACCGCCACCAAAAAAATTTCGGGTAACCGCCAGTGCTGAAAAAATGATGGTGTCCATGTTCTGGGACAGCGAGGGCGTAATCCTTACCCATTGCGTTCCAAAGGGCACTACGGTAACAGGTGCATCCTATGAAAATGTTTTGAAGAACAAATTCCTTCCTGCACTGCAACAAAACGTCCAGGAAGGGCTGCGCGTGTGCTGTTTCACCAAGACAACGCACCCGCACATCGAGCTAACGTTACGCAACAGTTTCTTCGTGATAACAACTTTGAGGTGATTCCTCATGCTCCCTACTCACCTGACCTGGCTCCTAGTGACTTTTGGCTTTTTCCAACAATGAAAGACACTCTCCGTGGCCGCACATTCACCAGCCGTGCTGCTATTGCCTCAGCGATTTTCCAGTGGTCAAAACAGACTCCTAAAGAAGCCTTCGCCGCTGCCATGGAATCATGGCGTTAGCGTTGTGAAAAATGTGTACGTCTGCAGGGCGATTACATCGAGAAGTAACGCCAGTTTCATCGATTTCGGGTGAGTAGTTAATTAGAAAAAAAATCGGAGGCCTTAGAACTTGAATGCACCTCGTACACTACTGGCCATTAAAATTGCTGCACCAAGAACAAATGCAGATGATAAACGGGTATTCGTTGGACAAATATATTATACTAGAACTGACATGTGCCTACATTTTCACGCTGTTTGTGTGCATAGATCCCGAGAAATCAGTACCCGTAACAATCACCTGTGGCCGTAATAAAGGCCTTGACATGCCTGGGAATTGAGACAAACAGAGCTTGGATGGCATGCACAGGTACACCTGCCCATGCAGCTTCAATACGATACCACAGTTCATCCAGAGCAGTGACTGACGTATTGTGACGAGCCAGTTGGTCGGCCACCATTGACCAGACGTTTTCAGTTGGGTAGAGATCTGGAGAATGAGCTGGCCAGTGCAGCAGTCGAACATTTTCTGTATCCAGAAAGGCCCGTATCCTGCTGAAATGCAGGGTTTCGCAGGGATCGAATGAAGGGCAGAGCCACGGGTCGTAATGCATCTGAAATGTAACGTCCACTGTTCAAAGTGTCGTGAATGCGAACAAGAGGTGAGCGAGACGTGTAACCAATGGCACCCCATACCATCACGCCGGGTGATACGCCAGTATGGCGATGACGAATACACACTTCCAATGTGCGTTCACAGTGATGTCGCCAAACACGGATGCGACCATCGTGTTGCTCTAAACAGAACCTGGATTCTTCCGAAGAAATGACGTTTTTCCATTCGTGCACCCAGGTTCGTCGTTGAGTACACCAACGCAGGCGTTCCCGTCTGTGATGCAGCGTCAAGGGTAACCGCAGCCATGGTCTCCGAGCTGATAGTCCATGCTGCTGCAAACGTCGTCGAACTGTTCGTGCAGATGGCTGTTGTCTTGCAAACGTCCCCATCTGTTGACTCAGGGATCGAGACGTGGCTGCACGATCAAAAAATGGCTCTGAGCACTATGGGACTTAACTGCTATGGTCATCAGTCCCCTAGAACTTAGAACTACTTAAACCTAACTAACCTAAGGACAGCACACAACACCCAGCCATCACGAGGCAGAGAAAATCCCTGACCCCGCCGGGAATCGAACCCGGGAACCCGGGTGTGGGAAGCGAGAACGCTACCGCACGACCACGAGATGCGGGCGCTGCACGATCCGTTGCAGGCGTGCGGTTAAGATGCCTGCCATCTCGACTGCTAGTGATACGAGTCCGTTGGGATCCAGCACCCACCGATTCCATATTCTGCTAACAGTCATTGGATCTCGACCAACACGAGCAGCAATGTTGCGATACGATAAACCGCAATCGCGATTGGCTACAATCCGGCCTTTATCAAAGTCGGAAACGTGATGGTACGAATTTCTCCTCCTTACACGAGGCATCACAACAACGTTTCACCAGGCAACGCCGGTCAACTGCTGTTTGTGTATGAGAAATCGGTTGGAAACTTTCCTCAAGTCAGCACGTTGTAGGTGTCGCCACTGGCGCCAGCCTTGTGTGAATGCTCTGAAAAGGTAATCTTTTGCATATCACAGCATCTTCTTTCTGTCGGTTAAATTTCGCGTCTGTAGCACGTTATCTTCGTGGTGTAGCAATTTTAATGGCCAGTAGGGTATAACGTAATATATTTTTTTCTCGGGCAGTTTCGCTTGAAAAATTGTCGAATTTCATAAGGGACATCGTGGAATATTCGCGCTTCGGTGCTTACTGTCTCCTGCAGTTCCGATAGTTAGGGTCATTATGTGTAACCTTTAAAATGGCGTATGTAACAACGAGGTGTGATCGAACTTCTTTTGGCGGAAAACCAGAGCATCGCAGATATTCGTAGGTGCTTGCCGAATGTCTAAGGATACCTGGCAGTCACCAAAAGCACGGTGAATCGTTGGACAAAAGGTTTTTCATCAGTTCTATGGGTTCGCACAAAGCTGTCCGATCTCCCGTGTGCTGGCCGGGCACACACAGCTACGACTCCTGCAATGTCGGAATATGCAGACACTCTCATTCGAGGTTGTCAACACCTTGTTGCTCAACTGGTCATCTCTGTGCTGACACTCTTGTTCGTCATGTGTCTGGCCACTGGATTTCTCGTCGACTGACGGAAGACATACAGAGCAACAAAAGACTATGTGGAATTGCTTGTGCATTATGAGACTTATCGTGATAGTTTTTTGTTGAACATCGTTAGAGGCCATGACACATGGGTTCATGGCTTCGAACGAGAAACAACAAGCCATGGAGTAACGCCACGCACCTCTCTCACAAAGAAAAAGTTCAGAGACGCACCCTCATTCGGTAAAGTCACGGGGAATACCTTCTGTGACTTTGAAGGGGTTATTCTGTTTAATACACTCCCGCATGGCGCAACGAGTGTATTGTGCAACCGTGGCGACGAACATTCTGAAATTGTTTTATCTGTTTCCTAATAGATAAAACAATGTCAGCATGTTCGTTGCCACAAAAATGCAAACGAACTTCTCCTTCTCCCTGGCAAAGCAAGGCCTCACACAAGTCTGCCCGGCCACGAGGAGCTCACAAGACTTTGTTAGATCGTTCTTCTTCGTGTGTAAGTCTAGAGACAGATGACCTCGGCAGTTTGGTCCGTTATTAATTCACAGAGAATTGAACATTTGAGTTGGTATTGTCACAGTGCGCTGTTTACAGTGTCAGTTCAAAATGTGTAAAAGAATTTTGATCAGTCCGTCGATTGTGAAATACTGTCAATGGTTCCTTTTTCAACAGCAAGGAATGTTGCAGGGCAGCGGGAATACATCGTTATGTAAGTGAGGAGTATGCCCCCACCGCTATGGATGACAGGAAAGTGCGTAGGCGACTCAGAGATTTCAAAGACGGACAGGAAAACGTCCATCACGAACCGCGATCAGGGCGACCATCAGTCATCTGGTGAACAGTGATTTGGACAAAGCCATGGACGCAAAGATTCGCGAAACCGGCGATTCACAATTTCAGCTTAAGCATAGGAATTTCCGAATATGGGGAGAAAGAGCATTACACTAAATTGTTGCTGAGAAGTTTGAGTTTCGCTGTGTGCTCGTTTGGTTCCCAGGCTTTTTACTGAGAAACGCAAATTGGAAGAATGATTTGAGCTCTTGAAGTTTTGGCCTGACAACATGAGAAAGGCGATCAGCTTTTAGAGAACATTGTCACGGGGGACGAGACGTGGGTGTCTCACACGACCCGCATCTAACCGTCAGTCAGTGCAGTGGCCTCACAACTCAAGGGCAAGCAAAAAATCTCAGCACACAAGGCAACCGTGTTTTGTGATAGACGCGTAGACTTCTTAGTTGATCTTGTGCAACAAGAGACAACAATAAACGCAGCCCCTTAGTGCGTTACCCTGACTGAACTTCGATTTGAAACACAGAATAAACGACGTGGTCTTCTTACGAAAGGAGTTTTGTTGCTGCACGACAATTCTAGACCGCTTATGCAGCACACACCCAAAACTTTGATGACATCTTTTGCAAGGGAACGGATTTTCCTCTCATCGTACATTCCAGACTTGGCACCGACCGATTTTCACTTGTTACGCCACTAAAGAAGCAGTTAAAGAGTGGTTATCGTCACAGGCAGCCGATATCTGTGACTTAGGGATAAATAATCTTGTATAACGTTATGACATACACTCCTGGAAATTGAAATAAGAACACCGTGAATTCATTGTCCCAGGAAGGAGAAACTTTATTGACACATTCCTGGTAACAGATACATCACATGATCACACTGGCAGAACCACAGGCACATAGACACAGGCAACAGAGCATGCACAATGTCGGCACTAGTACAGTGTATATCCACCTTTCGCAGCAATGCAGGCTGCTATTCTCCCATGGAGACGATCGTAGAGATGCTGGATGTAGTCCTGTGGAACGGCTTGCCATGCCATTTCCACCTGGCGCCTAAGTTGGACCAGCGTTCGTGCTGGACGTGCAGACCGCGTGAGACGACGCTTCATCCAGTCCCAAACATGCTCAATGGGGGACAGATCCGGAGATCTTGCTGGCCAGGGTAGTTGACTTACACCTTCTAGAGCACGTTGGTTGGCACGGGATACATGCGGACGTGCATTGTCCTGTTGGAACAGCAAGTTCCCTTGCCGGTCTAGGAATGGTAGAACGATGGGTTCGATGACGGTTTGGATGTACCGTGCACTATTCAGTGTCCCCTCGACGATCACCAGTGGTGTACGGCCAGTGTAGGAGATCGCTCCCCACACCATGATGCCGGGTGTTGGCCCTGTGTGCCTCGGTCGTATGCAGTCCTGATTGTGGCGCTCACCTGCACGGCGCCAAACACGCATACGACCATCATTGGCACCAAGGCAGAAGCGACTCTCATCGCTGAAGACGACACGTCTCCATTCGTCCCTCCATTCACACCTGTCGCGACACCACTGGAGGCGGGCTGCACGATGTTGAGGCGTGAGCGGAAGACGGCCTAACGGTGTGCGGGACCGTAGCCCAGCTTCATGGAGACGGTTGCGAATGGTCCTCGCCGATACCCCAGGAGCAACAGTGTCCCTAATTTGCTGGGAAATGGCGGTGCGGTCCCCTACGGCACTGCATAGGATCCTACGGTCTTGGCGTGCATCCGTGTGTCGCTGCGGTCCGGTCCCAGGTCGACGGGCACGTGCACCTTCCGCCGACCACTGGCGACAACATCGATGTACTGTGGAGACCTCACGCCCCACGTGTTGAGCAATTCGGCGGTACGTCCACCCGGCCTCCCGCATGCCCACTATACGCCCTCGCTCAAAGTCCGTCAACTGCACATACGGTTCACGTCCACGCTGTCGCGGCATGCTACCAGTGTTAAAGACTGCGATGGAGCTCCGTATGCCACGGCAAACTGGCTGACACTGACGGCGGCGGTGCACAAATGCTGCGCAGCTAGCGCCATTCGACGGCCAACACCGCGGTTCCTGGTGTGTCCGCTGTGCCGTGCGTGTGGTCATTGCTTGTACAGCCCTCTCGCAGTGCCCGGAGCAAGTATGGTGGGTCTGACACACCGGTGTCAATGTGTTTTTTTTCCATTTCCAGGAGTGTATGTTTAAATAGATATAGAAACTACGAAGAAAAATCGAGAAACATTTGAGAAATGAAATAAACACAATGTTTGGAAAAATTCTGCGATGTTTTTGTTTCATAAGAAATCGAACATACTTCTGAATAAATCTTATATTTGCCTATAGGTATACATGTAAGTATGCACATGTACGTATACACATACGTATACGTATTTTTACATGCATACAGATATGTCTGTTTATACGACGGTAAGTCAATTATTTTCCGCAAAGTAGTTATAAAATTTTATTGTAATCAAATAGGAAATTTACAAGAACATCATTTTTCGACAAAGTCTCCTTGCGTTTCAACTCACTTGGTTCATTGTTGTACAAGCTTCCTGATGTCCTCATAAAATAAGGTTCTCGGTTGAGCTGCGAGCCAGGAATGCGCAGCTTCTTTCACTGTTTCGTCCGAGGCAAATTGACGGCCCCTTAATGCCTGTTTGAGTGGACCAAATAAGTGATAGTCAGAAGGGGATGATCGGGACTACATGAAGGATGATCCAGTACTTCAAATTTTAATTTCTGGAGAGTTTCAGCAGTGTGGGCAGCAGTATGCGGACGGGCATTGTCGTGCAACAACACACCACCTTTTGACAGCAATCCTCTACGTCCGAATTGCAGGCTTTAGCCTGCCAATAAGCATCTCACTGTAACGTAAACTGTGTATTGTTGTGACCCTTTCCAAACAATGTTCCTGTACTGGACCTTGTGTGTCCCAAAAATACGTAAGCATCAGTTTTCCTGCGGACGGTTGGGTTTTGACCTTTTCCTTGCTCGCCGAATTTGGATGTTTCCATTCAATACTCAGGCGTTTACTCTCCTGCTCGTAATAATGGATCCATGTTTCGTCACCAGTAACGATCCTGTCTATGAAGCTGTCCCCTTCGTTAGCATAGCGATCCAGATGTTTTTCGCAGATGTCCGAGCTCAATTGTTTATGCAACTGTGTGAGTTGTTTTGGGACCCATTTGGCACAAACTTTATTAAACCCAAGTCTGTTGTAGATTATTTCGTTGGCATAACAGTGACTAATATTCTGACGATGTACCACTTCGTTAATACATAATCGTCTTTCTAATAGAATCCTTCCATTTGAACGCTCAATGGTTTTTTCATTTGTGATGGTAAACGGTTGTCCGGCTCCTTCATCGTGCGTAACACTTGTAGGACCATTTCGGTATTTTTTAATCCATTCATAGACACTCCGTTGTGGAAAAACACTGTTTCCGTACTGTAACGAAAGTCTTAGATGAATTTAGGCCCCTGATACGCCTTCCGACCACAAAAAACAAATCAATGAAAGTTGCTCTTCTTTGGTGCCAATAGACAGCGGAGCAGCCATGATTAACAGCGCGGCAGCGGTATCTAAACTAACCTGACAGCTTGAAAATTGGAAAGATATAATAACAAATAAACAAGCATGCGTCATCAACGTAAAACGACAGTACTGCCAAAATAAACAGCAATATAACTAAATTGCGGATAATAATTGACTTACCCTCGTGCCTCTGTGTATCTGCGTGTACATATTTAGTTATGTGAATATACACTCCTGGAAATGGAAAAAAGAACACATTGACACCGGTGTGTCAGACCCACCATACTTGCTCCGGACACTGCGAGAGGGCTGTACAAGCAATGATCACACGCACGGCACAGCGGACACACCAGGAACCGCGGTGTTGGCTGTCGAATGGCGCTAGCTGCGCAGCATTTGTGCACCGCCGCCGTCAGTGTCAGCCAGTTTGCCGTGGCATACGGAGCTCCATCGCAGTCTTTAACACTGGTAGCATGCCACGACAGCGTGGACGTGAACCGTATGTGCAGTTGACGGACTTTGAGCGACGGCGTATAGTGGGCATGCGGGAGGCCGGGTGGACGTACCGCCGAATTGCTCAACACGTGGGGCGTGAGGACTCCACAGTACATCGATGTTGTCGCCAGTGGTCGGCGGAAGATGCACGTGCCCGTCGACCTGGGACCGGACCGCAGAGACGCACGGATGCACGCCAAGATCGTAGGATCTTACACAGTGCCGTAGCGGACCGCACCGCCATTTCCCAGCAAATTAGGGACATTGTTGCTCCTGGGGTATCGGCGAGGACCATTCGCAACCGTCTCCATGAAGCTGGGCTACGGTCCCGCACACCGTTAGGCCGTCTTCCGCTCACGCCCCAACATCGTGCAGCCCGCCTCCAGTGGTGTCGCGACAGGCGTGAATGGAGGGACGAATGGAGACGTGTCGTCTTCAGCGATGAGAGTCGCTTCTGCCTTGGTGCCAATGATGGTCGTATGCGTGTTTGGCGCCGTGCAGGTGAGCGCCACAATCAGGACTGCATACGACCGAGGCACACAGGGCCAACACCCGGCATCATGGTGTGGGGAGCGATCTCCTACACTGGCCGTACACCACTGGTGATCGTTGAGGGGACACTGAATAGTGCACGGTACATCCAAACCGTCATCGAACCCATCGTTCTACCATTCCTAGACCGGCAAGGGAACTTGCTGTTCCAACAGGACAATGCACGTCCGCATGCATCCCGTGCCACCCAACGTGCTCTAGAAGGTGTAAGTCAACTACCCTGGCCAGCAAGATCTCCGGATCTGTCCCCCATTGAGCATGTTTGGGACTGGATGAAGCGTCGTCTCACGCGGTCTGCACATCCAGCACGAACGCTAGTCCAACTGAGGCGCCAGGTGGAAATGGCATGGCAAGCCGTTCCACAGGACTACATCCAGCATCTCTACGATCGTCTCCATAGGAGAATAGCAGCCTGCATTGCTGCGAAAGGTGGATATACACTGTACTAGTGCCGACATTGTGCATGCTCTGTTGCCTGTGTCTATGTGCCTGTGGTTGTGTCAGTGTGATCATGTGATGTATCTGACCCCAGGAATGTGTCAATAAAGTTTCCCCTTCCTGGGACAATGAATTCACGGTGTTCTTATTTCAATTTCCAGGAGTGTATTTGGATGTATGTAAAAGTGTATGTACATACATAAGTATCTACAGGGTGTTTCAAAAATGACCGGTACATATGAAACGGCAATAAAAACTAAACGAGCAGCGATAGAAATACACCGTTTGTTGCAATATGCTTGGGACAACAGTACATTTTCAGGCAGACAAACTTTCGAAATTAAAGTAGTTACAATTTTCAACAACAGATGGCGCTGCGGTCTGGGAAACTCTATAGTACGATATTTTCCACATATCCACCATGCGTAGCAATAATATGGCGTAGTCTCTGAATGAAATTACCCGAAACCTTTGACAACGTGTCTGGCGGAATGGCTTCACATGCAGATGAGATGTACTGCTTCAGCTGTTCAATTGTTTCTGGATTCTGGCAGTACACCTGGTCTTTCAAGAGTCCCCACAGAAAGAAGTCACAGTGGTTCATGTCTGGCGAATAGGGAGGCCAATCCACGCCGCCTCCTGTATGTTTCGGATAGCCCAAAGCAATCACACGATCATCGAAATATTCATTCAGGAAATTAAAGACGTCGGCCGTGCGATGTGGCCGGGCACCATCTTGCATAAACCACAAGGTGTTCGCAGTGTCGTCTAAGGCAGTTTGTACCGCCACAAATTCACGAAGAATGTCCAGATAGTGTGCTGCAGTAATCGTTTCGGATCTGAAAAATGGGCCAATGATTCCTTTGGAAGAAATGTCGGCCCAGACCAGTACTTTTTGAGGATGCAGGGACGATGGGACTGCAACATGGGGCGTTTCGGTTCCCCATATGCGCCAGTTCTGTTTATTGACGAAGCCGTCCAGGTAAAAATAAGCTTCGTCAGTAAACCAAATGCTGCCCACATGCATATCGCCGTCAGCAATCCTGTGCACTATATCGTTAGCGAATGTCTCTCGTGCAGCAATGGTAGCGGCGCTGAGGGGTTGCCGCGTTTGAATTTTGTATGGATAGAGGTGTAAACTCTGGCGCATGAGACGATACGTGGACGTTGGCGTCATTTGGACCGCAGCTGCAACACGGCGAACGGAAACCCGAGGCCGCTGTTGGATCGCCTGCTGCACTAGCTGCACGTTGCCCTCTGTGGTTGCCGTACGCGGTCGCTCTACCTTTCCAGCACGTTCATCCGTCACGTTCCCAGTCTGTTGAAATTTTTCAAACAGATCCTTTATTGTATCGCTTTTCGGTCCTTTGGTTACATTAAACCTCCGTTGAAAACTTCGTCTTGTTGCAACAACACTGTGTTCTAGGCGGTGGAATTCCAACACCAGAAAAATCCTCTGTACTAAGGAATAAACCATGTTGTCTACAGCACACTTGCACGTTGTGAACAGCACACGCTTACAGCAGAAAGACGACGTACAGAATGACGCACCCACAGACTGCGTTTTCTATATCTTTCACATCACTTGCAGCGCCATCTGTTGTTGAAAATTGTAACTACTGTAATTTCGAAAGTCTGTCCGCCTGAAAATGTACTGTTGTCCCAACCATATTGCAACAAACGGTGTATTTCCATCGCTGCTTGTTTAGTTTTTATTGCCGTTTCAAATATACCGGTCATTTTTGAAACACCCTGTATGTATATGTAAACACTGGATGTCTCTCTTAAGAGTTGTCAGGGCAATTTGGCTTTTGCAGTATGAATCTCGAGTAACCGCAAACAAATATTGCGCGTCACATGAGACGCCCCGTGTTGAAAAGCGTTCGTTTGTTTCCTGTTGCAAACAAAATTATTTTTTAAGAGGACTTTTAGGTGCCTCTTCGACAGAGTGGACCCAAATTAATCTAGTGCGATATTCGTTTTGTCGATATTTATTAACAGGGACGGTAAAAGACGAAGAAAAGCGAGTACTGCAACAGCGACTGAGTTGTGCTGATGCGTGGCGGTAGCAACCGGCAGACACCCTGGCGGTTCTGTCGCTGCTGCAGTACTGGCTATTCTTGGTGTTTTACTGCCACTGTTAATACGTGTCGATAAAGTGAATATCGCACTAGGTTAATTTGGGACGCTCTGTGGAATGGAAACACAAGTTCTCCTTTAAAGATAATTTTGTTTGAATTGGAAAACAAATCGGCGCTTTCCGTGGGTGTCAACTGAAAGGCGTGGGGAGTGACTTTTGTCTGGGTAGAGTCTGGCTACACACTGCAAACACGAAATTGCAGATATCTGCCGAAATACGAGAAAAACACGGCTGAATACTCATTGGGGAGATACCCTGTATATACACATATATGTATGTATGTATATGTATAAACGCAGTATATACTTATGTATAGATGTGCAGTATGTAAAAGTATGAATTTACCAGTACGTATGTATTTACACCCGCATATGTATATGTATGTAAATGTATAAGTACTGTGTATATGTGAGTGTGTATGTATTTGTAAATAGGAATGCATGTATACAGGGTGGTCCACTGATACTGACCGGGCCAAATATCTCACGAAATAAGCATCAAACGAAAAAATTACAAAGAACGAAACTCGTCTAGCTTGAAGGGGGAATCCAGGTGGCGCTATGGTTGGCCCGCTAGATGGCGCTGCAACAGATCAAACTGATGTCAACTGCGTTTTTTAAAATAGGAATCCCCATTTTTTATTACATATTCGTATAGTACGTAAAGATATATGAATGTTTCAGTTTGACCGCTTCTCTAGCTTTGTGATAGATGGCGCTGTAATAGTCACAAACGTATAACTACGTGGTATTTCGTAACATTCCGCCAGTGCGGACGGTATTTGCTTTTTGATACATTGCCCGTGTTAAAATGGACCGTTTACCGATTACGGAAAAGGTCGATATCGTGTTGATGTATGGCTATTGCGATCAAAATGCCCAACAGGCGTGTGCTATGTATGCTGCTCGGTATCCTGGACGACATCATCCAAGTGTCCGGACCGTTCGCCGGATAGTTACGTTATTTAAGGAAACAGGATGTGTTCAGCCACATGTGAAACATCAACCACGACCTGCAACAAATGATGATGCCCAAGTAGGTGTTTTAGCTACTGCCGCGGCTAATCCGCACATCAGTAGCAGACAAACTGCGCGAGAATCGGGAATCTCAAAAACGTTGGTGTTGAGAATGCTACATCAACATCGATTGCACCCGTACCATATTTCTATGCACCAGGAACGACTTTGAACGTCGTGTACAATGCTGCCACTGGGCACAAGAGAAATTACGGGACGATGACAGATATTTGCATTCGTTCTATATAGCGACGAAGCGTCATTCACCAACAGCAGTAACGTAAACCGGTATAATATACACTATTGGGCAACGGAAAATCCACGATGGCTGCGACAAGTGGAACATCAGCGACCTAGGTGGGTTAATGTATGGTGCGGCATTATGGGGAAAAGGATAATTGGCCCCCATCTTATCGATGGCAATCTAAATGGTGCAATGTACGCTGATTTCGTTCTTAATGTTCTACCGATGTTACTACTAGATGTTTAACTGCATGACGGAATGGCGATGTTCCTACATCATGATGGATGTCCGGCACATAGCTCGCATGCGGTTGAGGCGGTATTGAATAGCATATTTCATGACAGGTGGATTGGTCGTCGAAGCACCATACTATGGCCCGCACGTTCACCGGATCTGACGTCCCCGGATTTCTTTGTGTGCGGAAAGTTGAAGGATATTTGCTATCGAACTAATCGCTGTTGAGAGGAATGTCGTTACACGTATTGCCAAATGCATTGAGGTTGACGGACATCATTTTGAGCATTTGTTGCATTAATGTGGTACTTAGAGGTAATCACGCTGGAACAACATGTGTTCTCATAAATGATAAGGTCACAAAGGTACATGTATCGCATTGGAACAACCGAAATAAAATGCTCAAACGTACCTACGTACTGTATTTTAATTTAAAAGAACCTTTCTGTTACCAAATGTTCGTTTAAACTTGTGTGCCATATCTTTGTGACTATTACAGCGCCATCTATCACAAAGCGAAAAAAGTTGTCCAACTAAAATATTCATATTTCTTTACGTACTACACGAATATGTAAAAAAATGGGGGTTCCTATTTAAAAAACGCAGTTGATATCCGTTTGGCCTATGGCAGCGCCATCTAGTGGGCCAACCATAGCATCTGGTTTCCCCCTTCAAGCTAGACAAGTTTCGTTCTTTGTAGTTTTTTCATTTGACGCTTATTTCGTGAGATATTTGGCCCTGTCACGATCAATGGAGCACCCTGTGTATCAATATGTATAAAACAATTTCAAATATTGCTGTAAATTTATTATTTGTTTGCTTTGAACAAAGTATGTTACCTGTCTGAAGTGGGGATTGTAGCATCGAAATTTTCCAGGCATAACTCTCTCTTATGGAGTAAATCTACGACTGTATGTACTGCTTCGCATAACTTGCGTCTTACTTTCTTGACAGTTACAAAATACAGCTTTGTTGGAGGGCGTCTGATGCCGAGAGTCCTATCTTTTTCGCCACGCCACGTTTTGCTGCCCTACAGCAGGTGATTGTTCACCCAATCTTCGAGTTACGTCAGACCTGTACAGTCCTGCACGGTCTAGCAGTGGGGAAAGACTCGCCGAGCAGGAAGCGATCACAGCACCACCGTTTTCAGATTCGTCACACTTGGGAAGAAATGAAGTCAATATTGCATCGCCGCAACAACGACGCCTTGATTCCTGATGTGTACAGCCCTCACTCAATATTTACTCGTTCTCGCTCGGTTTGTGATATCTAATCACCAACTGACGCACTGAAACGTCAATTTCAAGCCTATTTTAATCGAAGACGTCCCTGTCAGTGGACGTGTGTTAAATATCCGGCATTAACAATACGAACTGCTTGTCATTGTTACTACAGAGCTGTGTTGTAAAAATTGCTGACGCAAGTACGGCATGTGAAATAGAGTAGCTCTTTATAAATCGTGCCCCTTCCTAATTATTTAACTGAAGAACGGCAGTTAATTTTACAGAGAAATTAATATACATACTTTAACAATTTTTGTGTAGTGCTGTCTGATGTATCTCTCTCCGCTTTCTTGTTGTGTTCCGTTTCCAGTGCTACATGCTAACAATTAGTGAAATTTGTCCGACGTACATTTTACATTACAAGTGTGGTTCAAATGGTTCAAATGGCTCTGAGCACTATGGGACTTAACATCTATGGTCATCAGTCCCCTAGAACTTAGAAGTACTTAAACCTAACTAACCTAAGGACATCACACAACACCCAGTCATCACGAGGCAGAGAACATCCCTGACTCCGCCGGGAATCGAACCCGGGAACCCGGGCGCGGGAAGCGAGAACGCTACCGCACGACCACGAGCTGCGGACTTACAAGTGTGAACAGAACGTACATATATTACTGTGTTACGAAGGAGCGTAGTAATAGGAAAACTGAACTTATTGATAAGGAAAATTAACTAGAATGCTTGCCTAAAGGGAGGAATAGGCCAAACGAACACTTGAAATTGACACACATATAACGTTCTTTTATCATCTGTTTTGTGAAGCAGAAGTCTACTGAAGTGGTTTTTAGCAGGAAAAGAAACATTGCAAACTGTTCAAATGCTATAAGCTTTCTTACGAGTCCAGCGTCTGCGAACGTATTCAACAATTTATATTCTCTAATGGAAAAAAAATAATAAAATCTCATACCGATTTCCTTCTCTTGCTTTGCTTGCTTTTTTTCAGACTCCTTGTGAAGATTTAACGCAACGTGAAAGATGTTCCGGTTTGCAAGAACGACATATGGCACCTACAGAGCACCGGAGGCCGGGAGCTGTGACCCGAAACGACTGTGTCAATGGATTTCCGATATAACGATAGGCCAGCCTCATTAGCCACAGCGGCAGCACGAAATTCGATGGAAGCTATTAAACTCCTGGTATTACAACCCATTTCGCGCTTTAAAGCAATTGACATCGCTCATGGATAAAATAGCTATGCTGACGGTAAAGTCGGAAAACTAACTCGTCCTTCCAAGTTGTAATGGATGGAATACCGGCTGATATCGACATTTTGTAAATGGTCCTACCCTATAATCGTGTGGCCAACTCACTTTTCGCGTCAGATGCAAAGAAACGCTACTTTTTTCTTTTCACAATAATAAAACACATATAGAGTATCAGCGCATATCATAGTCTATCATACTGACACTCGACATTAGCATCCTTCGCAATTGTTCTGTTTGTTTTAGCTATCGAAATGCTTTATTCAGGTTAAACTTTCGACTTGTTAAGTGTCCTCCTCTATCTCGTCCGATCCGGTGCTTAACTTTTCATCTCCACATCATTCGGGCCCAGGTTCGTTTCCCGGCCTAGTTGGGGATTTTTCTCTGCCCGTGGACTGGGTGTTTGTGTTGTCCTCATCATTTCATCATCATCACCATTCGTGACAGTGACTATACTGGATTGTAAAAAAAAATTGTACTGTGTAAAAATTGGGACTTTGTACGGGGCTAGTGACCAAGCAGTTGAGCGCCCCAGAAAACAAACATCATCATCATCGCCACATCATTATGAAATCCAAAATCTAAGATAATTAATTTTACTTCGGTAATTATTGTCAGCCTCTACAAATTGCCCTTTTTCTACTGTGCCAAATTAACCCTCTCTTAAAGATCACGGAACTGTCGTTTCTTGGTAAGCGTTTCCGAAAGACGCCATTCTTCCCCTACAGTTTCTGGTACCTCTTCGATTCGTTTTCAGCCTGACCACTTAAATGTTAGCATATTTCCGCAGCATAAAATTACAAATACTTCCAGATTCTTCTTCCGTGAGCCACACGTCGCTTCTAAATACAAGGTAAGCAGCCATTGGTAAGAAACATCGTCGCACCTCATACCATTATTTGACATGAGACTGTTTTTGTTGGCTTTCAACGTTTCTACCGGCTTCTTACTGTTGTGTACTGATCAGTCTCAGGAGTCCATTCCCCTTAACACAAATTTTCTGTTGCTCTGAATGCCTTTCAGTTTACAAATGCCAAGGGTATTTCCTGGTAATCTGCGATGTACCTTCCATTACTAAACGGCAGGATAGATATGGAGCTTTGCTTTCTTTATAATCTGGTGAGAAATTTTGAAGCTTGAGGTGTTATGTAGATCATCGATTTTTCGTTTATCCACGTACACTTTCTGCTGCTGCGCTTTGGTGTAACATTTCTGAATATCTGATAGAATGTTTTCTGTCGCATAATAGATATCAGGAAAAATTGTGTTGATGCTATGATTTCACCGTTTTCTTCAATTTTTTACCAGTTTCGTAAGAGTTTTCTCGACTCTCCCTAAAATGGTCCCACTTGATTCATTCAGCGATCAGTCAGATTATGACAGCAATGTTGGTACACCAGTGTGTTTCATGTCAAACGCATCCGTTTATTAAGTTATGCAGCAGTACTGCTCCTCTCCTTAGAACATATATTTGGTATTCCTCTGCTATTTATTTGTCTTTTTTCCTTAGTTTGGACAGAAGTTTCACATTCGCCCTCCTAGCTCATTCTCTTTACTTTACAGTCCCCTTCATTGACGCATAACACTCCAGTTCTTAGCCCTATGTTCCTTGTTATCCTCTATATTTGAATTTTTTACGTTAGTTGTCGTCCATTCTGATTTTGCGTCTTTGTCCTAGTTGTTGTTTTCATTTCTAAGTACTCTATGGCTTTCCGTGTGATGCTTTGCATTCTGACATGGTGCGAGGCAGTGAAG
The DNA here is from genome assembly GCF_023864275.1 of Schistocerca cancellata. NCBI lineage: Eukaryota > Metazoa > Arthropoda > Insecta > Orthoptera > Acrididae > Schistocerca > Schistocerca cancellata. The sequence goes on from NC_064630.1 coordinate 747,202,731, forward strand.
ATGACAGGTCGTCCAAGAGGTATTCACAAGGAGTAACTATATAGATGTGTCGTCTTTGTTGAGTTATACCTGGCAATATAGCCATGCTTCTGCGGTATGCAAAAATATTTTAATCCATCTACCTGTTAGATTTTCGTGGAGATACGCCCAAACACGATTTTGGTAGTGGACTGCGGCACCATCCTGTTGAAAAAAACTCTTCCGTGTCCATACAAGTCTCGGATAGCAGGTAAAATGGATGTCTGAAGCTTCTGAATGTACACCTCACCGGAAACTGTGCCGCTGGAAGATGGATAGGCCGTAGAGGTGCTGTGGAGTATCCACCACGTTCCCCAGACCTAACTCCTGTAGACTTTTACCTGTGGGGAACACTAAAGAACGTCGTTTATCGACAAAGGCCACGCACATTGGATGAACTTCGAGAATCCATCGTACATTCATGTGAAAATATCCAACTGAACACGTTGCAGTCAGTAGTTCGTATGGCAGTTCGGCGGCATCGTTTGTGTGTGGGTGTTAATGGTGACCATTTCGAACACCTATAGTGATATCTTTAAGTTGGACTTTAAGCTATATTTTCACCAAAAATGAGACAACTCCCTCAATTAGTTTGCAAGTTATGGACTTTTAAATAGTGGATACATTTTTTGGACCCCTCTGTATAGTATCTCAGGGGCTTTGCTACGCAGCAGAATTATTATAAAATGCTTAAACCTAACATAAAACCATAAGGGGAGAAAAAAAATTGAAGTTATTTGGTACCATCAACTGAGAAATACTTATACAGTGTTTGGGAGAGGGTACATTTAAACACTTAATACTCTCCGTACATGATCACTCAAAACTTATACAATAAATAGCTTATAAATCAAATGAAGATTATACTTAATTTATGACAGGCAAGACGAAGTGTAGGGAGAGAAGTGGTAGCGTTTAGGGCATGACTGACTTATCCAAGGCGACAGCTGTGCCAGTCCACGTGGTTGCGTCATGCAGTCTCTGCCTATAGTAACCGTTCACTGGGAACATCGGCCGCAGTTTAGACGACGAAAAAAACATTGCCTCAACTGGAAACTCTCGCTGCATGCTAAAGTGAATCTTGGCTAACGAATTTGCTCTGACCTCGAGGTAATGGTGTAAAACAGACCACTTAGCATCACTTAAAACAAAACACACACAGGACCTCTTGCCTGCTCACCAATCAAATTATAGGGGTAAAACAAATCAATTCTCTTTCATCATCAACAAACCAGCGTCTGGCGCGACGTCGAGCCGACGCGCTGCGGCGCTCAGGCTCGGCTCGTAGAGGAATAACAGTGACGAATATTGACCGACCACACATGAACCAGAATAAACGGCCATCCTGTGGACTGAACGGTGGCAACGAATCCCACTTCTGACGCCAAATGTAAAAGAGTTCGTTCCGGGAAGGAGGGATACAATTGTTACATCACACTCCTGACACCAAATGTAAAAGAGTGCATGGTTTGGGGATGAGGAGGGAAACTTCTGACATCAATGTTAATGTATGAAATGGCAGGGAAGGGGGAAGAAGGTTGTTAAATATGCATCGTGGTGGCAGTGTGGAGGAGGTCGAGCGGTCAGGATTTGATAGTGGACATCCAGGATGCCATTAATTGATAAAACAGAAAATTAAGTACAATAAAGAGGATATATTTATATATACGGAGTACAAAGTGTGGTGTCACCGCCAGACACCACACTTGCTAGGTGGTAGCTTTTAAATCGGCCGCGGTCCGCTAGTATACGACGGACCCGCGTGTCGCCACTGTCAGTGATAGCAGACCGAGCGCCGCCACACGGCAGGTCTAGAGAGACGTACTAGCACTCGCCCCAGTTGTACAGCCGATTTAGCCAGAGATGGATCACTGACAACTACGCTCTCATTTGCCGAGACGATAGTTAGCATAGCCTTCAGCTACGTCATTTGCTACGACCTAGCAAGGCGCCATAGCATTTGATATTGAGATTATAATATGTACCGTCAAGAGCGATGTACACCAATTGTGGATTAAAGTTAAGTATTATATCAACTACGTACCTTATTTGCTACTATTAATTCCCTTAACTGTTCCATACCTCAAGCCGGTCAGCGTGTAATTAAACGCGTGCATTTCGGCCTCCTCTAGCAACACAGTGTTGGCTCTTCTGCCAACACTTCACAAAGGGCGCGCCTAGGGTAGGAAGTTAGCACGTCTAGGAGGTCGAACAATTAATTAAAATGGGAAACGGAAGGGGAAGCGCTTCATGTTAACTTACGTTGGTGGCCGGGCGTGAAAAAGCAGAACCAGAGGAAATGCCTTCCAAAAAGACGTCTGTTCTGCTCGAGGTCTGGATCACAAGTGAGAGAACCAACTGCGTTCCACTCCGCAAGATTCTCCGGCGTCCACACACGTGATCGGTATCCCGCGCACGCTATTGGCTAAAATCAATGGTGTGTAGTAGGTAGCAGTTTCAGCAGAGGGCTCAGGGCGTCTCCTGTCAGCATCTTTAACTGGACAGAACTGCCTCGGTTTTGAAAGGCAAGCGACTTGTGTCACATAGACACGGCGTGAATTACTCTGGGAGAAAAATCGTAAAGATTCCACTGGGCCTGTGAAATAATTTTTTTTTAAACCAGTTCCCTGAAATATTCCTTGACTGGCACCCATCCTGTACACGTCATTCGAACATTCGTCCACTATCGTGAGACACAACACAATGAAGACCTACTTTGCCCGGACTCGTAGATAATCCAAGGCTAACGCAAAAATAATTTCGCGCTGCCGCCTCCTCCCTTTATATTTTTCTTTTTTGAGGTAACTGGAAAGACTGTGCTAACCCAGGCCGCAGGCGAACCTCTTCACGCGATTTGGCCTTAAGATGTAAACTTCTGACAACAATAAAGTTCCCCGGCATCGCGGTGCGCGAAGATTCTGGATAAGTGATGACCCGCAATAGAAATGAAATAATGTCAGTGCGCTCTTTTTGCTGATGGAAGCAGGCATTCGCCTGACGTCTAATGACTGTTAGTGAAGGAAAATAGAATTTAATCACAAAAGTTAGGTACAAGCTCAGACTCGGGGAGGAAATCGACCGTATCTTTTTCAAGATATTTGCCTCACGTGCTGTAGGGAGGAGACGGAAAACGTGTTTGCCTATGAATAATAAGCGAGGCTGTCTGACCATAAACGGAGAGATTATCACAACCCGTGTCTGCTGTATCGTGTTCAGAAGCATTGCACTCCTTCGTATTAATCTGACCATCACACTTCTGTCTGAAAACACAGCAGAAATACTCGTTATCAATTAAGTAAAATCCTCTCTATATCGCTATAGAACACTGCCATGTTCTCTAAATCTTTTTCTGTGTCAGGAACCCGACTTTGGAACAACCTCTTCCTCAAAATATTAGAAAAATTAAAATCCTTTCAAGCTTCAAAAGTAAGATAATGGCCGTGCTTCTACCACAGTAGCCCTCATTTGCAACTCCATCCCTACCTCTTTTCCCTACCTCTGTCTACAGAGTCCTTCTTGAAAGTCTCTTCTTTTCTAGCAGATACTGTAACTTTCATTTCAATCTTCTGCTCATTCATTATCCCTTCTACTTATTCTAAGAGAAAACAAGACTGCAGAAGAGCTCAGTAATCATTATCATTCCAAATACCTCCTCATTATTTTTCATTATTGTTACTCGTGTTTATTATTTTTATTATTGCTGTTATTGTAAAATTCCGCTGCAATGAGAAGGCCTCTGACTCCATAGACAGGCGACGCTCTTTGACACTCGAGAGTAATACGCAATAGACAGGAATACTAGAACATTCATGCAACATAAAGTTACAGACACCACATCTGAAATACAATTTATGAGATATAAAACCCATTCGAGATACATACAGGTGTCGGACAAGGAGATGATCTATTCAACATGGTTTTGGGTTAAATCATCAAACAATGGGAACAAAAAAGGAAAAGGAATTCAATTACGAAGAACATGTGCAAACAAGACAATCGGTAACTGCCTGGCATATGCAGATGACCCGGCAATACTGAAAAACAATAGACAAGAAGCACAAGAAGCAGAGAAATATTTGCCTGAAGTCTCTGCCATTACATGTCAATAGGTATCATATGAGAAATCGCAGAACGCGGAAAGAGCGAATAATACACAAGCATGCATACAGAATACGGAAAGGTTAACAGAATGGAAAAGTTCCATTATGTTGGGAATATACACAAACAAGAGGATCACAAGGCATCCAACACAGCGAAACAAAAACTTCAGAAAACGTACAAACTGACATGGACGCGCTACAGTAAAAGTAACATTTGAAGAAAGGCAAAACTCAGGGACTGCAGTACAGTTGGACCACCAGAAGCACTCTACGCATCAGAAATGCCCGCAATCGGAGCAACAGGCTTCACAGAGTCAGAAAAAAAGAAGGTAAATTACTTAGGAAAATTTCTGGAGCATGACACACAGATGGTATATAGATGTAGAAAACAATTAAAGAATAATCGGAATACATAGACAGAAGCACAGACATGATGAGAAACGCTGACAAACGTTCTACGGATACATACAGAGTGTTTCAAAAATGACCGGTATATTTGAAACGGCAATAAAAACTAAACGAGCAGCGATAGAAATACACCGTTTGTTGCAATGTGCTTGGGACAACAGTACATTTTCAGGCAGACAAACTTTCGAAATTACAGTAGTTACAATTTTCAACAACAGATGGCGCTGCGGTCTGCGAAACTCTATAGTACGATATTTTCCACACATCCACCATGCGTAGCAATAATATGGCGTAGTCTCTGAATGAAATTACCCGAAACCTTTGACAACGTGTCTGGCGGAATGGCTTCACATGCAGATGACATGTACTGCTTCAGCTGTTCAATTGTTTCTGGATTCTGGCGGTACACCTGGTCTTTCAAGTGTCCCCACAGAAAGAAGCCACAGGGGTTCATGTCTGGCGAATAGGGAGGCCAATCCACGCCGCCTCCTGTATGTTTCGGATAGCCCAAAGCAATCACACGATCATCGAAATATTCATTCAGGAAATTAAAGACGTCGGCCGTGCGATGTGGCCGGGCACCATCTTGCATAAACCACGAGGTGTTCGCAGTGTCGTCTAAGGCAGTTTGTACCGCCACAAATTCACGAAGAATGTCCAGATAGCGTGATGCAGTAATCGTTTCGGATCTGAAAAATGGGCCAATGATTCCTTTGGAAGAAATGGCGGCCCAGACCAGTACTTTTTGAGGATGCAGGGACGATGGGACTGCAACATGGGGCTTTTCAGTTCCCCATATGCGCCAGTTCTGTTTATTGATGAAGCCGTCCAGGTAAAAATAAGCTTCGTCAGTAAACCAAATGCTGCCCACATGCATATCGCCGTCAGCAATCCTGTGCACTATATCGTTAGCGAATGTCTCTCGTGCAGCAATGGTAGCGGCGCTGAGGGGTTGCCGCGTTTGAATTTTGTATGGATAGAGGTGTAAACTCTGGCGCATGAGACGATACGTGGACGTTGGCGTCATTTGGACCGCAGCTGCAACACGGCGAACGGAAACCCGAGGCCGCAGTCGGATCACCTGCTGCACTAGCTGCGCGTTGCCCTCTGTGGTTGCCGTACGCAGTCGCTCTACCTTTCCAGCACTTTCATCCGTCACGTTCCCAGTCCGTTGAAATTTTTCAAACAGATTCTTTATTGTATCGCTTTTCGGTCCTTTGGTTACATTAAACCTCCGTTGAAAACTTCGTCTTGTTGCAACAACACTGTGTTCTAGGCGGTGTAATTCCAACACCAGAAAAATACTCTGTTCTAAGGAATAAACCATGTTGTCCACAGCACACTTGCACGTTGTGAACAGCACACGCTTACAGCAGAAAGACGACGTACAGAATAGCACACCCACATACTGCATTGTCTTCTATATCTTTCACATCACTTGCAGCGCCATCTGTTGTTGAAAATTGTAACTACTGTAATTTCGAAAGTTTGTCCGCCTGAAAATGTACTGTAGTCCCAAGCATATTGCAACAAACGGTGTATTTCTATCGCTGCTCGTTTAGTTTTTATTGCCGTTTCAAATATACCGGTCATTTTTGAAACACCCTGTACATAGAACGAACAGCAACAGACCCATAGAGAGGAATTTTTATGTAGAAAACAGTTCAATAAAAAACAATTCGTTTCAAGAAACAGAAAAGCGCCTAAAACGATCAGGAATGATGACCGAAAGAGACAAATTCAAAAACAAAATTATGAACATGGCTAAATGGTTCAAATGGCTCTGAGCACTATGGGACTCAACTGCTGTGGTCATAAGTCCCCTAGAACTTAGAACTACTTAAACCTAACTAACCTAAAGACATCACACACATCCATGCCCGAGGCAGGATTCGAACCTGCGACCGTAGCGGTCGCGCGGTTCCAGACTGGAGCGCCCAGAACGGCTCGGCCCCTCCGGCCGGCTTATGAACATGAAATTTGAACTAAAAGAAAGAAAGGAAATAGAGAAAATATGGACAGAGCAAAGGTAACAACCACACAGCCAAAGAAGGGAGAGGTTTTGGGACGATAGAAACAAGAAAAAACATAATCATAATGTAACGCTGAAGTTAATCACTGTCTTAAGGGAAAACGATTAATATGAATAAGAAATTAATATTATTATTATTATTGCCAATTATTACTTTCATTAATAATGCAAATTATTATTGTTTTATATAATCCTTATCGTACTTTATTCTTCCATTATTGTATCAGTGTAAGTGCTGTGACTATCGTTACTACTGCCAGTTATGATTTTCGTTGATAATGCAAATTATTATTATTGTGATGGTTACGCAACATTTTTTTTTGTATTTGCTGTTCCTCGTCAGCTGTTAAGAGAGGGCCTTAAGTGCCTAATCTGATCAGGCTTAATATACAATAAATCTCGTTGCCGAGCGGGAGTTCGAACCGCTGCCCTCACGAGTGTGAGTCCAGTTCGTTACCACTGCCCCACGTCGGTCTGTAAGCCAGAAGAGTGTACATGCAGCTACCCAGGTGCCAACACGCGTGGGACGTATGCAGTATTTCAGCTTCAGCAGAGCTGAGTAAGGCTACAGATACTGATACATTCCCTACGTATCGAATATTATCCTTACTCATTTCTGCCGAACCGGAGCCCACATGTTCCACGGGAATGCGCCATAATACGACTACATAAGACCGGCACGGCGCGCGACAATTGGTCTGAGGGAGACTGCAAGCGCGAACGTAAATAATACTTGATTCACGTTGGTGTTGGTTAACTAGCTGATTTGGGGTCATCGGTCATCGGTCCCATCGGATTATGGGAGGATGGGGAAGGAAGTCGGCCGTGCCCTTTCTGAGGAACCACCCCGGCATTTACCTGAAGAGATTTAGGGAAATCACGGAAAACCTGAATCAGGAAGGGCGGGCGCGGGTTTGAACCGTCGTCCTCCCGAATGCGGGTCACGTTGGTGTTGTATGAAAGGAGACAACATGTAATATATCATGACGACCGGACTGAATCGGAAAAGTAATGCGCAATTCGAGTGCAGTTGTCGTATCCTTTATATGCTAATCTACTGTGGGAATGAACTTTAGACATCGTAGGGACGTTCTCTATTAAATTAAAAGTATAATACGTATGGTATACATTACAAAGCCTTCCTCAACATTTTTTATGTGTTACTGACTGAGTTACTTGGAGAACGCAGCGAAAGTAAGAGTTTGATGCAGCACATGTCAGAAGGCATTGGTTATGAACTTTGTCACCGTGATGCACACTAACTTTGGAACAAGCTACCAGCTAGTGCTGTCAGAAGTCTGACGCCAAACACGTACGACAGTAGAGAACCGAAGTCAGTATTTTAGAACCAACATTAATCTGACACCAGCGTAGGGCTTTACGAGGTCAGTCATATTTTCTGCCTATTGATTGGAATGAACTAGTGAGCACAGATTTAGGGTCAACCTAAGAAATGTGCAAGAGTCGAGGAACAGCAGAAACTAAATTACCGTAAAAATTAACGTCGACATTAACCATTGCAATACGAAACGACCGGGGGAGAGGGGGGGGGGGGGTACTTCAAGCCCACACTTTGTAAATAGCGTAGTCTAGTCAATTACTTTATATTTTAAAATTCTGAAATAAATTTTTATTATTTTTAATGAATTCTACTACTTGATCCCATAAATGTTTTAAATTTTAGAGTTACACTTAACGCAAAAATTTAAGTATTAGTAGTAGATGTCACTTTCCCAAATGAATGTCATACTCAATATTTTCAGATTCCGAAACTTATTTACACATCAATATCTCTTTAAAATGTGTATTGTGAGTAAAAGTCGACAAAAATTAATGAAATGTGCATATACAAAATTTTTTAGGGTCGCAATGAAATACCCGCCCCCCCCCCCCTTTGTAGTCCACCCCCCCCCCCCTTTGTAGTACATGTTATTGAAAGGGCGTTGATGTTGGTGAGAATGCGCCAAAAGACATTTGCATGTGCTGGACCATACTAACACATCAGTACCTATTTGAAAAGTATGTTGCCAGTGCAAATCAATAAAAATTAACGAAGCTCGTCTTTTTTTATAATTCATTAGGACGGTCGTAATGCTCCCCTTGCAACCTCCCCCCCGCCCTGGTAATGCGCGATATGGAAAATGCTTTGGTGTTGCTAGGGTTAATCGCCATTCAGTAGACGAACTGACCGATATCTGCTATCTTCGTAGCAAAATAACGCATGATGTACCAAACACCGAGGACATAAGAAACAGACTGTCGCTGACGAACAGAGTATTTATCGCCAAAAGAATTCTGCTGGAACTAAACTTAGCACGAGAAAGAAATTTTTGAGGCTCTATTCCATTGCATTCCGTGGAGAAGAATCGTGGACTGAGGAATGAGAAACGAGGAGGTTCTATGGAGTAGCGACGAGGAGTGGAATATGTGGAAAATACTGTCTGGAAGATATGTGGTAAGACATTATTGAGTAACTTCCGTGGTCCGAGCGGTACATGCAACCATTACGAGAAACAAAGATGAAATACATTCAACACATAATCGAGGACGCAGGGAGCAAGCGGCACTTGGGGATGGAGGGATTTTCGCAGGAGAGAAATCGTGGTAAGCCGCATCGAACCAGTCTGAAGACTGCGTTCAGAAAAAAAAGTGAGTTGCATTATCTGCTGTAAGTTCCTTGTATAATGTCAGTAACAAACTTCAGCAAAGCACATCATGAACAACAAATTAGTCATTTTATGTAACAATCATATAAGCACGACTAATTGAAGGAGATAAGAAAAGGAAAAACAGTAATAGAATGAGAAGTGGTATAATAAAATGTAAGATAATCCCACCTTGTTCAATGACAAGCCTTTCCGTATTTGAAAAGTAACTTTGTTGACTCCAAAGTATCACTGACTCCTGACTTCGGTTAAACACAAACTCCGCTCCAGAGGGGCCATGGCTTGCCACGTCATCCACGCAAGCACTGTCTGCAGACTCTTCCCTTCTGTGAGCTCCTAACTCCTCCACAAAATTATTTAACATTCAAGCAGTTCGGCCAGTCATACTCAATAGCGACAAACTGGCAGTGTCATTGGCCATTGAACCACTCCACTGCAAAATGTTGTTTGCTGCCAAATTTTTTTTTAAGTTTACTTCTGGTAGCTGTTGGGAAAGATCTAGAATCGGCCACCAACAGAATCCACATTGGAGGAGCACCACATCAGTACAGGCATGGAGATAACTTTTTTTTCTTCGCCTTCTCCGCTCCCTATCCCACTCCTTCCTCTCATACACCTCGTCCAATATCGGAACTGGGTGTAGCATAGACAACAGCCTAGGGAAAGCACTCACAGGTACAGCCAGGAACTGATAGTTACAACGTCTCAATCGCATTGTTAACAGCGTTCTAAGGTTGATCGAAGCATGTTACAATGCGTGTAAAGGAACTGCGTGGTATTGTATGTCATACAGCACGGATTTCGGTTTCAAAGGTGTGTAAAGATGTGCAGTTTAATTTCACAATAAAGTATTTTTTTTCTTATTTTCATAAGCGGCATTCTCTAATTCCTTACTCCCCATCACGCTATGCCCATACACATCCGCAGATATGCAAGTGGTAAAAGTCCTTCGAGGATGGAACCTGCTCACTGAAAGGGGAGAGAGAGAGGAGGGGGGAGGGGGGAGGGAGGGAGGGAGAAAGTGAGTTGGAGTAATAGCTGACAAAATGGAAAAAAAACGGATAACGTTGATAGATAACTTCTCACCTTACCATCGTACTGAGCTCTACTATTAATGAAGATCAAAAGTGGAAACGTAGCGCACAAATTGTTTTTGCTGTTTTCTTGTCGCATCAAGCGTGTTTGCAATTCCCACATCCGAGTGACAGTGTTCAGTAGAAGAGACTGTCATTACCCCTGTAGGGCAGTTTTCCGCTGTCGCAGCACGGTGCTGGACGTCGTCTTCCTGCGGCCATTAGCTGAGCTGCTCTCATCCGTCCTGGCGAGGTGGACGCCCCGCGTCGGCCAGTAACAAGTATTAATGCCCGGTGGTTGCCTGCACGGTCGCCAGCCGCCATATTGTCGCTTTCCCCACCAGAAGCGACGCGCCGCCACGTCGCACCATATAGCCGCCGGCTGCCCTGTTGTCGTCCATCGCCACACACACACACACACACACACACACACACACACAGCGTCTAAATTGTCGCTTGGACTGCAACAAGCAGCCGCTCCATCACCACAGTGGGGACTATTACTTGCATTTGTACCTCTGCTCAGCAAGCAGGGGATGGACAGTAACACAGTATCATATACAAGTAAAACACCACAAGGAGGAGAAAACCAAATTAACATATGTGACTATAGAGGGAATGTGATAATATTAACTGATTACAAAATCGAATCAAATTTACGAAGGACTTTGCAGTAATAGTCCACTTGTCAGTATGAGGTTACCCTTCTGGTCAGGATGTATACACTGAGTCAGTAGGGAAGCGGGTCATAAAGCTGTTCTATCCTCTCCTAAGGCCAATTAGCCCACAACTGTTGTTGCTGGTCCTTGATATCCTAGTTACCGGCCACACAGGTGTTCAGTCAGGGACAGAGGTACACGCCACATGTGGATGAACATTACCCTGTTTCAGAATGGCACCTCTGTACTATTGCATCAGTGGTAACACGTGGGGACTCAGTATGTCAGTGATGTGCCATTGTGCTGTCAGAGTTGATCAACAACTACCAGCAGTAGCCTGAACTCGTATATTATGGCTCGCCACTCAGTGACACGAGGGGTAACACTGTCGGGCCCAAACATACCACTGGAGGAATGGGACATAACTTCAGCTCGCTGCCAAAGATGGTAATCTACGATAGTGCTGAACCACAGTTCATCACTGAACACAATGCGACACCATTCTTCACCAGTCCATGCTTCTCTGTCACAGGACAACTTCAGATACAGCAGTTTGTCTTGTGGTGCTTAGGACAGCCTACACGTATGACATTAATTCATTATCGTTGTTGCTGATAATCTCCGACTAATGGCGCAATATGACGCAGAATGTGCAGAGAGCCTACCTACTTGCTCTCCAATAGCAGTGGCACATATGTTAATGTGTGATGATGTGCTTGATGCACAGTAAAGTGATACTCGCTTGTGCAGGTCGTATTGGTCTACTGCAGGGCTTCACAACATACGTGCTCGCGGAGCAAGCTGTGAGCAGCAAGGCGCGAGCACGGAGCAGTGCGAGCACGCTACCCCCACTACCGGACCAGAGCGGAGAGAGGGGAGAGTCACGTGGGGCACACAACAGCTGCCACCAGTCAATGTAAATCCGCGGCTACCTGCAGGGATATCACTCACGAGTTATTACTGCGACAAATGAAACAAATAAAGGAGAATGTACACGTGCCACATAATTTTATTAGCTTAGTGTATGCCTCTACATTCGTATTAATTTGTGAACTGTTACACAATAAAAGGTGTCACTGAAGTGTGGAATTCTCGGTTATCTTGTACTTTTGGCCCTTTACAATTGCATCTACGTTCGGAGTAATTGTTCTTTTGCATTGTAGGCGCAGCGTGCAGTTTAAATTTCGATCAGACAATGCGTTTCTCAGGCGCATCTTGTTACATTTCATTGCAGAGAACAGTTGTTCACAAAAATACGTGAAACCGAACATTGATATAATTGTAGCCGCCAGTTTGTGCAAACGAGGAAATGTATTCTGAGGGAAGTGTCTGTAGAATTCCAAAATGTTTTTCTTGTTCTGAAATTGTCTCTGTATTCTCTGTCACACTGCAGGTTAATAATTTTTAGTTGCATCTCAGGACGAATCTCTTCAATATTCGCCGAATATGGAGAGGAGAACAGTTCAAAATCACTGTCTAATGCTGTCAGATCTTGAAAGCGTTGATCAAATTCTTCCTTAAGGGCAACTAAACTATGTGAATAACGTTCACAGTCTTTGTGAACATCTTGCATGGATAACAATTTAGGAAAATGAGCTAGATTTCCTGTTTCCAGCTGACTCACCCAAAGTGTCAATTTCATTTCAAAAGCTCGTATTCGATCTATGAAAAGAGTAATTAGCAGATCTTTACCTTGTAGTGAAATGTTCAAAGCATTCAGATGGCTAGTTAAATCTGCTAAGAAAGCGAGATCACATTTCCATGAAGGCTCTTTCAGTTTAGGAACACACATGTTATTTCTTTCCATGAACATATTTATCTTATCTAATAGGCAAAAAAATCGATTTAATAATTCGCCACGACTAAGCCAGCGGACCTCGCTGTATTAAGGCAGGCTACCATACTGGCTTTCTACATCCTCAAGAAAGCTTTTAAATTGCCTGTGTTGTAGCCCATGCTTCCTTATATAATTGGTTGTACGAACAACACTCATCACACTTTTTAGAGCGATACTCTTTGCACATAATTTTTCCTGGTGGATCACACAGTGAACGCCCCTTATTTCATTCGGCACGGTCAATTTTTGCATTTTCTCCTTCAACAGCGGAACGAAACCTGATTTTTTCCCTGTTATCGCTGGTGCACCGTCTGTAGACACTGAAACTAAAGAATTCCACGACAATCCTATATTTTCAACACTTTATTCAACACTACTTAAAATATCACCTCCGGTTGTAGTGTTCTTCATGGCTACTACATCGAGGAGCTCCTCCCTCACCTGAAGATCTCTATTAACACCTCTAATAAATATGGCAAGCTGTGCTGTTCCAGTGATATAAACACTTTCGTCCAGAGCTAGAGAATACGCCATAAAATCTTTACAGATATTTGCAAGCTGGCTCTGGACGTCGTCTGCCATGTCCTTTATGCGACACATAATGGTCATGTTAGATAATGGCACAATCCGAAACTGTTCAACTTGAGATGGACACAAATGTTCCGCTGCAACTACCAAACATTCTTTTATTAAATCGCCATCAGTGAAGGGGCACAGGGCTTTTGCTAAAAGCAAAGCAATTTTGTAACTCACTCTGAGAGCTGCCTCAGTTGATTTTTCTTCGTCGTCCAGATCTTCTTTGGATAGCTTCCTTTTAAGTTTAATAACTTCCTGTGCACGATCTGGTCCATCACATTTTCCACTTCCGTGGTCTTTCACGTGGTACGACATATAATGTCACTGCAAATTAAATTTCCTAAAACAATTCAGCGTTTTGTGACATACTAAACATTTTGCAACACCATCTTTTTCTGTAAACCGATACAGTTCATCCCAGTGGGGGTTGAACTGCGAAAGCATGGTTGGGGTTACACAACGGCGACTTGACATGATTCTTAACCAGCGAAGTGACTGTTATCTGGGCTGATCGTAGTACTTTAAACGTTACACAGTCGGCGCGAATTCAATAGGCACGCTGCGGCCCTATTCAAGCGTGCGCGCGCATTTCCCCTCCCTCCCCACCCACCCTACTCGGCGACCTTGCACCTGCTCGCGAGCACGTGCCTGAGCAGACGCGAGTACTCGCGCTCAAAACCGGCCAGTTGTTAAGCCCTGGTCTACTGGAATCCCGACGATGAGTATGTCTGCCTTCACGTAACTGTGCAGCCCAACATGGGACTACTGTCACATCTGAATGCCCCACAAATATGGAAACTGCATGATCTGGGCAGCTGGGCAGTTGTACAGCCATAATGAATCCCCCTTCAAACTTAGCTGATAGTGCTGTTTCACATGAGTACACAGCATTTTCATGTTCTTCACAGCGATCACTAAATATCACAGTTAGTTAGCTATGTCTTATATTATCCAGGAGAAATGATTTCACGCTATATTTAAAACTTGCTTTGCAACCTGTTAATTATGTTATAGGGCAAATGATCAAAACTTTTTATTGCTGTATATTGATCTCCTCTCTGAAGCAATGACAGCTTTAATAATGAACGATAAAAGATATGGACTTCAGTTTTCTTATGAATTAGTGATGAATATTCATGACGAATTTCATTATCGAATGTATCTATTGTGATGGGGCAGCTAAAAGTCTCAATTCCTTGAAAGGTACTTAACTTACAGGATAACTGCGGGTCAAAACCTCGTACTATTTTTACTGCTCGCTTTTGAGTAATCAGTATTTTCTTACTAAGTGATGAGTTATCTCAGAAAAGTATTCTGTCTAAAATTATTGAGTGGAAAGATATCAAGAGGTAAATTCGTTTATTTCCAGTACTAGCCATTATATGAAGAGTAAAAGTAGCTAAACTCAACTGATTAAGAAGTTCAGTAGCACACTTGCGGTTCAAGTTCTCATCAGTCTGTACACCAATAAATTTTGAGCATTCTAACCTATTTTCTGACCCCTGTTCATGTGCTACAACAATTTTCAGAGTGGCTTCGTTCGATGTATACAGTTGAACAGTGTTTTCTCCAGTGTGAGGTGAGTTAATTCTCAGACAACCTTTTAACAATTCTTTGAAAACATCATTAACCACCTCTTCGGTTACTTTCTCTCTAATGGAATTTGTTGTAAGACTAGATCCCCTGCAAAAGGTATCAATTCATCTTGTTAAATGTTAGGTGGAAGGCCATTCGCATATGCTGTATGAGGATAGAAGTAGACCCAAAATTGAACCCCATAGGACTCCCTTTGTGATTTCTCCCCAACCTCAAAATTTTCTACCTATCCTAAATTGTCTGAATTATTGCATTCGGTTGGTAAGTATGATTCAAACTAGTAGTTTATAAAGCCATCAGCTACATAAAACTCACGCTATTTTCGTCCTTTTTATACCAGGCCTTACAACACCAAACACGAACAAAGATAATGCGCTCTGGTACCCATTCGAACTGTGGCGATTTACAACTTTAATATTTTCGTAGCATGTTATGTTGTGCACGTGCACGAAGTTACGTTAACGTCTTCTGGGTGCGTATGATTTTTTTTTCCCTGAATGTGTATACACAGGGTGTAAAAAAACAAGTACGCAGTTTTGTGTAGTTATTAGAGTTGATTCAAAAAACATGTTCGTTAAGTGCCAAAATTGTCACTTTTGCACTGTTTTCGTCCTAAGGGTTCATTAAGGGTTTGACGTTAGACTTCCGTTAGGCCAATTTTCATTGTTATTTTGACCGCTTCTAATGCAGTACATTGACAATGCAATCTGTCTTACCACGTCTGGACTTTTCTGTGTGGAGAAAATTAAGGCAAGACATGGGCCTGTGCTGCTGTTACTCCAGTTGAAATTCAGCGTGGAGTATTGTCTTTATGGGATTGCTTTATATCACGCATCAATGCTTAAAATCAACTGTCTAAGCCACTGATATGACAATCTCAACAATAAACACATGAACCGTGTTTTCTCACGTTCGATACGACAGAGGGGACAGTGTCTTGTGGCTGTGATATAGGCAACTGGTCAAGCTCCACATATGTCGTCAAAGATCTCGCTGAAGACTACTGCCATTTCAAGAAAACAACGTCGATATCATCTTTCGGCAGCTACGAATGTATAAAATTGTGTCCGATAATTCGCCATATTGCAGCTGCAATTTGCAAAAACCTCACCACAATTCACGGTGTCGCACGAGGAATGGCCAATATTGAAGGTTATGACAGAAACGATCGTCCGAAGCAAAATAGTCTAGAAAATATGGGCTCTAAAATTCATGCCATAGGAGCTGTGAGCACGACTTCATCTTCGATACTGTGAAACAAATCTCTTCTACTGCGAGCTCATTGATTTCCATTTTAGAGAGGTGGTAGTATAGACCAAAACAAGAAAAACAAATGCGTAGCAAGTGTGGGCGCTCAAGTGCATGCATTAAGACCTATGAGCACTTGTTCAATTTCGCTACTGTGGAAAACATCTCTCCTTCTGAGTAAATGCTTATAGCTCTTAACGTATGCGTTTCAGAGCCCATGTTTAAAAGACAATGTTTTCTTGTTTTCGTCCATACTACCTCCTCCCAAAACATGGAAGGCAAAGAGCTTGCAGTATTATTTCACAATACAGGAGACGACGAAGTGATTGTATCTCTTAAGGTATACGTTTTAGAGCCTAGATACCTTAGCTCTGAATGATCGTTCCTGTCTTATCCTTGAATACTGACCACTCCTTCTGGGACACCCTGCGTATTTGCAGGTGTATGTGGGGTGACCTGTCTTAATTGTAGGCGACAAACAATTTTTAGAAGGCCGTACATATAGTCTTTTTGAGTCATTTCCTTCCAAATTGCCAAACAATATAGAAAAATATATTTGTCTTGGCCAACAGATTGTTCGATTGCTGAAGGTATTTTTTTATTTTCGAATTTGACCATCTGAAAACAACGCGAAACAGATGATTTATGGCATCATATTCGTTTCCGCTTTTTTGATTTCCCATTACTTCTTAATTATTGGTCTCTGTTGTTCTCGTCTTACTTCCATCTTTCTTCTTAAACCCTTGTCTTTTTTTACCTTTTCCTCAAATTCATGTCCGTTCTCTGTATCAACTCCACTAGATCTTTCTTAACTTCTATACACCACAAAATTTGCATTTTTGTCGAAGAAATTGAATAATTTTATTGTCAGACTCCTGTTATCTGTTCTTTTTAAGTGGCCATAAAATATAATTCTCATATTTCTTATTCTATCTACTATATTCGCTTTTTATCACATACCTTCTCGTTGCTTCTCAATTTCCAAATCCCATTTTCATACATTCCACCCATAATTTTTCACACTATTCTCCTTTCTTTCTTCTCCAAATTATTTAATTGTTTTCCTGTTCTCATGGTGAGGCATTCGCACATGGTTTTAGCATAACATTACAATGTCTCAGTTTTGTATTAACAGATAAGGATTTTTATTGTAGGTGTTCTATGTAAAGTGGAACACAATTTACATTTTTCTGGCTTTATTTATGTTATCTTCTTTCTCCAGAACATTTGGCTGCAGTATTTCTACGAAGCATTCAAATTGAGAAACTTTATATATTTTTGCATTTTTTGATTGTATATATTCTAGGGCGCCTTCCACGTTAGTCATGTGAACAGTTTTTTCTAACCAACTATGTAATTAGCCTTTTTTGCTACCTACTGGATAATATTTATATGTTTCGTGGAATCTTATAAATTCTCTGATAAGACAGCTAAATCATGAGCAAATGCTTAGAAGTTTTTCTAAGACGGTTTTGTTTCTTTCTTCCAAGTTTCACTTCCCTTATACCCTCATATTCCATTCTGTTTCTCCATTACTACACTACTTTCTCCAAAACGCAACTGAGTAGCAATAGGGACAGTCCATCTCACTGTCTCACGTCTGTTTTAATTTTCAAAGGTTTTTGTATTTCACTAAAAAATCTATCTGCATTAGTCAAAGTTGGCTTTGTTGTCAGCTCCAGACTCTTCTAGCATACTTAGTAGTGTATTTCAACGGACGCATTCGCAGAGCTATCTTTTTTTAAAAACAAAACAAGTGTTGCACCTGTCTACAAGAACGGTAGCAGAAGTGATCCACAAAACCTCCGTTCAATAGTCCAGTTTCCTTGCGATACATTTATTTTAGAGCCTAAGACGTTCTTGTGAGCCCAAATATAATGAGATATGTCGAACAGAACGATCTCTTGCATGGCAACGAACATGCATTTCTAAAACATGGATAACGTGAAACCCAACTCACACTTTTCTCACCTGACATCCTGAAAGCCTTTGATAGAAGCTGTCGGGTGGATGCAGTATTTCTCGATTTCCAAAAAGCGTCAAAACTGCGATCGCATGGGGTGTTAGGCGAAATTTGTGAGTGCGTTGGGAATTTCTCGGTGTAGAGTATGCAGCAACCTATTATGGATGAAGAGTCCTCAGCTGATGTGGAAGTAACTTCGAGTGTACCCCAGGGAAGTGTTTTAGGTCCCTTGCTATTCATGTTGCATGTTAATGGTCTTGAGGATACTATTAACAATAACATCAGACTTTTCGCAGATGGTTCAGTTATATACAACGAAGTACAATGTGAACGAAACTGTGCAAATTTTCAGTCATACCTTGATACGATTTCGAAGTGGTGCAATGCCTGGCAACTTGCTTTAAATGTTCAAAAATGTAAAATGGCGCACTTCACAAAACGAAAATCTATGTATAGTATACTCTGAAAATAACGTTAGTCAGTCACAGTTGGAATCTGTATACGCATACATATACTTAGATGTAACAGTTAATAGTGACATGATGTGGATGGTCCACATGGGTTCAGTCGTGTGTAAAGTAGGTCATTAACTTCCGTTTATTGATAGAATACTGGAGAAATGCAGTTAGTCTGCAAAGGAGGTTACTTGCAAATTATTTGTGCGACTCATGCCCGAATATTGCTCAAGTGTTTGCGACCTTGTATCAAAGATGACTAGGAGGAGATATTGATCTTGTGAAGAGAAGAGGAGCACGAATAGCCACGGGTTTTTTTGATCTGCGGGAGAGTGTCACAGGAATGTTGAAGGAAGTGAATTGACAGACCCCTGAAAACAGACGTAGACTATCGCGAAAAAGTTTGCTGACGGTGTTCCATGAACTGGCTTTAAGTGATAATTAAGAATTTGAAGATTAACTCCTGTTTCGCAAATGATCTTCCTCTCTTAAGCCCTCCCTGGTATTCTCCTTACTGTTCCTACAATCTATTTTTTATTAAAATAACGTTCGTGTATTTAAACTTGTGTTCTTAATTATGCACACTGCAAACGCTTTTTTTCAGACACTGTTAAATGCAAATAATTTATCGCAAACGTACACTGACATAGAAGCGCTTCAACAAGGAGGAGTTGTGTTGTTGGGTGTTTGGTAGACATCTTTCCACATCTGAAAGATGATGTCTATTCATATTTCACGCCACTCGCATAAGGGTGGCGCTAGTAGCAACGCTACGAGGATGCAGATCACGTTTGCCTTAAATACACGTTGTAATAGTAGTGTGCGTCAGTTACCTTTGAAACTAGACGTGCTGTTGATGTTAGTCAAGAAACCTTTAAGGCAACAAAAACGCCATTATAAACTCCTCACTGAGTTTGAATGCGATCGTGTACTAGGGCTATGAGAAGGATGTTCCTTCTGTGATACTGCAGAAAGGCTTGGCATCAATGTAGCCACTGTACATGATTGCTGGCAGCGGTGGTCATGAGAATGTAAGGTCGCAAGAAAACCTGGCTGTGGACGGCCACGTGGCACCACCGAAACGTAAATGACCATCGCGTTCGACGTATGGCTCTGGGACATCGTACTGCCCATGCAGCAACAATTTGAGTAGCAGTTGGCACCTCAGTGACACAACGAACTGTTCAAATCGGTTACGCCGAGGCTAGCTCAGAACTAGACGCCACGTAGCGTGCATTTCACTGACCCAAACCACCACCATTTGCGACTTCAGCGGTGTCAAGTGAGAGCTTACTGGTGGGCTGGATGGAGGTCTGTTGTGTTTTCTGGTGAAACCTGGTTCTGCCTCAGTGCCAGTGATGGCCATGTGTTGGTTACAAAGGAGGCCAGTTGAGGGCCTGCAACCAACCACTCTGTGTGCTACGCACACTGGACCTACATCTGGAGTTTTTGTCTGGGGTGCGGTTTGTATGATAGCAAGAGGCTTCTCTGATTATCCCACGCACCCTGACCGCAGATTTGTACGTCAGTCTAGTGATTCGATCTGTCGTACTGGCATTCATCAACAGCATTCCAGGGGCTGCTTTCCTACGAGATTACGCCCTCCCTCATACCGCTATTGTAACCCAACACTCTCTACAGAGAGCCCACACATCGCCTTGGCCTGCTCGATCACCAGATTTGTCTCCAGTCGAGCACACCTGGGACATCATCGGATGAGAACTCCAGCGTCAATGCAGACATGACAGACGACGGAGCATACTGTGAATGATGTCATCGGCCTTATGTTGAGGCAATAGCGCATATTCTTCCGGCAGCCTGCTCGCAATTCTTGGACAGTCATTGGTGTATATTGACGTAATGCAACCCATGTCTCTAGTGCATCCCGGAAGTGCTCTATGGGATTACACTCCTGGAAATGGAAAAAAGAACACATTGACACCGGTGTGTCAGACCCACCATACTTGCTCCGGACACTGGGAGAGGGCTGTACAAGCAATGATCACACGCACGGCACAGCGAACACACCAGGAACCGCGGTGTTGGCCGTCGAATGGCGCTAGCTGCGCAGCATTTGTGCACCGCCGCCGTCAGTGTCAGCCAGTTTGCCGTGGCATACGCAGCTCCATCGCAGTCTTTAACACTGGTAGCATGCCGCGACAGCGTGGACGTGAACCGTATGTGTAGTTGACGGACTTTGAGCGAGGGCGTATAGTGGGCATGCGGGAGGCCGGGTGGACGTACCGCCGAATTGCTCAACACGTGGGGCGTGAGGTCTCCACAGTACATCGATGTTGTCGCCAGTGGTCGGCGGAAGGTGCACGTGCCCGTCGACCTGGGACCGGACCGCAGCGACGCACGGATGCACGCCAAGACCGTAGGATCCTACGCAGTGCCGTAGGGGATCGCACCGCCACTTCCCAGCAAATTAGGGACACTGTTGCTCCTGGGGTATCGGCGAGGACCATTCGCAACCGTCTCCATGAAGCTGGGCTACGGTCCCGCACACCGTTAGGCCGTCTTCCGCTCACGCCCCAACATCGTGCAGCCCGCCTCCAGTGGTGTCGCGACAGGCGTGAATGGAGGGACGAATGGAGACGTGTCGTCTTCAGCGATGAGAGTCGCTTCTGCCTCGGTGCCAATGATGGTCGTATGCGTGTTTGGCGCCGTGCAGGTGAGCGCCACAATCAGGACTGCATACGACCGAGGCACACAGGGTCAACACCCGGCATCATGGTGTGGGGAGCGATCTCCTACACTGGCCGTACACCACTGGTGATCGTCGAGGGGACACTTAATAGTGCACGGTACATCCAAACCGTCATCGAACCCATCGTTCTACCATTCCTAGACCGGCAAGGGAACTTGCTGTTCCAACAGGACAATGCACGTCCGCATGTATCCCGTGCCACCCAACGTGCTCTAGAAGGTATAAGTCAACTACCCTGGCCAGCAAGATCTCCGGATCTGTCCCCCATTGAGCATGTTTGGGACTGGATGGAGCGTCGTCTCACGCGGTCTGCACGTCCAGCACGAACGCTGGTCCAACTGAGGCACCAGGTGGAAATGACATGGCAAGCCGTTCCACAGGACTACATCCAGCATCTCCACGATCGTCTCCATGGGAGAATAGCAGCCTGCATTGCTGCGAAAGGTGGATATACACTGTACTAGTGCCGACATTGTGCATGCTCTGTTGCCTGTGTCTATGTGCCTGTGGTTCTGTCAGTGTGATCATGTGATGTATCTGACCCCAGGAATGTGTCAATAAAGTTTCCCCTTCCTGGGACAATGAATTCACGGTGTTCTTATTTCAATTTCCAGGAGTGTAAAATAGATAGAGCGAGCAGATCACACCACGTGTGCAATACAGGTATCT
This sequence comes from Schistocerca cancellata, assembly GCF_023864275.1. Classification (NCBI taxonomy): domain Eukaryota; kingdom Metazoa; phylum Arthropoda; class Insecta; order Orthoptera; family Acrididae; genus Schistocerca; species Schistocerca cancellata. Next base: position 747,224,741 of record NC_064630.1, read on the forward strand.
TCCGTTTCCAGGAAAACACCGACCACCCGTCCCGTACGAGGTCAAGCATTATCGTGCAGTAGTACGAAGTCTGCGTCCACAGCTACTCGAAACAACTGTTCAAGTGGTCAACATAATCCCTGCTCATATCAATGGGGATCATCCTCGATATCAGTCTCTTTCCACAATGATTGGATCCCGAAATCGTGTTCCCTCCAAATGCGAATCCGAGAATCTGTGTCCAGACCAAATCGGGACTCATCTGTGAAAAGAAAATTGCCCCACTCTTTGACCATCCAGACTGGATGCTGGCGGCTCCACTTCTGTGAAGACGTGTCAGAGGTGCATGTGCAGCAGGTCCCCGACAATAAAGGCCACTCTGCCGAAGCCTTCTGTACTCCGTTTGGCTCGCTACAAAATGTCCAGTGGACGTTGAGAGGTCAGATGCCAGTTGCCATGCAGAACTAAGGTGGTACTGTAGTGTCCTAACAGCCTCTCTTTCTGATGTCGCACGTAGTCGGGCCCTCCCTGGTCTTCGCGATATAGATTATATCTCTATAAACTGTCACCACATCCGAAAAACGACAGAACGATTCACATTAAGTCATCGGGGCACATCAGTTTGCGACTGTTCAGAATGGTTCAAATGGCTCTGAGACGTATGGGTGTTAACTTCTGAGGTCATCAGTCCCCTAGAACTCAGAACTACTTAAACCTAACTAACCTAAGGATATCACAAACATCCATTCCCGAGGCAGGATTCGAACCTGCGACCGTAGCAGTCGCGCGGTTCCGGACTGAAGCACCTAGATCTGCTCGGCCACACTGGCCGGCAAAGCATGAGGAAACAGGGGTCTGTTGCATTACCTTTGGACACAAGTTTATAATGGTCTCCGACGCCTCAGACAGTTATTATGGAGTGTTACAGTTGAGACCTGTGGAGGGACCGCTCTCTACAGGGTAGACTGAGGTCAGTATGCAGTTCGAGGACCTCTCAGGCGTCGTTAGATGCAATAAAGCAGTTTCAATATTATTATATTTATTGTTGAAAATACAAAGCTGTTATTGCTTGTTGCACTCCGGCTGGCGGCAACGTAATCCGGAGAAGAATCTGATGAATCCGACGGCGGAGTCTCTGCTGCGATGGACGCTGCCTCAGCTTGGAGAGGAAGCCACCGACTTCCTGATGGGGCGTTTTTGACGCCCGTGGCGAAGAAGGCACGATCCGTTGGTAGATATGCTTTCAGAGAGGGCGGTGATGTGTACGTCTTGATCCACAAGTGCGTTTGTAGAGTTCTCGGTCCCTTCCAGATCACTGGCCGCGTTCTTCCCTCAGATGAACCACGATGTCGGATGCCGTGTAGTCGTGCTAAAAGCTGGACCTGCCCCTCCGGTACGGTGGTCCATCATGTCTGTGCGACGCTGCAGTTTAGGTGTGCTTCTGGCCACCAGCATTGGTTGCTGTGCTGGCGTCAGTACTGGATGCCGGATTCCCAGCTTCAGTTTACTGACCACCCCTTAGGGCAGCCAGTGAGATCAACATTAAGCCGCGCGGAGTGGCCGCTCGGTTAGAAGCGCCATGTCACGAATCGGGGGCCACTCCCGCCGAAGGTTCCAGTCCTCCCTCGGGCATGTGTGTGTGTGTGTGTGTGTGTTGTCCTTATCGTAAGTTAGTTAAATAGTGTGTAAGTCTAGGGACCGATGACCTCAACAATTTGGTACCATAGGAATTCACACACACACGTCAACATTAGAACAATTTCATACACAAGATGTTACTGTACCATAACTGACGAATCGAGTGTGCACGACACGAACGTCGTCGATTGTACTGATCGAGAGCCAAAGCTAGTAGGAGTGGAGTATTTATGTCGCCGAGTAGACGCTCTGCTCTACTGTGTACGAATTGGTCCTGCTCTTCCTGAGTTGTCAGCGACCTTGGGTCCTTACTGCTTGATCTTACATTCGCGAGTCGTTGTTATGTCCTACCTAGCGTCTCTCGCGTAACATTAAGGTAGTAACGAAGGCGGTTCTGTCCGCACTGCTCTGTCAATATCCTACAGAATCGCTCGCAATCTCTCTTAAGAGCAGCGATGCGGCTGTCCTGCCTGACGCAGTAACAGTGTTGAAACATTTATGCTTTTCAGCTGGCGACAGGGAGCACTTCCTCGTGAGTCAGTAACGCCATCTATTTTGAACTTAAAAAAGTTTTTAGTCTCGCATACCGTCAAAAATTTTGTCGCGCAATAATGATAATAACTGCACAACGTCTGCAGTTAAATAGAACAGCTCGCTCGACGGAAGACCCGTACCTAAAGACAGCATAGTAGCACAGGTCACGCCAGTACTCCTCAAGATAGTGAAATGGAGTAATCCACTGAATTAAAGCGTCGATTTTCAGTAAGATTCTGGAACACATACTGCTTACGAACATTATGAATTAACTCGAGGAAAACAACCTGTTGACTGACAGAACGGCTTCAGAAAATAAACTGGACGTGAAACACAATTAGCTGTTTCTCCCACGAAGTAATAAGTGCCATCGACAGAGGACCTCAAATTGATTCCATGTTCCTAAATTTCCGGAAGGCTTTTGACACCGTTCATCACAAACGACTTCTAATCAAATTACGTGGCTATGGATCATCGTCTCAAGTGCACGGCTAGATTCGTGATGTCACAAAGATCACAGTTCGTAGCAACTGACAGAAACTAATCTAGGAAGACACGAGTGATATCTGTGGCTCCCAAAGGCAATGTTAGCTCTCCGCTGTTCCTAAACTGTATACGTGATTTAGGAGAGAACCTGAGCAGCCATCATAGATTTTTTGCAGATGATGCTGTCATTTAACGTCTGCTTAAGTCGTCATAAGATCTAAAATAATTGAAAAATCATTAAAATGGTGCGAAAAGTGAAAACTGAATCCAAATAACGAAAATTGTGAAGTCATCCACGTGAGTACTGAAAGGTATCCGTTAAATTTCGGTTTCACAGTAAATCACACAAGTCCACAAGCTCTTATTCGACTAAATAAGTGAGTACAACAACTGCGGACAACTTAATGTGGAACAATCACATAGATAATGTTGTATCGACGGCAAATCGAATACTGCGTTATTTTGGGAGACCACTTAGAAGATGCAAAAAGCCTACTAAAGAGACTGCCTACACTATGCTTCTCCCTCGTCTGCTACATTACTGCTGTGCTATTTGGGATGCTTACCAGATGGTATTGACGAAGGACACCGAAAAAGTTCAAAGAAGGACAGATCATTTTGTATTATCGCGAAATAGGGGAGAGAGTGCCACGGTTACGATACGCGAATTGTGGTGTCAACCGTAAAAAGCAAAGGCGTTCTTAGTTGTGGCGAGATCTTTTCACGAAACTCCAGCCACCAGCTTTCTTCTCTGAATGCGAAAGTATTTTACTGTCGCCAACCTACATAGGGAGAAATGATCACCGTAAGAAAATAAGAGAAATCAAATCTCTGAAGGAAAGATTTAAGTGCTCGTTTTTCCCATGCAATTTTCCAGAGTGGAAATATAGAGAGATGGCCTGAAAGTAGTTCGATGAAACCTCTGACACGCATTGAAGTGTGAATTACAGAGTAATCATGTAGATGTAGATGTAGACTTTCACTTGTAGCCAGAAACTAACGTCATATGAAATAAACCGTTGTGAAACTTAGAAAAAAATGGTATTATTTTGTTTAGTAATAAATAAATGCTTCAGATCGCTATAGAAACGAGCGCATATATTGGGTCTAGTATTAAGTTTGCTAACAATAGTAATAAAACGGAATGAACCGCGCCCAGCAAAAGTACAGGAGCATTTCAATGGCACTCGGCAGTCATAATGTTGGCAACGTCATCACAAATGCGGCTAATATGCGTAAAATGCAATGCGTAATGAGGGGCATCCGTATAATATAGCTCTGTGGAGCGCGTATTAACAGCAGCGTCCGCTGGGCAGGCTTCATTCTACGCTCGCCACACCTCGTATCGTAATATTAACAGTTCCAGCTGCGCGGGCATGACCCACTTTCAGGCAGTTTAAACTGAAAATTCGCAACTAAATAGTCCGAAAAAAAAGCATTGCAATAAAATATGCTTTAAGAGGGGAAAGATCCCGAATTTCATTGTACCTCTGGGCCAGTGTTAGTTACTACTGCAACTACATCGCGAGAGAAATTATAATAGCACTTTCAGGAACTACGTAACTGTCTCATATGTTTGAAATTTGGCCTAAAGGCGTCTACAATTTTCCTCTGTAATGGTGAAAAACGTGGTGCGCTGCGAAGTTATCCTCGGACTCTGCGACTCTTCAAACAAAAAGGTGCCGACAAATGCGAGAAAAAGGCCACAGTTCAGAAGTTCAATTGAGGTGAAAGGTGGACAAATAGTGAGAAATTGACACCAAAAATCACCACAATCCCGCCTAACGCCAGCCTCTTCTCGACATTTCGCTCCTTCTTTTGACGACCATGTGATGGCGATCGGAATTGCGAAGTCCAGTGTTGAAATCAGGCGGTTTTCTTCTGCTTGCACGAGGAAAAAATTTCACACACACCGTCGCTCAGAATCAACATGAGAAGGTCTTAGGGGGCGGCATAAATGGCGTCAATGAAACCACCTGTTCCCCTAGGGTAATGCTTCCCACATATTTCGACAGTAGACAGTTCGACGAGCAACATGACGACGGTCTTGACAATCTCTGGCACTTCAGCTCTTCTCTAAGAACAGCGTGGGCCAGCAACTCCATTGAATGTGATCGACCCCCTTGAAGTTGTAACGCGTCCTCTTATATTATTATGTTATTGTTAGAAAAATCTTTATTCAGTAGCTCGCAATGACGCGGCATCATAACCAGAAGAATTTTAATCACTATGACACCGGCAGCGGGAGCCGACGTTCTTATAAAAGTTATTGTGGATGTAGCGTAATAAATATTTCGCGTGAAATGCTGTTGAAACAGGCAAAGATCAATTGTGGAAACTAAGCCACTGAATTTTACAAACAATGTTATTAAACCATACGGCCGACTGACTACATCAAATAATAGGGCATGTACATTCGTGAATGAGTGGTAGAAATAAAATTGTTAGTACTGTATAGAAAATGAGTCTTAAATGTAGTTACTCTTGTACACACTCAAATGTATGCGAACATACGAACGGGATAGAGGCACGTACATTTTGAGTGCGGTCATCCCCCGTGGCCTGGATAAAAAGAATTACAATTAAATGCATTGATTCACCTTAGTATGTAAATGCGTGGACTTCGAAATTAAATGAAAAGACTACAGGTTCTGAATGTCGCGAGAAATATATTGAAATTGACGGTAGCGGCCATGAAAGGAAAAAGATGAACACATTCACGTACCTCTTTTGTTGAGCAGCGTTGCCGTGAAGATCGTCGCCTCCATCTAAATTCTCTGCATAAAATTAAAATAACAGTAATAATTTTCCAGAATTTCAGGAGCTGGGACCCACGGTATCACAAAAGACGAAATCGTTCTGCTTCAAAATCACTTTCATTATTTAACCCAATTTTATCAGTCAGAAGAGGCGTAACACGTCTTAACACTAGGGCAGGATAACTGCGAAAGATAACTTGTTGTAAAACTAATAAACGAAGAGCGTAAAGCTTCTTTTGTTCAGCAAATGCTTCACGCATTAATCTCTGGTTGTTGAACTGGTGTCTATATATTAATTAAAAAAAATTATATAATTCCTTTACAAAGTGCAGAGCGACTGCATTTTTGCTCTGATGTACAGCTTGTAACCACTAGGGACTGTTCTAAACCATTCGACGAAATTTGTACTTCTTACGAAGCAGGGAAAGGTGCTTGCGCTTTTTTAGCCCTCCTGTGGCGTGATCACAGATGGATGCGACTTTGTTACATGCGTGAATAAAGTGCCAAAGGTACGCTCTGAGACCACGCAGTTCGGTAACATCCTCGGAGTCACTCACCACCCTTTGTTGAGTACTTTAAAAATGTACCTCGGCATAGAAAACTTGTGTGGAAATCCTAGATCCCTTCGACGTGCCTCCACTTCGGGATGGGCCACTAGCTGGCGCTAGAATAGTAGTAGAATAGTAGTTTCATATTTTTTCTGAAAAACACAATTTAAAATTTAATAAAAACTGTGCCACATTGTTCAGCATTCTATTCGAAAGCAATATTAGTAAATGATTTTATGGTACCTTCAACGGAGAGTTGCAGAAAAGTGAAGAGTAAATGGAAACAGCGGAATAAACAAATGGTTCAAAATGGCTCTGAGAACTATGGGACTTAACATCTGAGGTCATCAGTCCCATAGAACTACTTAAACCTAACTAACCTAAGGACATCACACACATCCATGCCCGAGGCAGGATTCGAGCCTGCGACCGGCGCGGTAGCGCGGTTCCAGCTAGGCCTAGAACCGCTCGGCCACACCGGTCGGCCCGGAATAAACAGCTGACAGCACTAAGCCTGGTACACGAGGCAATGATGTGAGAGTTCTCCGACGGTAAGTGGCATGCGGCAGCAATACAAGTACAGCGGGAGAGTAAATGTTTATTATTTACTTATTTTCTCCGCGTTTCAAACTTGGGGCTCCATAGAACTTAAAATTCGGATCAGTGTGTAATAAAAACACGTTCAAGCTTACGTAAGATTAACGTTTTTGAGAATTGTTTTATTCTTAAACCTGTGCTGGAAATATGAATACTACAGCGTTCAGTGGTAACGAACGGCTTGACGGAGGAGATAGAGAAGATCCAAAGAAGAGCGGCGCGTTTCGTCACAGGGTTATTTGGTAACCGTGATAGCGTTACGGTGATGTTTAACAAACTCAAGTGGCAGACTCTGCAAGAGAGGCGCTCTGCATCGCGGTGTAGCTTGCTCGCCAGGGTTCGAGAGGGTGCGTTTCTGGATGAGGTATCGAATATATTGCTTCCCCCTACTTATACCTCCCGAGGAGATCACGAATGTAAAATTAGAGAGATTAGAGCGCGCACGGAGGCTTTCAGACAGTCGTTCTTCCCGCGAACCATACGCGACTGGAACAGGAAAGGGAGGTAATGACAGTGGCACGTAAAGTGCCCTCCGCCACACACCGTTGGGTGGCTTGCGGAGTATAAATGTAGATGTAGTAGATGTAGAACAGGGGTGACTTATCACCAAAATGTTTTATTTTATAATTAACTTTGTGAGCTCCCGTTGCTTCACTCGCATAGACTGTATGGTCTGAACAGAATTTTTCCGTATTTCCTTAATAGAGTATTTGTGTTGTTCACAAAGTGCAACAGCCTCTATACTTTTCACTCTAATTAAGGCTACTGAAACATCGTCTTTCCCGAATGTACTTCTGATGAAAAGGTGGTTCTGGTAGCTGGTGTCTTTGTCAGTCCTGCGTTTTGAATTCTTGTGGTGATATTTCCATAAAACTTTCATTGTTAGCATACATTTTTTTAGAAATCGAATGCCACTTTTCATACATTTGGCTTTTAAATGTGTTTTAATACAATGAAATATTTCCATAAAAATTTCATTCCCTATTTCACCTCCTCATTGGGTTGAATTTCCACGTCTTTTTTTCTTCCTATACATGTTTTCAGAGATTTAGTTTCAAAAACGCTTCCGTCATCTCATAAAAACTTTCATCTCCTATTCTACCAACTTGAATTTCGAAGAAAACTGAAACATGAATCTTCTTTACGTATAATAAAGGAGCCAAATACAAATTTTCTTATATTTAGCTTTAAATGTAAGAAAAATTGTATTTGGTTGCTCGCTTGGAAATAAAGAAGATTCGTGTTTCAATGATTTTAGAAAAGACGGTGATCGCTGTGGTGAGAATTAATAGATCGAAAGTGGGGATGTAAGTCACCAGCGATGTAAGCTCGTAATGAAATCGTCCTTATCACCGAATTTAGAAAGTTATTCGGCTAAGGAACGTGATATGAAGCATATATTTACTATGCTTCTTCAGTTTCTCCCTGCGTATTTGTTGCTCGAACAGTCCACGGGTATACTGCCGGTTCATAGTGTCCAACGGGCATAATATTTCAGTGATCAGACATGTCGCCACCGTCAGGTGCGCAGACGAACTAAGCTCCTGAGGGCGGTCGGCCGATTTAAATCCCCTGCCCCCGTGTGCCGCTCTCTTCGCCGTCCGCGCCCGCGCGGACAAACAGTACGCACCAAAGAACATCGTTGAGGAAAACATCAATAGCACACTCGACTGAAGTATCCAAATAAGTCGGCGGTAGCAGAGCACTGTTTGTCCGAGAAACATGAGATGGATTATGAGCGTGCCAAGATCCTGGCTCAGACCTCTAAATATTGGGACAGCGTTATAAGGGAGGCTATCGAAATTCGCACCAGGGAAGATATTATCAACCGAGATTGCGGCTACAATCTCAGCAAAGCTTGGGACCCGGAATTGAATGTAATTAAGAAGACTCTCAGCAAGAAGTACGAACTGGTGAGCAGGGCGGACGTAGTAAACACATCGACGCTACGACAGATTCCGACGCCCACGTCTTCGCGACCGGTAAATCGGCCGCCCGCCTTCAGGAGCTCAGTTCGTCAGCGCACCTGACGATGGCGACATATCTGATCGTCGAAATGTTGTGCTCGTTGGACACTATGAACCGGCAGTATACCCGTGGACTGTTCGAGCATAGATTTACTATTTGCATATCCCTCGTGCCACTGCTAGGCATTTCTCATGCTAAAAAACAGTATTTGTAACTCATTCTATCTTGATGGCAATGTGGTGCGTTTCCAGACAGCTGTGATGATCTTCACATTTAATTTCATCTTCCACAGTGACGCCGCAGCAGATGTCTCGGGGTTCCATTTCGAAGAGACCGAGAGCAGTGATTCCATCTACTGCAGCAATGTACACAATCACTGTTTCGGTGTTGGCCATCCGCAGAAGGTGTTACCCCCACCAAGACTCTCTCCATCTCAAACAAGTGGTGTCTGTCATGGATTATGTGGTAATCAACAGCGTACCAGTGGGTGGATGGGATGGAAAAGACACTGTTGATATGGAAGCATGACGTTATAAGTACCACAGTTGAGAGTTCAATCAATTTTAGCAATTTTACCAGCTTTTCCGTAATTTCAACCCCAACCAGTCATACGGCAGCGTGCTTCCCAATTTCTGCATCATTGCTAAAACACCCCTCTACTACTTTGCAAGGAACATACTCGTGTACTAGACTGAGAATATACAGGGTGATTCAAAAAGAATACCACAACTTTAGGAATTTAAAACTCTGCAACGACAAAAGGCAGAGCTAAGCACTATCTGTCGGCGAATTAAGGGAGCTATAAAGTTTCATTTAGTTGTACATTTGTTCGCTTGAGGCGCTGTTGACTAGGCGTCAGCGTCAGTTGATGCTAAGATGGCGACCGCTCAACAGAAAGCTTTTTGTGTTATTGAGTACGGCAGAAGTGAATCGACGACAGTTGTTCAGCGTGCATTTCGAACGAAGTATGGTGTTAAATCTCCTGATAGGTGGTGTATTAAACGTTGGTATAAACAGTTTACAGAGAATGGGTGTTTGTGCAAAGGGAAAAGTTCTGGACGGCCGAGAACGAGTGATGAAAATGTAGCACGCTGGACTACAGTATCTGGAGATGTTAGAGAATTGGCTGTTCCCTCAGCTCGAACAAGAAGCACAACAATTCATATTTCAGCAGGATGGAGAGCCACCACATTGGCACTTATCTGTCCGTAACTACCTGAACGTCAACTACCCGAGGCGATGGATCGGCCCCCAGGCAGCCCGTGACAGAGCACTTCATCACTGGCCTCCAAGAAGCCCTGATCTTACCACCTGCGATTTTTTCTTATGGGTTTATGTTAAGGATATGGTGTTTCGGCCACCTCTCCCAGCCACCATTGATGATTTGAAACGAGAAATAACAACAGCTATCCAAACTGTTACGCCTGATATGCTACAGAGAGTGTGGAACGAGTTGGAGTATCGGGTTGATATTGCTCGAGTGTCTGGAGGGGGCCATATTGAACATCTCTGAACTTGTTTTTGAGTGAAAAAAAACCTTTTTAAATACTCTTTGTAATGATGTATAATAGAAGGTTATATTATGTTTCTTTCATTAAATACACATTATTAAAGTTGTGGTATTCTTTTTGAATCACCCTGTAGATAAATGAATTTGCAGTACGTCCATACATGGTTAATTCTCAGGCATATACATCAAAGTATGTAAGACAACAAACTATACAGACGCAGTTGGTTTATCTACATATTTCTGGCACTTTGATCATAGTGCGTAATTTGCGATTAAAGTTGGCCATTTTTCGTTATGTGGATGGGAATCACAGAGTATTTTTCCAGCATTGTCTTTTACCAACCACTCTGCAACGCTGTAGCCGATTTAATTTGCAAGTGAGCAGAAGTAAGAGAGTCCTATAGCCAACACATTCCACGTCTCATGAAGGAAAAGAGTAAGCTCAGTGTGTATCTGCTGTTCAATGACGATTGTTCCGCACCAATTTTACTCACAGCACCCATCCAAGTGCACAAGATCTCTCCAGATGCGTGCTTGTCTAGGAAGTTGGCACTCCCAATTGGTCTACAGCGGACGCGAGAGTATTGTGGTGCTATAACAGAAAGTTAAAAAAGAAACGAATGGTTTGTACATTACCTAAATCTACTTCATCTTCAAGGATACTCCGTAATCATACTGAACTGCCTGCCAAAGTGTTCATTGAACCCTCTTTATAATAATTCTCCATTGGTCCTATCTCGAACAGAGCATGTCAAAAAGAGACATCTGTATCTTTCTGAACAAGCTCTGATTTTTCTTATTATATTGACTTTCTGACTTCTCCCTATGGACATCGGCGTCAGAAAATTATTTTAGGATTCGGAAGAGAAAGTTGGGGATTGATATTTCTTGAGAAAATTATGTCACAACGAAAAACGCCTTTGTTTTAATGACGTTTACCCCAAATTCAGAGTCATATCCATGACATTCTCTCCCCTAGTTCTCGATAATACAAAACGTGCTGGTCTTCTTTGAACTCTCTCGATGTACTCCGTTAATCCTATCTGATAAGGATCCCAGACCGCGCAACACTACTCCAAAAGAGGACGGAAAAGGGTATGTAGACAGTCTCTTTAGCAGATCTGTTACATTTCCTAAGAGTTCTGCAAATAAAACACAGTCTTTGGTTTGCTTTTCCCACATCTTTGTCTACGAGCTTTTTTCCAATATAAGTTGTTCGTAATTGTAATTCCTAGGTATTTAGTTCAATTTGCGGGCTTTAGATTTGACTGATTTATTGTGTAACGAAAGTTTAACGGATTCGTTTTAGCACTAATGTGGATAACCTCACACTTTCCGTTATTTAGCGTCAACTGCTATTTTCGCTCCATTCAGATATGTTTTATAAGTCGTTTTGCGATTTGTTTTGATATTCTGATGACTTTATTTGAAGATAAAAGATAGCAACATCTGCAAACAACGTAAGACGGCTGCTAAGATTGCCTCCTGAATCGTGTACATATATAAGGTACAGTAGGGGGTTCTGGGCGTTTCAGTCTGGAACCGCGCTACTGCTACGGTCACAGGTTCGAATCGCGCCTCGGGCATGGATGTTTGTGATGTCCTTAGGTTAGTTAAGTTTAAGTAGTACTAAGTTCTAGGAAACTAATGACTTCAGATGTAAAGTCTCATGGTGCTCAGAGCCATTTGAAGCATTTTTCGTGTTGACTATGTATCAATAGACCGTTTTCTTCGCGGTAATTCACAGTGTTCGAATACAATATATGTTCCAAAATACTGCTGCACATCTATGTTAATGATATGGGCCTATAAATTAGTGAATGTCCTGACATATTTCTTGAATATTTGTGTGACCTGTGCAGCTTTCAAGCCTTTGGATACGGATTATTCGTCGAGAGATTTGTTGTATATGGTTGTTGAGTATGGAGTTTTAGCGTCAGCATATACAGCAATACAATCTGAACCGGAAGCCTTGCTTTTATTAGGTGATTGAAGTTGTTTCACTACTCCGAGGATATCTACCTTTAAGTTAGTCATGTTGGCAGCTGTTCTTCGCCCACATCTCGTGGTCGTGCGGTAGCGTTCTCGCTTCCCACGCCCGGGTTCCCAGGTTCGATTCCCGGCGGGGTCAGGGATTTTCTCTGCCTCGTGATGGCTGGGTGTTGTGTGCTGTCCTTAGGTTAGTTAGGTTTAAGTAGTTCTAAGTTCTAGGGGACTGATGGCCATAGATGTTAAGTCCCATAGTGCTCAGAGCCATTTTTGAGCTGTTCTTCATTAGAATTCTGGAATACTGATTGTCTTTTGCCTCTATCAGACCAGAGTCTCTTTGGATTTTCTGTCAGGTTTCGAGACAAACTTTCGTTGTGGAAACTGTTATAATGATCTCGCACTGAAGTTGGCGCTAAATTTCGATTATCCGTAAAAGATCGCCAGTCTTGGAGATTTTGCGTTCTTTTAAATTTGGCACTGTTTTTAATTTTTGCTGCAATTGTGTTCTGATACATTTTGTGTACCAAGAAGGAAGGTTACAAGGAGTGATGGATATTGCTATCGGACTTTTACAATGTCTCTGGCTACAGATCATGATATTTACTTCCTGTAAGATTTCATTTTTTTCTTCATATGCATTTTCAGCTGCCCACAATCATTTTATAGGATTGTTGCAAACGTATCATAATTTACGAACCGTAATCGGGCTTGAGCCCTGTAAACGGCAGACTATGTAGCGTTTGTGTTAGAAAGAATCAGCGTTATCTTTGGAGTGCAAGATAGTTTATCAGAGAGAAACTTTCAGGGAGAATGTATGTCATGTGTTGCAAATATATCTCTTGAATTAGAGTTTTAAGAGCGTTGCATCCCATATGTCGCTAAACGCACGGTTCTAGCTTCATAGCGGGTTGAAGGGCAGAACCATGTAGCCCTTGGAAAGTGTTTATGTCCCACGATCATTTCTCTCTTGTTGATATCTTCTTGGTGTGGATACCAGACACTGCAACAACACTTTACAATTGTTAGCGCAACTGATTTACGAAATATTCTTCAAACCCCATCCATCTGGAGCCCCATCATGCATGAACCACATATTTCTTTTTTAACATTCTAGAATACCACCACTGTGCACTCAGATCTGCCATACTCCGATAAAGGGTGTCAACCTCCTCGACATGAAACCTTCTGGAGAGATCTTATGCACAAGGATGGGTACTGTGAGTAAAACTGGTATGGAAGAGTCATCACTGAACAGCAGTTACAGATTTGGCTTACTCTTCTCCTTCACGACATGTGGAATAACGGCTATAAGACCCTCCTACTCCTGGTCGTGTGCCATTTACATTGGCTACAGCGACACAGCAAGGGTTGTTAAGAGACAGCGCAGGGAGAATACTCTGTGATTCCCATCCACATAGCGAAACAATCGTAATCACAAATTCCGCATTATGATCAAAGAGATAGAGATATGTAGATAACCCAACTGCATTGGTATGGATGGTGTCTTATATACTCTGGTGTATATTTTCCAGAAATAACCGTGTATGGACATATTGCACAGTCATCTATCTATATTCCCAATCTAGTATATGAGTGTTACCTGCAAAGTAGTAGAGGGGTGGTTTAGCAGTGATACAAGAATTGGACAGCATGGTGCCATATGTTGGTTGGCGTTGAAATTACAGAAAAACTGGTAAAACTGCTAATACTGATTGTACTATCAACAGTGGTGCTTATTTCAGCACATCCTTCCATATCGACAGTGTATTTCCATCCCATCTCTCCACTGGTACGCCGTTGATTACCACACTATCATTGACAGATACCACTTGTTTGAGATGGAGAGAGCCTTGGTGAGGATAACACCTTCTGGAGATGGCCAGAAATAGTGACTATATACACGGCTGCAATAGATGGAATCACTGTTCTTTTTATATTTGAAATGAAACACCAAGACATCTGGTACACCGTCACTGTGGACGATGAGATAAAATGTAGAGATCATCACCTTTGGGTAGCTGTCTGGAAATGCACCACATTGACGCTGATTCGTTGTGATGTCCTACACATTTTTGTCAAAAAGAAGTACAACCTCTGTCTTTTATTTCAACCATCCTGTTTCTTGTGGGAGCAGCACATTTTACACTATCGGATGTCCAGCTTTTTGTGAAAGCCAATGAATAGAGACATAATAATATCTGTTTAGCACATACACAGACCTCAAGGTGTTCATGGGGAAAACAGAATGTATTAGGGTGCACAAAGCTGTAGTCGTACACTGCTTGGATGTGCTACACAGAAAAATCGTCTATCAAACTGCTTGTGACAGAAAACACTGGAACCCTTTCTTCTGATTGGATGTCTGTGTAATATGATCCTCCTGCAGTAGAACTCATAAAAGTTTGCATTGATCTGTGCAAAAGATTTCGATCACTGGCCACCTGATCCAGTGGACCAATACCTGTATATTTAATAGGATCGTCACATACTCTCAATGACAGCATGCGGGCAGTATTTGGTTTCGATATACCAGAAGAGAGGGACATGGTAATATCTGATTGAGATCTACACTGAGAGATGTTTGTTAAGTTTTTATAGTTCACATATTTTTTCTGTTCGGTGGTAGAGAATAATAAGAAGGGAGAAAATGTTTAGGTGACAGAGATGAATGCACCCTTGGAGATGCAGATCTCCTTGAGGCTGCTGTATCTGTTTGTAGTTTGGAAACACACTACAATGCACTTGCAAAATCCAATTCCTTCTCCCAGTTCCCATATGATGTGATGTCTTCCCAATTTTCCTGATAAGAAACACCACCATCACTACTTGTACTGTCTTCTCTACTACGTGTTGCAGGAGAAACCTTCCATCAGCTCTGACCTGACACATTGTACGTGGTTGGAGGAGCTACGGCAACAAGTTAAAAATTTCCACTGTGGGGTCAAAAGTGGAAGATGGTAGATATAGCATTCTCTGACTTCTGCTCAGTTACAACCTAAATTGGAAAGATCACGTGGACAAAGCTGCAGGGAGGACGGGCAGAGACTAAGGAATGGTTACAAGATGCAGAGATACTGTCTAAAACAATGCTAGAGATTTGCTCTATGTGGACCTTAGCAGGGAGGTTCGAAAGAGATGACTCGTTTTCAGATATGAGAGTGCCTTGAATATGATTCACCCATGGCTGTAATCATTAACAGATATCTCCATAGACTCCAGTGCAAGAGTGTGGTTGAATGGAGAGACTTGATACCAAATAGCCAATAGAATGTCTACGAGAAAGCGTGACACTATAGATCTGAAAAGCTGGTGCACTGGTCATAGGATTGTATACATTTCTTATGACTTCAATCTAGTGTTGCATTTTTAAGTGAATCTTCACATAGCACACCATCAACTGTATGTCTTCATTCTCCATCAACCATCATCGTCCCTCATTTGTAACCCTGCAGATATATCGCTGAACATCTGCTACACAGTCTACATGGCACCAAGAAAGGATGCTTTACAAATACTGTTTGTTAGAGTGAGAAATAGCTAGCAATGGAATGGGAGAGACGTAAATATCGGCTTCATATCACGTTCCTTAGACGAATAACTATCTAAATTCGGTCATACACGTTCATGTTTCACTTCCATACATGGCTACACTTCATACAAATACTTTCAGAAACGACTTCCTGACGCTGAAATCTATACTCGATGTTAACAAATTTTTCTTCTTCAGAAACGCTTTCCTTGCCATTGCCAGTCTACATTTTATATCCTCTCTACTTCGACCATCATCAGTTATTTTGATTCCCAAATAGCAAAACTCCTTTACTACTTTAAGTGTCTCGTTTCCTAATCTAATTTCCTCAGCATCAGCCGACTTAATTCGACTACATTCCATTATCCTCGTTTTGCTTTTGTTGATGTTCATCTTATACCCTCCTTTCAAGACACAGTCCATTCCGTTCAACTGCTCTTCCAAGTCCTTTAAGATATTCAAATGTATTAACAGGCATCAACGTTTATCCTGATCGCGCATTAGCTACGTAGTTTTTATTTCGAAAATCATGTAGAGTCAGATCCTCTGCAGCGTTGTGCTTTGATCGTCGCGCTGTTATTGCGCAGTATGAAAATGTTTCAGGCTGCTTTCTGTTCAGTAGTGGAACACGCGCTGGAACACGGTTAAAGACTGTTGAGAAATAGGCTGTTCTTCATGTTTTTCATAAATTTACGGAGATAATCGGCTATGAAGTTATCCCACTGGTTTATGTAACGCGGGTGATAACGAACATACATTGAACGTGGAGTGCAGTCGGTAGCGTTATGGAATGTCAACCAAATGCAGTAATTCGTGCGATGGTTTAATTCTCCCTCATGTTATATTTTTTCCTCGTTCAAAAAATTGTTCAAATGGCTCTGAGTACTATGAGACTTAACTGCTAAGGTCATCAGTCCCCTAGAACTTAGAACTACTTAAACCTACCAAACCTAAGGACATCACACACTTCCATGCCCGGGGCAGGATTCGAACCTGCGACAGTAGCGGTCGCGCGGTTCCAGACTGTAGCGCCTAGAACCGCTTGGCCACCCCGGCCGGCTTTCCTCGTTCAATTTGAAATATCTACATCTCGTAATTATAAAACTCATCATCATTTTTTTATGAATAATGCACGTCTTCTTGTTTCTAATTACATAGTAGACGCGAAATTCCTGTTTCCATTTCATGACAGATTCTTAGTCATCGGTGTTTTATGAAAGACTGTTCATAAAAGCTGTTTAAATTAAGAGAATATAATTTAATTTTTTAAGGCAAAAATTAAAAACAAAATCCTCGTTATTTTTATTCTGCTCATCGTTTTATACTACAGAGGCAGATAGATAAGTACCGCAGAAACATCATTTTCACAGCATCGAGCACATCATACAAATGCTACATTTTTATATTTGCTACTGTACCACTACAATATGAACCCAACAGAAATGATCTGGAGCCAAGCTGCAGGATTTGGCCCGAGAAGTAACAAGACGGTTAGGCTGCCACACGTACTGGAACTAACGCACGCAGCTTTTCACGCGTCACTGCCGAACGCTTGGTGGGATACAGAACGATTTATCATAAAATAAGAGGAAATGCTGCGCCTGGTTGGCTTCGTGGATTCTGTTGTTGATTAGGCTCGTTATCAACGTAGCAGGTGACACTTCCGGAACTGAAATGTACGAGATGCATTCAAGTTCTAAGGCCTCCGATTTTTTTTCTAATTAACTACTCACCCGAAATCGATGAAACTGGCGTTACTTCTCGACGTAATCGCCCTGCAGACGTACACATTTTTCACAACGCTGACGCCATGATTCCATGGCAGCGGCGAAGGCTTCTTTAGGAGTCTGTTTTGACCACTCGAAAACCGCTGAGGCAATAGCAGCACGGATGGTGAATGTGCGGCCACGGGGAGTGTCTTTCATTGTTGGAAAAAGCCAAAAGTGACTAGGAGACAGGTCAGGTGAGTAGGGAGCATGAGGAATCACTTCAAAGTTGTTATCACGAAGAACCTGTTGCGTAACGTTAGCTCGATGTGCGGGTGCGTTGTCTTGGTGAAACAGCACACGCGCAGCCTTTCCCGGACGTTTTTGTTGCAGTGCAGGAAGGAATTTGTTCTTCAATACATTTTCGTAGGATGCACATGTTACTGTAGTGTCCTTTGGAACGCAATGGGTAAGGATTACGCCCTCGCTGTCCCAGAACATGGACACCATCATTCTTTCAGCACTGGCGGTTACCCGAAATTTTTTTGGTGGCGGTGAATGTGTGTGCTTCCATTGAGCTGACTGGCGCTTTGTTTCTGGATTGAAAAATGGCATCCACGTCTCATCCATTGTCACAACTGACGAAAAGAAAGTCCCATTCATGCTGTAGTTGCGCGTCAACATTGCTCGGCAACATGCCACACGAGCAGCCATGTGGTCGTCCGTCAGCATTCGTGGCACCCACCTGGATGATACTTTTCGCATTTTCAGGTCGTCATGCAGGATTGTGTGCACAGAACCCACAGAAATACCAACTCTGGAGGCGATCTGTTCAACAGTCATTCGGTGATCCCCCAAAACAATTCTCTCCACTTTCTCGATCATGTTGTCAGACCGGCTTGTGCGAGCCCGAGGTTGTTTCGGTTTGTTGTCACACAATGTTCTGCCTTCATTAAACTGTCGCACCCACGAACGCACTTTCAACACATCCATAACCCCATCACCACATGTCTCCTTCAACTGTCGATGAATTTCAATTGGTTTCACATCACACAAATTCAGAAAACGAATGATTGCACGCTGTTCAAGTAAGGAAAACGTCGCCATTTTAAGTATTTAAAACAGTTCTCATTCTCGCCGCTGGCGGTAAAATTCCATCTGCCGTGTGGTGCTGCCATCACTGGGACGTATTGACAATGAACGCGGCCTCATTTTAAAACAATGCGCATGTTTCTATCTCTTTCCAGTCTGGAGAAAAAAAAATTGGAGGCCTTAGAACTTGAATGCACCTCGTATTTCTCAGATTCGGATAAGGAAGCAGCTAGGAGATTACCAGACGACTGACTGTAAGCAATACCTTCAGTGACTTCAATATTTAACTATACGGTGAAATATTGCAATGCTCTCTTTACCTTACACACAGCTCATGCAGAAAAATTACCCTGTGGTTATGTTAGGAATTTTCATCATTCTTGTTTTTAATTACAATAGTACGTTAGCTAAAAACGATAACATGTTGCTGTTTTCGTCTAGTCGTCAAAGGAGCGTATCGTGGGAGATTTTCTGTGTATTATTTCATTCTGTTTAAAAATTAAATGACATTGGAAGCTGTATTGTTCCTCTGCTCGTCTCGTTTTACTTGTGAACTGCAGGCTACCTGCAGGCTAGCTGTACCACCTGACCCGGCCAGTGCTGTACAAGTTAAATGCACTGGTAAATCTGTTGTCCCGTATTATCGCTAAGTCGATGTGGTCGTAATGCACAGCACAATACGTACCCTTATTATCATCGTACTTGACAGTACTCGAGACAGCTTAGCAGCAGTCCCACGTGAAACGGAAATCCAATGAGGTTCCAGTAAACGCGGAAGAATAGATGGTGCAATTTTTACATTAGGTTTATTCTTACGGTGAACAGATTATGGTGTGTGTGATTTTTTCTCTCTTGATATGTTTAGTGAAAATGTTGCGGTGGAGGTGACTGCCTGGGTTCTCAAACATCAGTGCGTACAAGACCTCAATATATTCAGCGCTACGGTCTATTTGTAGTGGAAATTTAACTGTTTGAATGCATAATGTTTATGTGTTATACTCAAACGTTGAAAATACATATTTATTAAGAAGTAGGATCATTTTAAGTATGGACGTTGACAGAACACGATAAAAATGCTCTAAGAAGCATTGAGCGGAAAATACTACGCAAAATCTATGGGCCAATAAGGGAGGAAGAAGACTGGAGAATACGCTACAATGCTGAATTACAAGAGTTAATACAAGGCAGGGACATAGTAAAATTTGTTAAATCACAGCGAATACGATGGCTAGGACACTTGGAGAGAATGGCAGAGGATAGAATTCCAAAGAAAATGATGAAAGGTATGATCCATTCAGTTAGGCGAAAAGGGAGACCTAGAAGAAGATGGATCGATGAGGTAATAATGGATATCAGCAATATGGGAGTCTGGGGGTGGAAAAGAGCAGCAAATAACCGAGAAGTCTGGAGGAAGATTGTTGAAGAAGCCAAGGCTCACCAAGGGCTGTAGAGCTACTGAAGAGGAGGATCATTTTAAGGTGGTGCTGAGTCTTTTAAGCAGCCCGTTTGACTCCTGTAAGTTGTTAAACAGTTAATTTGATAGGGCAAATGGACTATTTATGTCTATTTTCGATATCGAAACTATAACAGATCTCCCTTTGTCCCCAGCATTAGCGAATAGGGGCACAGTATTTTGAGGAGAGTTGTAAATCTCTGTCTACATGTTCAGAGACACTGGTTTCTCAGGAGGATAGATTATCCACAGGGTTATTTAAATCAATTCCAGGGGTCATAAACCACTTAGCAGAACAACAGGTTAAGGAAAGGATCATAAATCAGTCACGTTTGTCCCTGAATGTATGCTACGAAAGCGAACGAAGTGGATCAGAATGATGGTTGTCCGACTACAAAGACTGCCACTAGAGCCCTCCAATTACCATCACCAACATTCTAATTGATCCTGACTTTACTTTGTTAATGCCAGTAGCCATTATTCCATGTAGAGACGTGTATGTTTGCACAAAAAATACACTTTCTAGCTATTAATACAATCCGGTTTTTGGCTAACAATACGAGCCCCAGACTGCCAATCCGTTTTGTGAAAACCAGGCGTCAGTAGTGCTTTTCATTTCCTCAGTGTTTGCGGTGTAAGTTTTAGGTGATTCACTCTGCATATGCTCACCCGGTTTCTAGATGGTTCACTGCTTCCAGTCTCTAAAGGAGTCTAGTAAGACACAGATCGCATACGCAAACAAAGCGATCTAACTGACATAACTCGTGGGTATGGACCACGTCTAACATACAGGTAACGCCAAGGTTAGTAGGAAAACTACCGCATTCTACGCTTACTTATACGTAAAAGTCTACAGTAGACTACGGCAGTTTTACAATTGCAACTGAGTGCAGCTGTAACGCACACTGATGCATATGATTAAACCGTACATCGCCGTACCAGTTCCAGAGCCTACTGGCAAGTCATGTCACTAACACTGCTATCAACGATAACGCTGTAGCGCATAGGTTGAACATAAAGTTGGGTAACCGTGCTGTAAATAGTTTTCCGTTTGCGTTAGCTCAAGTAGCGATAGTCTAATTGCAACAACCCTTTAGGTATAGAGGGTGTAACAAAAAGGTATTGCCAAACTTTCAGGAAACATTCCTCACATACAAATAAAGAAAAGATGTTGTGTGGACATGTATCCGGAAACGTTTAATTTCCATGTTAGAGCTCATTTTAGTTTCGTCAGTATGTACTGTACTTTTTCGATTCACCGCCAGTTGGCCCAGTTGAAGGAAGGTAATGTTGACGTCGGTGCTTGTGTTGACATGTGACTCATTGCTCTACAGTACTAGCATCAAGCACATCAGTACGTAGGATCAACAGGTTAGTGTTCATCACGAACGTGGTTTTGCAGTCAATGCAATGTTTACAATTGCGGAGTTGGCAGATGCCCATATTATGTATGGATTAGCACGGGGCAATAGCCGTGGCGCGGTACGTTTGTATCGAGACAGGTTTCCAAAACGAAGGTGTCCCGACAGGAAGACGTTCGAAGCAATTGATCGGCGTCTTATGGAGCACGGAACATTCCAGCCTATGACTCGTGACTGGGGAAGACCTAGAACGACGGGGACACCTGCAATGGACGAGGCAATTCTTCGTGCAGTTGACGATAACCCTAAATGTCAGCGTCAGAGAAGTTGCTGCTGTACAAGGATCGTTGACCACGTCACTGTATGGAGAGTGCTACGGGAGAACCAGTTGTTTCCCTACCATGTACAGCGTGTGCAGGCACTATCAGCAGCTGATTGACGCCCACGGGTACACTTCTGCGAATGGTTCATCCAACAATGTGTCAATCCTCATTTCAGTGCAAATGTTCTCTTTAAGGATGAGGCTTCAATCCAACGTGATCAAATTGTAAATTTTCACAATCAACATGTGTGGGCTGACGAGAATCCGCCCGCAGTTGTGCAATCACGTCATCAACACAGATGTTCTGTGAACGTTTGGGGAGGCATTGTTGGTGATGTCTTGATTGGGCCCCATGTCCTTCGCCCTACGCTCAATGGAGCACGTTATCATGATTTCATACGGGATACTCTACATGTGCTGCTAGAACATATGCCTTTACAAGTACGACACAACATGTGGTTCATGCACGATGGACCTCCTGCACATTTCAGTCGAAGTGTTCGTACGCTTCTCAACAACAGATTCTGTGACCGATGGATTGGTAGAGGCGGACCAATTCCATGGCCTCCACGCTCTCCTGACCTCAACCCTCTTGGCTTTCATTTATGGGGGCATTTAAAAGCTCTTGTCTACGCAACCCCGGTACCAAATGTAGAGACTCTTCGTGCTCGTATTGTGGACGGCGGTGATACAATACGCCATTCTCCAGGGCTGTATCAGCGCATCAGGGATTCCATGCGACGAAGGGTGGATGCATGTATCCTCGCTAACGGAGGACATTTTGAACATTTCCTGTAACAAGTGTTTGAAGTCACGCTGGTACGTTCTGTCGCTGTATGTTTCCATTCCATTATTAATGTGATTTGAAGAGAAGTAATAAAATGAGCTCTAACATGGAAAGTAAGCGTTTCCGGACACATGTCCACGTAACATATTTTCTTTCTTTGTGTGTGAGGAATGTTTCCTGAATGTTTGGCCGTACCTTTTTGTAACATCCTGTATAAAGAAAGAAGAAATGATAATAAATAATTAATAAACCATTCTAGGCTCTTCTCAACGTATTGTAGTGTTGCGCTTGAATGGTGGAGGTCTCCCATTGCCGCCACAGAAAATTGTTTCCAACAATTTAATTACAGGCGATTTTAGACCCGCTGCGGGGAGGCTTTGTTAAGAATTTAGCGGCTCTCTTCGCAACAAAAGAAAACAAGAATTCCTTTCGAACTAATTAATGTGAGGCGAAAGAAGAATCGCTGCGGTGTTTAAAGGTGAAAGAGCGGGCGCGCCCACAGCAGGCGGCGCCTCGGGCCCGGCCGGCAGCGAGTAGCGGCACACTTCGAGCCGAGTTGCCGCGCCGTCGTGTTGCGTTATTCATAATCAAGTCCGGTAACTTCATTCCGGGAAGAGGAGGCGCAGATGAATGCGGGCCCTTACAAGGGGAGAAGCAGCTGCCGCCCCCGGTGCCGAGATTGATGGAGGCTCGACACAGCGCCCCGGCCCCAGGGCGCGTGGGCGTGAACGCCGAGATAACGCGGGCGGTCGGGGGCGGCTGTGCGATCAACGTGAGGCGACTCCGCCCCACCGTGCTGCCGGGGGGGCGCACTTTTCTGCCGTACCCACACTTCTAGGCGACGTCATACGTGAACGAACTTTTGCGAATGCGACTGCGCGAAAGTATCAAACAGAAGCCGGCAGTTGAATTGTCCTGCATGAGAGTAGAGAGGCGCGCGTTAAAGCGAAGCGGATGCGATCGTTCGGTTTGATATTTTCGCGCGAAGCGGATGCAGTATGCGGTTTGTGATACAGTTTACAATGTCACAATATTATGAAAGGGAATGTTGCTACTCACGCTATAGCGGAGATGCTGAGTCACAGATAGGCACTGAAGAAGTCTTGTGACTGTCTGCAACTCAGCTCTCCGCTATATGGTGTGAAGGAAATTTCCTTCTCGTAATATTGGTAAACTCCATACTAAGATTTGCAGTATGAAATGCCACAGAACAATTATATAAGCAATCCATTGTTTTTCAAGCTGCTTTATGACTACTAGGGCCAGCCAACCTATTACGTTATGCAGACTGTAAGAGTGGGGCAACAAGGACGTCACCCCATATTCCATCGTTGCCAGATGTATCCAAGATGGCGGCAATGACATCATCCAAGATGGTGGCCGGTTAACTTAGCAACAAGACTGGACATCATCAACGATGTCAGTGATGGCATCATCCGAGACGGCGGATTTTGGCGGAAAGTTTGAAAGGGCAGGAAGATAGGCCAATTGGGCAGCCTCCTATAAACTAACCACCCTTCCCCGGAAAATGGAAGGAAGTTCTAATTCCGACAGGATAATATAACACACCTCTACTAACCTAAGAAAATCGTGGGAAGATAGGTAACTTGGGCTAACCCCACTATCCTAAGTCACCTGACTGCCACCCCTTCCTAGGAACTGACGCCAACTTTGAATTTTGGTGGTAAAGAAAGGTCAATTCGCGTATCTCTACGAAGCTAACAAAATGGTGTGAAAGAAAGGACACTTGGACTAACTCCACTAACCTAAGTCACCCGACCGCCACCTCATCCTAGGGATTTGTAGGGAAAGGACTCAGCCTGCACTGGGCTGGTGGAGAGAGGAAGGAGTGTACTTTATTTACTTTTGAACAATTTATTTGGGGATGTAGTATATTTATCACAGTGATACAGAACACATGCTCTGACATGCCACACAGCATACAGACCTGCAAACTACTCCTAAATAACTCATGTATTATGCTCTGCACACACACTTGCTAATTATAAACTGTCAAAATAATGCATTGCACAGCCTACAGACATTTACGTCCAGAGAGCTAAACAACTCGTAAATTGTCAAAATAATAATCCATCTAAAAGACTCTGCAAACATGCCTGCTAATTGTCAACTGTCGAAATCGTGCACCAGTTTTATTTAAAAATATAGAGACAGCACCACCATCCAGTGTGTTCGCCAGGAGGTCCTCACTCCAACTGACCTACTGCAAAGTACCACCACCAGAGAGCACTGTCGTCCATTGCATGATGTAATCCAAGATGGGAGCCATGGAATCAGCTAATGACACAAGTACCATTATCCAAGATGGCGACAGACAGTGTGTTCACCACAAGGTCTGGACCTAGTACACAGTACAACTGTCAGAGTGTGCTGTCGTCCGTTTCATAACGAAATCCAAGATGGTGGGGAGAAATGGCAGGAAAACGACTTTGCCTGTGCTGGACATAAGTTTTTATTTTGCAGGCAGTGTCTCCATAATGAAATCTAAACTCCAACTGGCCTAGTACACAACACTGCCACGAGAGGGAGCTGTCATCCCTCCTGTGACATAATCCAAGATGGTGGTCTGGAGGGGAGAAATGGCGCAAAAATGACTAAGCCTGCGTTGGGCTGCTGGAGAGAGTAAGGAAGGAGTGTACTTTATTTAGTTTTGAACAATTTATTTAGGGATGGAGTATATTTATCACACTGACACAAAACACATACTTAGGGTCATGCAACACAGGCAACAGACCTGTAAACTACTACCAAATAACGTTCTGTGGACAAGCAAACAGCTCTTAATTTACCAAAATAATTTCAGTACAGACATGCAGACTCCTCCTAAATATTGCAGTACATAGATGTGCAGACACGAAATCAACTCGTAACCTGCCCAAATAACACATAGCACAGCCTACAAACCTGCTTGGAAAATAGTGCAACAGACAAGCAGTCAACAATACTTAGTATGTGTTGGATAACGTTCGTGACCACATGGAAATTTGTGAATGAGTATGGAGGTGTGTTTGCGCTGGACCATTATTAACTCCCATGTAAATTGTTCGGTGGACTGCTTCTGCACATTTCGCGCCTTTATTTAGTGGAAGGAAGATTGATTGTGGGGTGTGCATCCAGCATCTGGAAGACAAATTTGCCGGTTTTCTAGACATCAGAAACACCTTTGTTGACCTTGTAAACTACAGGGATGATTTCGAATTTACATTACCAAGATCGGTATTCGTGGGTGGAAATATCATTTTTCGTCTGTTTCTAGTCCCTCTGTGGTCTTGAGCATACTCCATCTAGCTAAAGTTTCGGGTTTGTATAGAAATAATACCCAGTCTATATCTTCAGAATTATGTGGCGTGAGCTATCGTTAGGATGCTGCTGTGTGTGAACCATGCGAAATTAGATATGTTCTTGTAATCCCAGAGTCTAGAGAAGGGTTGTAGAAATGTGAGCAAGCAGGCAGGTCAAGACCAGAAACAGTAACGTGTTTGTACTGAGGCGGGGGGTGGGGGTGGGGGGGGGGAGCGAGCCAGTCTTTGCAACAAATTTCTAAGAGTGACTTTGATCCACTGACGGCTTTCTGATGTAAAAGGGATGATTTTGTATTCCGAAGGATGTGAATTGTGTGTTTACTACATCGACACAGTACGCAGTGATATATTGCTGGGTTGGAGATTGGTTTCACGCTCTAATATTCAAGCTCTTGTCCTCAGTGGGAGAGCAGTGTAATTGAGAAGGAATCTTTCTGTATTTGACGATATGTATGGCACTTTGCGAGGTTTAGTTGTCGGTGCAATATGGCGCTCAGTGTAAAGCAGTTTATTGCTACTGAATATCATGTCTGTAGGAAGAAAGAAAAGGCAGAGGGTGCTTCCCTAGAACTGAGGAGCATTGTGACATACAGCCGGTGTGAGTGTAGGCATAGCATAATATTTTTGGGTGCTGTACAGATATAAAAGGTAACTGCACTGTTTGTGTAAAATTTGTATATATTACATTGTAAAGTTACTGTGATTTATGTTGCAGCATGACTAGAGAGGATGACTGTGTGTCCTATCATGAGGGACATATAGATTCAGCACATCGATAACCTTGAGTCTATGAGAGAGATATTTACATGGAAAATTATGTGCGCTATAGATCCTGAGATTCTCCAGAAGCCTGTACATTGATCGGTGTCAGACTGTAGCAGCAATCCCAATATTTAATTGTAGTTACACTGGTAAATGGGTTTCTGGCTTCCAATATTTTTGTGAGTCTGATATGTATTTAATGATCTTTAGGCAACTCTGCGAGTTTAACTATTAATTCAATTTCGCGATCTGTGCAAAGTAAGTTCACCGCTGAAAGTCCCATCTGCAGAAAGAAAGAAAGAAAAGGTGGTTGGTGCTTCGATACCGACAGCATCAGTATTTCGGCGGGTTAATTCGATAAGAACCAATCATAATCCTCGATTCATTCAACATCCTTTGTGCTGGGATATAGGATCCTCTACATAGTGGTGGGAAAGTTTGTGTACTAGGTCAGATGGAGTCTAGATCTCGTGGTGGAGGCATTGCCTGCAACGTAGAAAGACAGATAAGGGTAAATGTAACGTACTCAGGTGAGGCATCCTGCTCAGGAAACGACGGAGTCGCAAGTTACAAGCGGTAATCGCTCTGATAAGTCTGACAGCGGTCCTCTTGTGCTGCATGCTCTTTTCTTTCCATATCGTGAAAGCAGCTAGTATGGATCGAAACAAGGTGTGGTGTGCGTACTGTAAGACCTTCGGTACACACACCATCAGATTATTTGACTTGTCGCTCTAACGAAGTAGGCGAGTGTCAGCAATATGTCTCGTGGTCTTATTGTGACGTGTTTATCTTCTGCCGTTAGGTCAGACGATAGAAATGCCACTTGCACACTTAGAGTAGCAGATTGATGGTGACCAACTTTAAACAGAACTTCATTAATTTTCACACACATTTATTAAAATAATAAAAGTCATAGATATTACGTAACTTAATTCTTGATGCTGTTTATAATTGATAATCTGAAGTTCCTTTGGTCTTGGTACGTTACTCTTATTCTCACATATCTCTGATACTTGACAAAGTGTCTGTTCATTTCTCTTCATGGCTATGTACAGGAATATGATAATCTTATTAGGCGCAGACTGAAACTTGACTACAGACAAATGCAGACTAATGCAGACTGGTACAGATAAATGCAGACTGACTAATCGGACGTCTGTACACCCATTATAATACCTCGAGCATTCAGGTATCACTGCGCGAGTGTGATCCGTGAGGAGAAAAGGTTCTACGTTAGCAGCAGTCTCATTGGCTGCGTTACATATTAATACGCGGATCGGCGGAAGCAGAATTTCTTCCGTCTCTAAGACAGAGCCATCTCGTAGTGCGGAGACAGACGAGTGCTGCGCCTGTGCTGTTGTGCTTAGTGGGGTGCGCTCTAGTGGGAAAGTTGTGGATGTGCTGACTACGTGGAACTATGTACACAACAGAAGGTCAACAAAACATGGGCTCTCAGATGGATACTTTAAGAGCAATGACAACTTCCTCATCTCTGCTGCTACTTAAGTAGTGTTCATATCTCGGGAGTTATGCATTTTAGTGAGTTTTGCTCCATACGACCTCCTTCTGAAGTATGAAAAGCAAAGATCTTACAGTAGAAGAAGTCCACTAGCAGAAGTATCAGAAAGATTTTCGTTTGTAACTTTTGTCTTGGTTGTTTCAGACCGGTATCCCTTACTACAAACTGATACTGTTACACTTCCGTGCTATCACTGAAAGTTTTGTGACAACATCAAGGAATAAAGGAATGATGACATTCTATCACCATTCTTATCCAAGATAATCTGTTTCCATATCCATCTATAACGCCACCTACAGTCATTGCCCTTTCTGGAAAAGGCCTCAGATGAAATGCTGCATCCACTAGGAAAACGTAGAGACACTTGACAGTGGGTCGTGGCCAAAAATTCTTCTTTGGATATTTTTAGTCTTCCCCGCACTCATCAAAACCACCACCATCGTTCTCTTTGTCATAGAAGCCTACATTCACTACAACAAACCTATACTTTGCATCAATGACAGGTCATAATCCAATCGAAAAAAAGGATTTGTAGTACATCGCGCAAGATTTACTGTTTCTTTTCCTGTTTTTACTATTTTTTTAAGGCGAATGTGTTTCCCATAAATGCTCCCACGACAGTTACGGAATTGCCATCTGCCCCAAAAACACTCTGCTTTTCTTTTTTAAAGTCATCTTCCGTCAGATAAGATATGTGGTTTGTTAGCAGTGTCGTCAATATTGCTTCACTAACTTCTGCAACAACCGTGGAAGGAAGAAGCAAATTGGCGGGACTTTGTTGGTGGAATCCTTTTGCAGAGTAGGTTTATATCGTCAGTGATACAATCAAACGTTGTACGTAAGATTCAAGCACAGTTTTTATATAGCAAATCTTGACAGTTGAATTTTTCATACAAATAATGAAATTCTCCTTGAATATGCTTTTCTAAATACATAATATTGGTTTTACTCCTTTGTTGAAGACAATATTTCTTCAGTATGTGATATTTAAGGTACGAATTTTCCATTGAAATATCTTTCGTCTCTCCGTGCTGATTAAGTGGGCCTACTCCGGCAGAATAATGCATCTACTTCCACAAACTGTTCACACCTCAGATGATAAGGCAGTGCATCCGGCGCCAGCGCCCTGAAATGAAATATTTCAACTTCTACTTTCTCCAAACTGTAGAGAGATATGGTTTTCATTCCATTGTTAGTTGCAATTAATACACAACAATGTATCACCTAAAATGAACCAAACATAAAGTAGCCTGTGTCCAAGTTTTTCACTGCAAAGCTTTGAAATTTTATGCGATTACCTACCTAGAAATTAAGTACCACAATAACCGTGTTAGTATCGAAAAAATAGGCACTTCATCATCAGATGGTGATGTGAGAATATGAGGTACGAAAAAATAAATTTTGTTTGTGCCAGTTGGTTTCCTCATAATCGAATGAAAAGTATTATGATAGTGATGAAAGCAGGCAAATCCGAGAAAAAGTGGTTTTAATTTTTTTTACAGCAACAGAAGAATATCTACCGAAAAACTAACTCCAGGAGGTAGCTTGGTTAACATACAGTAATTTTTGCAGCATTGAAATCGGGAAACTCGTTTTTCTCGTCTGTTGGTACCGGCCGCCGCGCTGTGTTCGCAAGAGACCGCTCGTATAGGACAAAGTGCTGGGCCACGTGGATGTTTTGCAACCGTGGTGTTTTCCGACCCTTTTGTAGCTACCGCAGATACCGTGGGCTTTCCGACCAAGCAGTTTCACCGAACAGCGGTGGTTTCACAAGGAATCACTTGAGTCACCAGTTCAATCAACCTCATTTGAAAGCGAAAAATGTTAGCTGCTAATGACTCACCTTGTCCATCAGGAGGGCGACATAGAGTGAGTGCCCGGGAGGTGCACAAATCAGCCCAGCACGGTATGTGTGTGTTACACTTCACAAAATGCACATCGTTGATACTCAGAAAATGTTCAAAACGAACCATTAAATTGTATCATTAACACCGAAAGAAAAATGTTGCGTCACAGTGACCACAAAGATTCACACCACAAAGATCTTAGGTGAACTGTGCGGGACGTTCAAGCAGGTATGTACTCTTAAAGTATGGATATAGAATCATATCGGTGTAACGGGGTGATGAGAACTTACGGAATGTGATGGCATGCAACCAAATGCGAAAGAGTCTGTCGTGCAGCTTATCGCGAAACTGGCTATCCTAGTTTAAGGCGTAGCTGCATAAATAACTTTCCAGCCACTTTACCATCCAGATTAACACTCGGAAACATTGTATACGAATTCGATAAGGCATCGATTTTAGTTGAGCTAGATGCAACTCTCTTGGTTTCCCGGGTTTCTTCCCTGTGCATACCCTCTTCAAACTCCCGATTGGTCGTAGTTGAAAACAAATTCCTCACTGAACGATAGGTAAATTTGTTTATCTCTTCTACAAATTTTCGGACCGATTGCGAAATTTCGTCTTCCTATTCTGTAGTACGGTTTGGAGTTATGCAATCCACAACTTCTCTTGAAAAAACAACAATCTATGAGGCACGCAGTTAGATGCATAACTAACATACACATACTTCAAACTGTATCGAACATGCTTGAAAGGGGCAAACACCAGTTTTTGTCCTCCCTTGAATATCCATAGTTTTTATTGTGCTCAACACGGTCATATTACTGCGAACTTATTCGCGATCTGTTCATAATTGTTTTTTTCAATATGCCGCAGATTATCTTCCATGTACACAACTACGGTTAGTACCTGCTCCTTGAACAACGATTGTCCTTTACTATGTTTCACTGGAGACAGGATAGACAGGATTTGTTGCTCCCTGTCCGACAAGGACAATATCAAATTCACATGTTAAGCACGTTTTGTCCTCATTGTACTTCTCATGTACATTTTCCGTACAGTCGAGCGTATACAATGCAACACATTCCATTGACTCATCTTTCTTCTGACATTTCTTTCTTACTGTGGAAAATTCTTAGCTTCCTTTGTGATGCAGTGTCGACTTTATTAGAGAAAATGCTACGTTTGCTTTGTTTGACATTGCCATTGCTCTGTTTTATATCAACACCACTAGCAGTGTCTCACGGTTGTGAGTTACTCGTCGACTAAGTACTTCAAATACGCTCTGTAGCCCCATGCTGTGCTCACCATTGGATACTTCCAGTCCTGCCCACTGTTGCCATTAGCAGCCAATATTGTGGCTGTATGATAACATTAAGTGGGGCATCGAATGGCGTAACACACAAGGGGTCCCTTGTAAGAGCCGAGGCAATGGCCGAAAAATAGCTGAACAACAACAATCTTGCCCACGTGACGAACCAGAAAAGAGTGCATAACTGCAGGAAAAGAGTCCACGAAGGAAACACAGCGCCATTTTTCCACATTTTTAAATAGGAATTTCGAGATTCGGAAGATAACAGCTTAGAATTGGTCGCAAACATGGAAAATTACGAGGGCTTCACCACTGCACAGTGTAGAGAAAGAAGGGAAGTTATTGGGACGACCCCTGGCCCTAGTTTGGACATTCAACTGAGTGAAGACATTTCGATATTTAGTGAAGGTAATTTTTTATTCTTTTAATTGATAGTGGTTCCTGTTGTGACTCCCTTTGCACGCTGTGTAGTTCTTTAGTAAATAATTGAGCGAGGAACAGACGCCCTTCATGAACAGAGAGTTGAGATATTAATTTATTCTACATCTAATATCAAATAGTAAAAATATTACATATCTTTGTAATGGACGCTGCGGCGTCAGTTTCTGTTACGGTGTAAAGTCAAGCGACGGCACGCCAGCACGAGAGGTCTGTGAAGAAGACGTCAGCCAATTGCACACTGACCGACCCCGCTTCTGGACGACAACACGACCGCAGCGGCCTCTATGCAAAGAGAACATAGGAGCTGCGCCTGACTAGCCGCGGTCCAATTCTACAGAAGCTTCAAGATTAGCGACCTGAATAGAAGAGTCAAAGCTCATTACTTTGCTCGTACATTCTATGTAGCTAAGCCTTGGAAGTGTTATACTGAAAAGATTTCTTACTTTGTCTATTGCCCTTTACTTACGACACATCAGTTTGACATGAAGTTAAGTATCGTAATATTTCCCATTTTGTAATAAAACTCATTAATCCGGTTTGTTTGAACGTTGTCTAATAATGCGAGAAAGAAGGTTTCCTACACAACCCATATTCGACGACTAGGCAGGATTCAGCAGTTTCTAACAGTAGATTTCAATGTACTACAAATAAATACAGATAGGAAAGATTTGTAAGTCTGTCACTCTTCGATACAATGTCCGTTCAGAAGCTGTCAAACCCTGGCCAATATGAAAGTCTGTAAATGTTATTCAACTGGCTAACGCACAAAATGGGGGCAGTGCAAGAACGTTCGACCTTACGTACACCCGCAGCTGGGGTTCTGATGAGACGATGCTTGCGTCTCATTCGCAGCGGTGTTGTTCCTACAGGGTGTTTCAAAAATGACCTGTATATTTGAAACGGCAATAAAAACTAAACGAGCAGCGATAGAAATACACCGTTTGTTGCAAAATGCTTGGGACAACAGTACATTTTCAGGCAGACAAACTTTCGAAATTACAGTAGTTACAATTTTCAACAACAGATGGCGCTGCAAGTGATGTAAAAGATATAGAAGACAACGCAGTCTGTGGGTGCGCCATTCTGTACGTCGTCTTTCTGCTGTAAGCGTGTGCTGTTCACAACGTGCAAGTGTGCTGTAGACAACATGGTTTATTCCTTAGAACAGAGGATTTTTCTGGTGTTGGAATTCCACCGCCTAGAACACAGTGTTGTTGGAACAAGACGAAGTTTTCAATGGAGGTTTAATGTAACCAAAGGGCCGAAAAGCGATACAATAAAGGATCTGTTTGAAAAATTTCAACGGACTGGGAACGTGATGGATGAACGTGCTGGAAAGGTAGGGCGACCGCGTACGGCAACCACAGAGGGCAACGCGCAGCTAGTGCAGCAGGTGATCCAACAGCGGCCTCGGGTTTCCGTTCGCCGTGTTGCAGCTGCGGTCCAAATGACGCCAACGTCCACGTATCGTCTCATGCGCCAGAGTTTACACCTCCATACAAAATTCAAACGCGGCAACCCCTCAGCGCCGCTACCATTGCTGCACGAGAGACATTCGCTAATGATATAGTGCACAGGATTGATGACGGCGATATGCATGTGGGCAGCATTTGGTTTACTGACGAAGCTTATTTTTACCTGGACGGCTTCGTCAATTCCAAAGGAATCATTGGCCCATTTTTCAGATCCTAAACGATTACTGCATCACGCTATCTGGACATTCTTCGTGAATTTGTTGCGGTACTAACTGCCTTAGACGACACTGCGAACACCTCGTGGTTTATGCAAGATGGTGCCCGGCCACATCGCACGGCCGACGTCTTTAATTTCCTGAATGAATATTTCGATGATCGTGTGATTGCTTTGGGCTATCCGAAACATACAGGAGGCGGCGTGGATTGGCCTCCCTATTCGCCAGACATGAACCCCTGTGACTTCTTTCTGTGGGGACACTTGAAAGACCAGGTGTACCGCCAGAATCCAAAAACAATTGAACAGCTGAAGCAGTACATCTCATCTGCATGTGAAGCCATTCCGCCAGACACGTTGTCAAAGGTTTCGGGTAATTTCATTCAGAGACTACGCCATATTATTGCTACGCATGGTGGATATGTGGAAAATATCGTACTATAGAGTTTCCCAGACCGCAGCGCCATCTGTTGTTGATAATTGTAACTACTGTAATTTCGAAAGTTTGTCTGCCTGAAAATGTACTGTTGTCCCAAGCATATTGCAACAAACGGTGTATTTCTATCGTTGCTCGTTTAGTTTGTATTGCCGTTTCAAATATACCGGTCATTTTTTAAACACCCTGTAGCAGCGCACTAGGAAGCGGTGGCGGCTGTAGGAAACGCGGCGGCGTGACTGGCTGCGCACGTGTTTTAATGTGTGGCCTACAAGATAAGGACCTTACAACAGTTCTGTTTTCGACGACATGTATTACCTAATATGTTCCAAAACGCTGCGCATACAAACGGAATTTTGTCGCGGCTCATACCTCGGTTTCTACTGATAACAGAAAGGTGGGGTCAGATGTTTGGGTAGCCTTTGGGCTTGGGATCTACATCTACATCCATCCTCCGCAAGCCACCTGACGGTGTGTGGCGGAGGCTACCTTGAGTACCTCTATCGGTTCTCCCTTCTATTGCAGTCTCGTATTGTTCGTGGAAAGAAAGATTGTCGGTATGACTCTGTGCGGGCTCTTATCTCTCTGATTTTATCCTCATGGTCTCTTCGAGAGATATACATAGGAGGGAGCACTATACTGCTTGACCCCTCGGTGAAGGTGTGTTCTCGAAACTTCAACAAAAGCCCGTATCGAGCTACTGAGCGTCTCTCCTGCAGAGTCTTCCGCTGGAGTTTCTCTATCATCTCCCTAACGCTTTGGCGATTACTAAATTATCCTGTAACGAAGCGCGCTGCTCTCCGTTGGATCTTCTCTATCTTATCTATCACCCCTATCCGGTACGGATCCCACACTGCTGAGCAGTATTCAAGCAGTGGGCGAACAAGCGTACTGTAACCTACTTCCTTTGTTTTCTGATTGCATTTCCTTAGGATTCTTCCAATGAGTCTCAGTCTGGCATCTGATTTACCAACGATCAAATTTATATGATCATTCCATTTTAAATCACTCCTAATGCGTACTCCCAGATAATTTATGGAATTAACTGCTTCCAGTTGCTGACCTGCTATTTTGCAGATAAATGATAAGGGATCTATCTTTCTATGTATTCGCAACACATTACACTTGTCTACATTGAGATTCAATTGCCATTCCCTGCACCATGCGTCAATTCGGTGCAGATCCTCCTGCATTTCAGTACAATTTTCCAATGTTACAACCTCTCGATATACCACAGTATCATCCGCAAAAGCCTCAGTGAACTTCTGATGTCATCCACAAGGATATTTATGTATATTGTGAATAGCAATGGGCCTACGACACTCCCCTGCGGCACACCTGAAAACACTCTTCCTTCGGAAGACTTCTCTCCATTGAGAATGACATGCTGCGTTCTCTTATCTAGGAACTCTTCAATCCAATAACAAAATTGGTCTGATAGTCCATATGCTCTTACTTTGTTCATTAAACGACTGTGGGGAAGATTATCAAACGCCTTGCGGAAGTCAAGAAACACGGAATCTACCTGGGAACCCGTGTCTATGGCACTCTGAGTCTCGTGGACGAATAGCGCGAGCTGGGTTTCACACGATCGTCTTTCCCGAAACCCATGCTGATTCCTACAGAGTAGATTTCTAGTCTCCAGAAAAGTCATTATGCTCGAACATAATACGTGTTCCAAAATTCTACAGCTGATCGACGTTAGAGATATAGGTCTGTAGTTCTGCACTTCTGTTCGTCGTCCCTTCTGGAAAACAGAGACGACCTGTACCCTTTTCCAATCTTTTCGAACGCTACGCTCTTCTAGAGACCTACTGTATCATTTGAATAACAAAATTCGCTGGTTATCTGGTCTCAGTTCGAAGCGGAACTTATCACTGAAGTCAATTCTGCTCCAACCTGTGAGAATCCAGGCCGAAGATGTGTCTGAGACGAAACGAATGGCGGCGGAATACCAACGTGACGCTCGCCTGCCAAACGCCCCGACAATCAGGAGTGATCTTGTGGGGCGTCATTTCTTTTCATAACAGGAAGCCTTTGGTTGTCATCCACGGCACCCTTACATCACAGCGGTACGTCGAAGGTATTCTAGGCACCGTTTTCTTGCCCTTCACGGCAAGCCATTCTGGGCTTACATTTCAGCAAGATAACGGCCGCCTGCACACGACGAGAGTGTCTACTGCTTGTCTTCAAACTTGCAAACAGTGCCTTAGCCACTAAGGTCACCGGGTCATTCCTGATATGAGAATTTTGAAGCATTTTGTGCAGGGCCCTCCAACCATCTCGGGATTTTGTCGATATAACGCACCATTTGCACAGAATTTTTCACTATATCCGTCAGGAGGACGTCCAACAAGTCTGTAAATAGTTAAGTATTCTATTCATCTTTAGCAGCTGTAGTTGTATGTATCGAAATGATTAACAACCAGTTGCATATGAGAAATTTAATTTCTAACCGGTTTCAGGCAATTAGTGCCCTTCTTCAGAAGGTCATAATTAGCGCATTATTTGCGAGTGTCAACAATAGGATGCACGCAGCATATTTCTGTGGTTTTGGCAATGTAAGTGGCTAACCATTTAGAAGAGGTTAGCCACTTACACAGTCGCAACCGCAGCAATATGCTGCGTGCATCCTACTGTTGCCACTCGCAAGTAATGCTATAGTTATAACCTTCTGAAGATTTCTTTTATGCAGCTGGTTGCTAGTTATTTCGATGTATATCTCTGCCAATCAATGTCAAGCCGGACAACTGATCGCAGAACCACAAATGGAAAAGAAACTGTTGTATTTGAAAATAAAAAGTTGACTTCTCATCCTTGAGTAGGTGGGGTGGGGGGGAGGGAATAAAGCATGGCCAGTTACAGCACAGACAGATGCCCCCCTTGAATATAAACATTTTGTTCATGCGATGCGATTTTTCTAGATATTTAGTTTTATCACACACACACACACACACACACACACACACACACACACACACACATTCGTTTTTGAAGATAATAAAAATGAAATTTTTTAAAAAAAACGTCATTTGTAGTCAACTGCTTTTTATGTACTTCAAAACTTCTTCAAAGTACGTATAACTTTTGACCCATAGCCAGCCCGCGCCTTCGTAGGGAGTTGAAATATCGAAAACAAGGCGCGCGGGATAAGCCGAGCGGTCTTGGCGCTGCAGTCATGGACTGTGCGGCTGGTCCCGGTGCAGGTTCGAGTCCTCCCTCAGGCATGGGTGTGCGTGTTTGTCCTTAGGATAATTTAGGTTAAGTAGTGTGTAAGCTTAGGGACTGATGACAATAGCAGGTAAGTCCCATAAGATTTCACGCACACATTACCATTACGAAAACAAAAAGAAAAGCATTTGTAGCTATAAAGGGGCAGGATCTTATCTACAATGTCAGCATGGAAACTGGGATTATTGATCATGATGTCATTATAGCAACTATGATTATGAAATCAGTAAACACTTCCGGGCTAAGTTGCCGTGGTCGATCTGTAGAACTTCTTAGGGAGAAGAAGTTCTACAGATCGACCACGGCAACTTAGCCCGGAAGTGTTTACTGATGAAGACACCGGCCGCGAAGGCCTACATGGAACGATATGATTATGAAAGTTCATTAACCAGTGAAGAAGGCTAGGAGACAGTTTCCGGTAGATAGGGCACATAAGCAGTTGTTAGCACCTCACTTAGAGAGTGAACTGACAGCACTTAGTTCCAGCAAGATAGATGTAGAGGAATTATTGGCAAAGTGTAAGCTCATCGTAAATCGTGTTCTGGAGAGTTATGTGCATAATAAGTGGATAGACGATAGAAACGATGCACCATAGTTTAACAACGAAATTCGGAAGATGCTGAGGAAGCAGAGGCTGTTGCACTCTCCATTCAATAGAGGACGAACAAATGATGACAAGCGAAGGTTATAGAGATTCGTGCATCTGTGAAAACAACTATGAGCGAAGCGTACTACAATTAACACCTCCACACCTTAGCAGAAGATGTACAGAGAACCCGACAAAATCATGGTCGTATGTAAAATCGCTAAGCGGTTCTAAGGCTTCCATTTAGTCCCCTGTTGACCAGTCTGATGTGGCAGTTGAAGACAGAAACGAAACACGAAGTTTTAAATTTCACTTTCAAAAAATAGTTCACACGGGAGAATCGTTAAAACATATTGTCGCTTGACCATCGGACAGGCTCCCGTATGGGCGAATTTGTGAAAAGCATCCCTGGCGTAGAGAAAAACCTGAAAGGAAGAAGGAACATTGGGTTACATGTCCCGTCGACATCGAGGTCATTAGAGATGGAGCACAAGCATGGGATGTGTCAAGGGTACAAAAGGAAATCGGCCGTGGCCTTTGAAAGCAACCATCCCGGCATTTGTCTGCAGCCATTTAGAGAAATCGCAGAAAATCTAAATCTGGATAATCAGACCCGGATTTGAATCGTCGTCCTTCCGAAAGCGAGTCCTACGTGGTAACCAATGCGCCACCTCAATCGATAAACAATTGAAAGATTTGAAAGAAAATAAATTACCAGGTCCGGATGGAATCCCAATTCGGTGTTACAAAGAACTACGGCACTGGTCCCTTACCTAGGCTGTATTTATCGTGAGTCTCTCGTCCAGTACAAAGTCCCAAGTGACCTGAAAAAAGTGCAGGTGACTCCAGTATATAAGAAGGATCCGCAAAATTACAGAACTATAACTTTGGTCTGCTGCAGACTCCTTCAGCACGTTCTCAGTTCGAATATATATAACTTTCTTGAGAGTGAGAGCTTATGTCGACGAATGAGCATGGTTTTACGAGGTGCATTCAAGTTCTAAGACCTCCGATTTTTTTTTCTCCGGACTGGAAAGAGATAGAAACACGCGCATTGTTTTAAAATGAGGCCGCGTTCATTGTCAATACGTCCCAGAGATGGCAGCACCATACGGCAGATGGAATTTTACCGCCATCGGCGAGATTGAGAAATGTTTTAAATAATTAAAATGGCGACGTTTTCCTTACTTGAACAGCGTGCAATCATTCGTTTTCTGAATTTGCCTGGTGTGAAACCAATTGAAATTCATCGACAGTTGAAGGAGACATGTGGTGATGGAGTTAGGGATGTGTCGAAAGTGCGTTCGTGGGTGCGACAGTTTAATGAAGGCAGAACATCGTGTGACAACAAACCGAAACAACCTCGGGCTTGCACAATCCGGTCTGACGACATGATCGAGAAAGTGGAGACAATTGTTTTGGGGGATCGCCGAATGACTGTTGAACAGATCGCCTCCAGAGTTGGCATTTCTGTGGGTTCTGTGCACACAATCCTGCATGACGACCTGAAAATGCGAAAGTGTCATCCAAGTGGGTGCCATGAATGCTGACGGACGACCACATGGCTGCCCGTGTGGCATGTTGCCAAGCAAAGTTGACGCGCAATGACAGCATGAGTGGGACTTTCTTTTCGTGGGTTGTGACAATGGATGAGACGTGGATGCCATTTTTCAATCCAGAAACAAAGCGCCCGTCAGCTCAATGGAAGCACACAGATTCACCGCCACCAAAAAAATTTCGCGTAACCGCCAGTGCTGAAAGAATGATGGTGTCCATGTTCTTGGACAGTGAGGGCGTAATCCTTACCCATTGCGTTCCAAAGGGTAATACGGTAACAGGTGCATCCTACGAAAATGTTTTCAAGAACAAATTCCTTCCTTCACTGCAACAAAAACGTCCGGGAAGGGCTGCGCGCGTGCTGTTTCACCAAGACAACGCACCCGCACATCGAGCTAACGTTACGCAACAGTTTCTTCGTGATAACAACTTTGAAGTGATTCCTCATGCTCCCTACTCACCTGACCTGGCTCCTAGTGACTTTTGGCTTTTTCCAACAATGAAAGACGCTCTCCGTGGCCGCACATTCACCAGCCGTGCTGCTATTGCCTCAGCGGTTTTCCAGTGGTCAAAACAGACTCCTAAAGAAGCCTTCGCCGCTGCCATGGAATCATGGCGTCAGCGTTGTGAAAAATGTGTACGTCTGCAGGGCGATTACATCAAGAAGTAAGCCAGTTTCATCGATTTCGGGTGAGTAGTTAATTAGAAAAAAATCGGAGGCCTTAGAACTTGAATGCACCTCGTACATGGATACTCTGCAAATCACATTTAAGTGCCTGGCAGATATGTGATTGGGTCGTTCTTAAATAATAGAGCCCGGTACGTTATCATCGACGGCGAGTGTCCATCAGAGGTAAGGGTATCGTCAGGAGTGCCGCAGAGTCATGTGATAGAACAACTGTTGTTCTCTACATACATAAATGATTTGGCGGACAGGGTGAGCAGCAATCTGCGGTTGTTCGTTGATGATACTGTGGAGTACGGTAAGGTGACGAAGTTGAGTGACTGTAGTAGGATACAAGACACACAAAATTCCTAGTAGTGTGATGAATGGCGCTAGCTCTAAATGTGGAAAAATGTAAGTTAATGCGGATGAATATGAAGAACAAACCCGTAATATTCGCACACAGCAGTAGTAGTTTAAATATTCGGGCATAACGTTTCAAAGTGATATGAAATGAAACGACTGTGTGAGAACTGTGACGGGGAAGGCGAATGCTCGACTTCCGTTTATTGGGAAAATTTTGGGAAGGAGTGGTTCACTTGTAAGGGAGGACGCTGCTGTGACCTGTTTTTGAGAACTGTTCGAGTGTTTGGAATCCGTACCAGGTCGGACTGAAGGAAGGCGTCAAAGCAATTCAGAGCAGGGTGCTAGATTTTTTTACCGGTAAGTTCGAACAACACGTAATTGTTACGGAGACGCTTCGGGAACTAAAAGGGAATCCCTGGATAGAAGGCGACATTCTTTTTGAGTAACACTATTGAGAAAATTTAGAGAACCGGAATTTGAGGCTGACTGCCAAACGAATCTACTGCCGGCGACATTAATTGCACGTAAAGACCACGAGGATACGATACGAGAAATTAGAGCTCATACGGAAGCATGTAACGATCGCTTTCTCTCGCTGCATTTGCGAGATCAACAGGAAAGTAAATGAGTAGTAGTGATACAGGGTACGTTCAGCTACACACCGTACAGTCGCTTTCGAAGTATATGTGTAGATGTAGCACCT
This sequence comes from Schistocerca cancellata, assembly GCF_023864275.1. Classification (NCBI taxonomy): domain Eukaryota; kingdom Metazoa; phylum Arthropoda; class Insecta; order Orthoptera; family Acrididae; genus Schistocerca; species Schistocerca cancellata. The sequence goes on from NC_064630.1 coordinate 747,265,432, forward strand.
GAGAACCGTGACGGAGGTTTGAAAGCACGTGATTTGACACAGATTTGATGTCGCAAGTAAACCGGGAGTGTTTTATGTGGTGTCACCGCCAGACACCACACTTGCTAGGTGGTAGCCTTTAAATCGGCCGCGGTCCGTTAGTATACGTCGGACCCGCGTGTCGCCACTATCAGTGATTGCAAACCGAGCGCCGCCACACGGCAGGTCTAGAGAGACTTTCTAGCACTCGCCCAGTTGTACAACCGACTTTGCTAGCGATGGTTCACTGACAAAATACGCTCTCAGTTGCCGAGACGATAGTTAGCATAGCCTTCAGCTACGTCATTTGCTGCGACCTAGCAAGGCGCCAGTACCGGTTACTATTGAGATTATGAATAATGTACCGTCAAGAGCGACGTTCACCATCTATGGATTAAAGTTAAGTATTCCACCAGCTACGTCCGTTTTTTGCTAAAGTCTAATTTCCTTGACCTGTTCCAGACCTCACGCCAGCCTGCGTGAGCTAAAACGCGTGCCTTTCGGCTTCCTTTAGAGGAAGGTGTTGGCTCTCCTGCCAACCCACAACATTTTATGCAAGAATATCTTCGGAAGAAACGTCGATGTCATTAGGAAACTAATTGTATCCTTGACATGAGAGTAAAATAAGGGAGATTATGGCACCTACGAATGTATACATACACCATTAACTAAACAGCGGCTTGAGGCGAGCACACGAGTACTTGTAGGTGTAATAAACATGGCGAAATCGAACCCTTAACCGGCACTTTGTTCCACGGTTAACTCACCGATCGAATACAAGACTGCCACAGACTAACAGAAAATTTTGCTCTCGTTAAAAGTGACAAGTGCAGATGCGATGGCACTGGAGCAGAGATCTCTGCGCCGAGACACGGAACTGGAAGTTAGCGCTGCCACCGACTCTCGCCCGCAAATCCCACCGGACTGCTCTTCTTCTTCCAACTCCGGGAGTTGACGACCGACTGCCCGGTTTACCGAGTTCTAAATGTGTTAAGGCACTTAAAGCCGACTAGCCAATCTGCAGGGTCGCTGCCTCGTTCGTCGCCGCCAGCCTTCTCATTGGTTCAGCTCTCTCTGCAACTGATAATAACAGCACCCCATGCTCCTACCTAGAAAAACTCTGCCTAGCCTGGTGAAACGTTGTTGTGGCGCCTCGTGTGAGTAGCAGAGATGCGTATCATCACGTTTCAGACTTTGATAAATGTCGGATTGCAGCCTATCGCGATTGCGGTTTATCGAATTGCGACATTGCTGCTCGCGTTGGTCGAGATCCAATGACTGTTAGCAGAATATGGAATCAGTGTGTTCAGGAGGGTAATACGGAACGCCGTGCTGCATCACAACGGCCTCGTATCACTAGCAGTCGAGATCGCAGGCATCTTATCCGCATGGCTGTAACGGATCGTGCAGCCACGTCTTGATCCCTGAGTCAACAGATGGGGACGTTTGCAAGACGACAACCATCTGCACGAACAGTTCGACGACGTTTGCAACAGCATGGACTATCAGCTCGGAGATCATGGCTGCGGTTACCCTTGACGCTGCATCACAGACAGGAGCGCCTGCGCTGGTGTACTCAACGGCGATCCTGGGTGCACGAATGGCAAAACGTCACTTTTTCGGATGAATTCAGGTTCTGCTTACAGCATCATGATGGTCGCATCCGTGTTTGCGACTTCGCGGTGAACGCACATTGGAAGCGTGTATTCGTTATTGCCATACTGGCATATCACCCGGCGTGATGGTATGGGGTGCCACTGGTTACACGTCTCGGTCACCTCTTGTTCGCATTGACGGCACTTTGAACAGAGGACGTTACATTTCAGATGCGTTACGACCCGTGGCTCTACCTTTCATTCGATTCCTGTGAAACCCTACATTTTAGCAGGATAATGCACGACCGCGTGTTACAGGTCCTGTACGGGCTTTTCTGCACACAGAAAATGTTCGATTGCTGCCCTGGCCAGCACATTCTCCAGATCTCTCACCAATCGAAAACATCTGGTCAATGGTGGCAGAGCAACTGGCTCGTCACAACACGCCAGTCACTACTCTTGATGGGCTGTGGTATCGTGTTGAAGCTGCATGTGCAGCTGTACCTGTACACGCTATCCAAGCCCTGTTTGATTCAATGCCCAGTTGTATCAAAGCCGTTATTACGGCCAGAGGTGGTTGTTCTGCGTACTGATTTCTCAGGATCTATGCAACCAAATTGCGTGAAAATCTAATCACATGTCAGTTCTAGTATAATATATTTGTCCAATGAATACCCGTTTATCATCTGCATTTCTTCTTGTTGTAACAATTTTAATGGCCAGTAGTGTAATATCCCGGCTAATGACCAGCAAAGATTCCATGACGTCATTGGAGACACTCTGAATGCTAGTCGAACTAAGGGATAAACCTGAAACTCCGACAAAATGTTTACCATACACTGAAATGTGTCCTGAGTGGCGTGCTAAAGGGTGGGGCAATTAAAAGTGACCCAGACGATTGGATACGACTGGACGTGAATATGTGCATATGATCACACGCCTCGACGCGCACATCACGTGTGCGCCCGCCACGTAATCAAATGGTTCAAATGGCTCTGAGCACTATGGGACTTAACATCTGAGGTCATCAGTCCCCTTGAACTTAGAACTACTTAAACCTAACTAACCTAAAGGCATCACACACAACCATTGCCCGAGGCAGTAGTCGAACCTGTGACCGTAGCAGCAGCGCGTTTCCGGACAGAAGCGCCTAGAATCGCTCGTCCACAGCGGCCGGCCTGTTCTTAAGGAGACTGATTATTTTGCGTGTCTCCCTTTGCTTGTGACACATCTGTGTAATTGCACTTGTAGATGATCATGTATATAGGACTACGAGAATGCAAGGCTATTTGTATTCGCCTTGTGGCAATGAACAATGAAACTCATTAATACGACTTGTCTGGTTGTTTGTCTAGCGAACAGAATATGCAGGATTCCTTGACACAACATACTCCATTTGGAGCTGCAAATGCATCCCTACCGAGCGTCCGTTGTTCATGCGTTAAAACAGCAGATGCTCCTCAGCGCCTCCAGTTTTGTGAGTGTCTGTTCACCGAGATAACAATGAATGGCTAGCACATGGATCTGTTCTTTATGTCTGATGAAGCCTGGTTTCACCTGATTGGTTATGTCAGCTCACAGCATCACAGGTTCTGGGCAACGGGGAATCAGCGTAACTTCAAAAAAATGGTTCAAATGGTTCTGAGCACTATGGGACTTAACATCTGTGGTCATCAGTCCCCTAGAACTTAGAACTACTTAAACCTAAGTAACCTAAGGAAATCACACACATCCATGCCCGAGGCAGAATTCGAACCTGCGACCGCAGTGGTCACGCGGTTCCAGACTGAAGCGCCTAGAACCGCACGGCCACACCGGCCGGCAGCGTAACTTCCAAGAAACGCCACTGCATGATCAGAAGGTGGGGTCTGGTGTGCAGTGTCTGCACGCCGCATTATTGGCCCCATCTTTTTTCATCAGACGTTGACTTCAGTGCATTACATTGCCAACATTTTGAAACCAATTGTAGCAACATTAACGGAGGAGGAAAATAGCTAATTTCAAACAGAATGGAGCAACGTCCCATACAGCCGACCGAACCTTGGAACAAATTTACACAATCTTCATGCCTGACACAGTTGTTAGCAGAGGTCAGTCTGATCGTGGCCCTAGCTGGCCACACAGGTCACTCGATCTGCCATTGCGTGATTACGTTGTGTGGGGAGCCCTCAAGTCTAAGGTGGATGGCAACAGCCCTCATAGTCTTCAAGGGCAGGAATAGAACACTTCGGATGCGACGGCAGCAATTCCAAGCAGTCCGGCTTCGATCTGCCTTCAGCAACTTGGAGACCAGGGCCTAAAGTGCCAATAAATGCATGGTCGTAACTTTCAACATCTGCTATAGTAACGTCATCACTGTACTTCCTTTCCTCCTGTATTTCCTGGAACTCTGACCTCGAGGCCACTTTTATTTGCCCAACCCTGTACTTCAAGAACTTGAGTAAATCTCGCCAGCCCCCTATACCTTTTTTTGGCCACATGAGACAATAGGCGATGTAAATTTTTGTAAGGAATTAGTTTTATTTCATACGTTCTTCTTTTATTTTGAAATAAAATCTTTATTTCATTATTTAGCAAGTCGCTGTCCTCGCCTCCTCGGTCGTCACTCAGCTACGATAGTCGCTGAACCTCTGCGGTTCTGCAGTCATTTCTAGATGCTGACAGCGTAGAAGGGACTTTTTTGGAAAGGAGAAGGTCCTGCGACATGAAGTGAACTGAATAACACATCTCCGGAAAACATATGAGAATACCGGCATAGAAAAAAGAAATATTGTTTTTCGGAATCGAAAATGTGATTATCATAAGAACGCGTAAGACAAAGTGAACGTATTTTGCAGAATGTGTATAGCAGTCAACACCACATGGAAAAAGGAACAAAAGTTAAAAATTTTGTGAAGCTTTATCTGTACGGAAATAGGTTTGCCATACGTCCAGATATGGGAGAGACATCAGGTATTTTAATATTTCCGCTTCGGCGTGGCAGGCCCTTATATCTTTCGGGAAATATCAGGAATTTTCTGATTGTCTCTCAAAAACATAGTTAGTGAAACCGAACGCGATGGTCGAATCCACACCTCAAGCATCGAAGCTATGCATATGTATCTATAATGAATACTTACGACTTAGATATTCTAAAAAGTGGTCGTCCTATGTTGATAATCGATTGTTCCTAATGACATGACGGTTTCGCATCGGAAATAAGACTTTTCTCTACCGGTACCGATGAAACACAGAGAGAACTTCGTTATGCACATCCAGTAGTGTATAGCTCTAAGGTTTTATCGTCGAGAGGATACGGAATAAAAAAGGCCTCATGCATGTTTGTCGGGAAATGCGTGGTTTCCATGTTAGAGACCATTTATTCAGTCATACTTTGTTAGACAGACTACGATCTAATACGCGCTGTACCATGCAGCCACAGTTACAGTATGCATGGTTTCCTCCTAGAGGGTGGTGCTGTTCCTCATACGTCATTCTCTAGCGCCCTGTCCTGTCATAATAATTGGATGTGATACTGCGTCGTACACAGCAGTTCTGCAATCGAATCGACAGCTGGCAGACATGATGTTCACATACCGAAAGGCAAATGGCAAAGAGCGGCGGGCATCAAGGTTGCTTCAGGAGAACTATACCCACCCACAACAACTACAGCTTTCAATGTTTGCAACCGTGTTTAGCTATTTGTCTGAGACAGGGTCGTTTCAGGAAGTTGGAAATCATGAAACTCGTACCCGAAATGTTCGGAGACCAGACTTGGAGGAAAATTTGATAAACACTGTGGAAGGCGACCGCCGTGACATTACCACGCAGATGACCCACCAGTACAAGGTAAGCCAGACGACTGTGTGGAACATTCTCCACCACCGTTGAGACTACCAATATCATTTACAGCGCATGCAGGGCTTACTAACGTCTGACGTTCCACGTCGGGAGCAGTTTTGTCACTGGTTTCTTCAACAGGCAACCACGATTCCGGGATTTGTGCCATCCATCATATTCACAGACGAGGCCACATTTACGTGGAGTTGTATCTTTAGCTTTCGTAACTGTCATCTGTGGGATAGTATGCAGAACCACCCACGTTATGGTGACAGCGAATCATCAGCATCGGTTCAATCGGAATGTGTGGGCCGGGACAGCTGGGGACCGTATTGTGGGACCAGTCGCCCTTTCACGTCGCATAACAGTCCGGAACAATAAGTGTTCTGCCGTTGACTTTGCCTCCCCTGCTGGGAGAAGTGCCACTGATGATTCGAGGGGTTATGTGGCTGCTAAATGACAGTGCTACTTCCCACTTAGACATTAACGTCCAGAAGCATCTCAATAGTGGAGTCCCAAATCGATAACGAGGGCTCAGTTGCGTGGCCCGCGATTACTGGCATGCAGTTACTGGTTGTAGTGCACCTCAAAATTATCGTGTATGCAGAGCCCATTCCAGGTTTGGAGAAATTGGAGCAGCGTATTCATGCTGCCCTTGACACTGTTCGGATCCAGCCTGGTCGATGTGAACGTGTGAGACAGAACGCTCTACAGGGCTTACACGCATGCGTTGAGGCACATGGAAACAATTTTCGACACATACTGCAGCTGTGGCTGCGCGGTACAGCTCGTATTTGACCGCAGGCTCTGTAACGATGAATAAGTTCCTCTCATCGATCAGAGTTTGTACACGGTGGAAAAAATTACTCTAAAGGACTCAAGTCGTCACACAATTCCAGTTGCAAGTCACCTATCTATTGGCTTCAAAGGGCAACAAAAATTTCATTTTCAGTATTTCACATACAGAAATTTCGGACAGAATTTAAATATACACTCCTGGCAATGGAAAAAAGAACACATTGACATCGGTGTGTCAGACCCACCATACTTGCTCCGGACACTGCGAGAGGGCTGTACAAGCAATGATCACACGCACGGCACAGCGGACACACCAGGAACCGCGGTGTTGGCCGTCGAATGGCGCTAGCTGCGCAGCATTTGTGCACCGCCGCCGTCAGTGTCAGCCAGTTTGCCGTGGCATACGGAGCTCCATCGCAGTCTTTAACACTGGTAGCATGCCGCGACAGCGTGGACGTGAACCGTATGTGCAGTTGACGGACTTTGAGCGAGGGCGTATAGTGGGCATGCGGGAGGCCGGGTGGACGTACCGCCGAATTGCTCAACACGTGGGGCGTGAGGTCTCCACAGTACATCGATGTGGTCGCCAGTGGTCGGCGGAAGGTGCACGTGCCCGTCGACCTGGGACCGGACCGCAGCGACGCACGGATGCACGCCAAGACCGTAGGATCCTACGCAGTGCCGTAGGGGACCGCACCGCCACTTCCCAGCAAATTAGGGACACTGTTGCTCCTGGGGTATCGGCGAGGACCATTCGCAACCGTCTCCATGAAGCTGGGCTACGGTCCCGCACACCGTTAGGCCGTCTTCCGCTCACGCCCCAACATCGTGCAGCCCGCCTCCAGTGGTGTCGCGACAGGCGTTAATGGAGGGACGAATGGAGACGTGTCGTCTTCAGCGATGAGAGTCGCTTCTGCCTTGGTGCCAATGATGGTCGTATGCGTGTTTGGCGCCGTTCAGGTGAGCGCATACGACCGAGGCACACAGGGCCAACACCCGGCATCATGGTGTGGGTAGCGATCTCCTACACTGGCCGTACACCACTGGTGATCGTCGAGGGGACACTGAATAGTGCACGGTACATCCAAACCGTCATCGAACCCATCGTTCTACCATTCCTAGACCGGCAAGGGAACTTGCTGTTCCAACAGGACAATGCACGTCCGCATGTATCCCGTGCCACCCAACGTGCTCTAGAAGGTGTAAGTCAACTACCCTGGCCAGCAAGATCTCCGGATCTGTCCCCCATTGAGCATGTTTGGGACAGGATGAAGCGTCGTCTCACGCGGTCTGCACGTCCAGCACGAACGCTGGTCCAACTGAGGCGCCAGGTGGAAATGGCATGGCAAGCCCTTCCACAGGACTACATCCAGCATCTCTACGATCGTCTCCATGGGAGAATAGCAGCCTGCATTGCTGCGAAAGGTGGATATACACTGTGCTAGTGCCGACATTGTGCACGCTCTGTTGCCTGTGTCTATGTGCCTGTGGTTGTGCCAGTGTGATCATGTGATGTATCTGACCCCAGGAATGTGTCAATAAAGTTTCCCCTTCCTGGGACAATGAAGTCACGGTGTTCTTATTTCAATTTCCAGGAGTGCATAAAATGCTATCAGGAACTTCTCACGAATAAGTGTAATATTACGTTAAAGACTGAACTCAATATTTCCGCAGTCGAATCGAGAGTTAGCCGACATGGTGTTTACATACGGAAAAGCAAATGGCAAAGTGCGGCGGGCAGCAACGTTGTTCCAGGAGAACTATCATCCCCTACAGCAAAAAAATGGTTCAAATGGCTCTGAGCACTATGGGACTTAACTTCTGAGGTCATCAGTCCCCTAGAACTCAGAACTACTTAAATCTAACTAACCTAAGGACATCACACACATCCATGCCCGAGGCAAGATTCGAACCTGCGACCGTAGCGGCCCCTACAGCAACCACAGCAGTAATGAAGTCAGATAATCTGTATATGTCTTGAGGCAGAGTAAATTGTGGGCACTCAGACTGAAGAGCTGGAACTGAATACTATCTACATTCAACACTGAAGAGGCTGCGAGTGCCCTAAAAGAAAGTGGCCGTGCGGTTCTAGGCACTACAGTCTGGAGCCGAGCGACCGCTACGGTTGTAGGTTCGAATCCTGCCTCGGGCATGGATGTGTGTGATGTCCTTAGGTTAGTTAGATTTAATTAGTTCTAAGTTCTAGGCGACTGATGATCTCAGAAGTTAAGTCGCATAGTGCTGAGAGCCATTTGAACCTGAAATGAGGCAAAGCCCCAGGTTTTAATGGCATTTACGAAGAATTTCTCTTGTACTGTTGCAAGTATGTGAAAAAGTGGCTGGCTGAGTTCGTCATAAACATTCTGCAAGCGGGCAACATAGCGCTTATAACGAAACGAGCAGAAGTCATAGCCTTACTGATACCAGATAAACCAAACGACAAGCCAGAAAGATATCGCATAGCTTTACTTAGTTTGCTATATAAGCTCCTGGAAAGAGTGGTGTATAATTGAAAATGGTACAAGATCTTCGAAAATATACCGGGTTTACAGGCAGGATTCAAAGCTGACTGCAGATGCCTAGATCCCTAATAACCTTCATAAAACCTGTCTTCCAGAATCGAGGGAAATCGTCTGTGGGATTGTTTGATCTGACAGCAACATCTGATGCTCTTTGCAGTCAAGATATTATACAGAAATTTCTACGTCATCGCAGGCCTAAAAATTCGCATTCAGTTTGGAAGTAGCCTATTGTGGCGAAATAAATAAAAAAATTAAATTTATTGTTTTTGTTTGCTTGTTTGTTTTTGTTTTTTTTTGAAAAGAGAAAAAAATTATTTGTATGGATCTTTAGAATTTATGAAACGCTTTTTTACAGACTGTATTGACTGGCTTGAATGCGGACAAATTCAGTGCTGCATGAAATTTGCCTGTAATATAAATCACAGTCTGATTAATAATATTTTCGAATTCTACGTCATTGTTAATTTATTCAGAGTTCTCACCTTGTAAGGTGACAGGCAAATCCAACACCTTCCATGAAAACCATGACATGATAGCAAATCCGACAGTATGTCACATCCGAATAAATCCTGACATTAAATTAACCAAAGCGGTACGATCAACGAGTGAGCAAATGGAATACCACAGACTAACACAAGAACGCCTAAATGCATGTCATACCTTCCCACCGTGAAACAGATGCAGTTCTGAGGGGAGAAACAAGAACAGAAGCTGAGAGCAGAATCGTGTAGGCTAGGAGGCCCTACGATAAGGGACGGACACCCACGTCGCCAGCCGACCGCCAAACCCCCCCCCCCCCCCCCACAGACCAAGATAGAGCCCTCCAGAAGAACAGTATAGATCTTACAATAACACTAAAAGGGCCACACCAGCTGCACGTTTTAGCGTGAGACTTTTTCACGTCTCTGTGACGTAGCAAACATTAAAAACATTGCCCCACCCCGAAAAGCATAACGTTTCTCATTGGATAGACTGACGTTTTGTAGGCGAAGCTTAAGGTTAACATTGAGACCCTGATTGGTCAGTTGAAAACACAGCCAGATAGCTTTTCTAAAACCAACTTCGGTAAATTGTAGTAAGGAGAAGTTTAGGAGAGAGTTGCTTCCGAGACGGCAAGGTGTGTGGAGCTGAGCCACCCGCCGCCCCCTGACGCTACCTAAACACCGACAGGGTAATGAATGCACGTGATACCGCATTTTTGAGCGCAAAAGGCTTCACACAGAACTGCAGAAGTCTCATCTGTTACACCCCCTTTTTACGTAATACTAGTGTAAATCGTCAATTAAATCTCAAGGTGTTCACATTTGCTACTTTAAGTAAAAATCTGAAATACGATGATTTTTCTGTTATATAATTATTGAGAAGCCACATCAGCCACTGTAATTTACGACAAGTTAGATAAGTAATTAAAGATAATTGAGGGTCACTGTAGACCATTTTTATAGTTTTCTCTTTTATGAAACTTAACTTAAATCTAGATTATAGATGTGATATGGCATAGGTCATCCTTCGATCCATTGTAGAACTTGGAAACCCATTCAGGGAATATTCGTTCACACTTTCGTTGAACGCAGTTGGTTTTTATCATCCTGTATTAAAATACTTCCTTTTATCAATAGTGCAATTTATAAACAATGTTTTGTGAGTAGAATAAAATTTCCAACGGTAAACTTAACTTATTTTTCGACGTTATTTTACCAGATAACTAAAAATAGGGAAGCCTTGAACCTCTTCCACTCAATTTAGTTAGTATTAAGATTTTTTTACAGGGAGTGCAGTGGAGCTAACGCTGAAATCATTAAGTATTTGGTTATATCATGGCTAGTCTCACTGAACTCTTCTGAACTCTACATGTCATGTGTGGTCTGGCGTCTCCTTACCAGCAACAGGTCCCAGGTTCAAACTAGTCAATTCCCTAAAAAACATGCTCAGAGCGTCGTTGCGCGAAAGTGGTAGGGAGACACGACTTAGAACAAACAGACACCATGCAGAATGTTAGAACCTTAGATGTAGGTTTAGTCCTTCTGCCACAATATTAATTCATTAGTCGCCATCGTTATTCTTCCCTTTGTTGACCATGTTTATCTTCCTAAGTCGGCATCGGTTTCCTTCAGGAAGACGGCGGAAACAAAGGAATACAATGCTATGTCGCTTTAAATAATTCTCGTAAAACTTAGATACTTTATTTTTTATTTACAAGATAATAAGACTTGGTCTTCTCTTCGCACAAACCATAAATACTAAAAAGATGGCTGCCTTTCAGCACACACCAAAAATTACGTCCATCCCCTACCAGGTAACATTAGAGAGTGTATCTTAACTCCTTCTTGGTGTATGAAACAAAAGAGAATCCAATATGAACATTACAGAGATTATATTCTACATTGCACTCAATTTAATCTTTGGCCTAGAGTTCAAAGTATTGTACCTCTCTGCGTCGGAATGTGTCATTACACTATATGTCTGGAACTACATAAAAAAACTCTTGGTATGCTGGACGCTCATGACTAGGCATAGAAATCTCGATGTTACCGAATCCATATTGATCATGGGTCTATCAACTATTGGTGAATACTTCCTCAAATGGAGGTTACAGCCAAGTGCCGCTAAGACTAAATTCTCAACATTTCATCTAAAGACAAGATGGCCAACAAAGAGCTCACTCTCCACCTTGAAGGGAGATTAATTGGAAGTAACAAACATCCAAAATATCTAGGTTTCGCTTTTGATATAACGAACATCTACAAACAAAATCTATGAAGAGCAGCTGCCAACATTAAAAGTCGAAATAGCGTCTTCCAGGAACTCTGTGGCACACCATGGGGATCACAAGGATCTATACTTTGTAATTCAGCTCTGGGACTGGTTTACCCTATTGCGAAATATTGCTCGCCAGCCTGGATGGACACTCCTCGCACAAAAACATTTTGATAAAGAGCTCAGCCTTACCATCCGTCTTACAACCAGTACTATCAGATGCACGCCTACTTTCTGGCTACCCATACCTAGCCACATACCAGCTCCATTTCTGTGATGGGACAGTGCACTCGTAGGGGGTACAAAAAACTATAGACATATTCTCACCTAACATGTCCACGCAGACATTTCGAGCATCAGCAAAGCTAGGCTACACGCTCGTCACACACCCCTGAAAGCCGCAAGAATATTAGTTGAAAACAGCTTTGATGCAGATAATAAATAATAAATGCATGTGACGAGGACCTCCCGTCAGGTAGACCGCTTGCCTGGTGCAAGTCTTTCGATTTGACGCCAATTCGGCGACTTGCGCGTCGATGGGGATGAGATGATGATGATTAGGACAACACAACACCCAGTCCCTCAGCGGAGAAAATTTCCATCCCAGCCGGGAATCAAACCGGGGCCTTAGGATTGACAGTCCATCGCGCTGACCACTCAGCTACCAAGGGCGGACTTTATGCAGATGACTGCTGGAGACACAAATGCCAAATTCCTGCTATGACAGAACAACCACAAATGCCGTGTATATCGACCAAACCACCTGACAGTGAATTGCCACCCAAGATCTGGTCTGTTTGAGATGCCCCCTAAACCCGCTGGGCAGAACAGGTAATAGGATTGTGGAAAGGTCCAAGGGTTGAGGTCAGTTTCTGCTTCTAATTGTCATTTATTTTAATTTAATAACCTTTACAACCAAAGCGGCACATAGCCGAATCCTTACCGAATGCAACTCTTTCATGGCTGAAGGCCTCGAACAAGAAATTTTAACAAGAAAAAAATTCAATTAAGATAGCAATAAAATAATTCAAAAACCAACATACGAAAAGTGCAATACAAATAACTGAGGGCCACAATTAAATTCCAAAATTTTAGAATATATTACCATAGACCTTTAAAGGCAAATGGCGAATAAGAAATCTTAAAAAAATCATAATTCAATTAAGATAGCTATAAAATAATTTAAACCCCAAAAAAAGGCAACATATGCAGGTTGCAACACAAATGGCTGAGGGCCAAAATTAAATTTAAGAACTTCAGTATACATTACCATAGACCTTTAATGGCAGAAGGCTAGCATGTTTAACAACAAGAAATCTTAAAAATCAACGAGATAAAAATCCAATTAAGATAGCAATAAAATAATTCAAAGAAGCAACATATGCAACGTGCAATACCAATGGCTGAGAGCCACAATTAAACTTCAAAATTTTAAAATATGTTATCATAACCTTTAAAGGCAGAAGTCTGCAGTGTTTAAGCTTGAAAGATAAATTTAAAATTAATTTCGCAAAATTTTAAGAAAACAAAACAAATAACCATAAGCCTAAAGTTTAAAATAGCTGACAACAGATAATTAAACACGGGTGGCACTCAGAAGGTCTCCAGGGAGGTCGGTCTGCCCTCGTTCACTTAGACGAGGCAGGTGGTGAGCCCAACTATACTTGATCCGTCGGAACCCAACCAGGGGACAGCCACGGACCGACCGACACGACGACTTGCTTGCCGTCATTCTGTACATGAGAACTCAAACTGGAAATGTTATAAACTTGATAATCCACAATGGCGTATGTATTAGCTGTCAAAATTACACACCATGTTGGACAGAGACAACATGTGAGGAAACGACGCTGCCTGAAGTTACGTAGTGGCTAGGTCAGATAACCGGAATACTAACGGCAACTAGGCTGAAAATTCCGCTGGTACACTTGAATTGGAAACACGGTATAAACTTCACTCAAAAGAACACTGCCTGAATTTACATCAGTGCCCAGAGCAAGTAACCAGAACACTAATGGCCACCAGACAGAAAATTCCACTAGTGCAGCCGGCCAGTGTGGCCGAACGGTTCTAGGCGCTTCAGTTTGGAACCGCGCGACCGCTACGGTCGCACATTCGAATCCTGCCTCGGGCATGGATGTGTGTGATGTCCTTAAGTTAGTTAGGTTCAAGTAGTTCTAAGTTATAGGGGCCTGATGACCTCAGATTTTAAGTCCCATAGTGCTCAGAGCTATTTGAAACATTTTGAACCACTGGTGCACTCCAATTGTAGTCGACCAAAATAGCATGGCGGCTAAATTACGGCAGTAGAAACACTTGGTGTTGCTCGCAGGAAAACCTCCCCAACAGCAAACCACTACTCAACTTTGACGTCCTGGATTGGCGAACCACGATGATCGTAGAGATCGGACAGCTCCACACACGCTCAGACACTGTGCAGGGACCGCCAGCGACCTAACCGACTGCACCGAGCGGAGATCACTTCCCTGGTCCGCCGCAACTGACCGACTCCTGCTGGACCGTCCGCGACTACAGTTACGTCGCGACTGCACCGCTGGTCCGTCTCCCACTCGCTTCCTGACACACGACGACGGAAATATGACCTCGAACCCAACCATGCAGAGGAAACACGCCCACTGGCTAAAAGACATCTCTGCTTTAGGAAAGGACTGACCCTCGTTCCACAAGATGGTAATTAAAGGGGTCCAAAAGCGCTCGGAGAACCAGTTACACGTCGCATGATGAGACAACTGATCTCTCAGAGCCACTACGCCGACAACATTTAAAATAATCGTCAATGGGACTAATGCCAACTACACCCACAACCTGACACTAGCACGAAGACATGAACGATACAACAGCAAGTAAGCATGCACGAAAACAAATCGGGAGTCGACACACACACACACACAGACACACACACACACACACACACACACACACACACACACACACACACAGCTAACTCATGAACGATCGGCGAACCAAAACGCGTCGTCCGGTAGGATGACCGACCGCGGATCCACCAAGACCGTGGCTCGGCTCAAGTAATGCATGGCGGCAATGGTCGGGTGAGCCATGTCGGCGCAGGGCTCACTGCTGCTCCAACCCGACTGCATTAGTGCCGCATTGCAACTCCCCGACTGGCAGCTCCGGACGCGTTCCCACTGACTGTCAGACCCAAACTCGCCACCCGAACTGCGACCAACTAACTTCCAATAGACAACGAGCGGGACGTAAGAGTAGTCGTGCAAAGATACTACGAGAGGGGATATATCGATACCCGCTGCTAACGCCGCTCACGGTCAGGCAAAGCAGCTACTCAGAGTCAGTAGTAATTTAAATTAACGTAGTGAGATGGAAGTACGTTAAAAACAGGATGTAAAATATATGATGGCGGGAGCACGAGCCACGCAAGGGTCCCTGTTCTTACCTGAATAAGAACCAATGCTGTTGTGCCGACTTCTTGCGCAAGTGGAAGAAAATAACTTCACCAGGTTGTGGCTATGGCGCTGAAGAGCAAACTGTTCGCCATGTCATTCAGGACCTCCTCTTTACCTGGCGATCCAACAGAGTTCTTGATGATGGTGGAGGGATCAATAGACTACATTCGTGGGCTGGCTATAAGTTTGCAGTTTGAGAAATAAAAAATTAAGAAAAAGAAGGACAGACCCCGAAGAGCCGGCCTCGGTGGCCGTGCGGTTCTAGGCGCTGCAGTCCGGAACCGCGGGATTGCTACGGTCGCAGGTTCGAATTCTGCCTTGGGCGTGGATGTGTGTGATGTCCTTAGGTTAGTTAGGTTTAATTAGTTCTAAGTTCTAGGGGACTGATGACCTAAGATGTTAAGTCCCATAGAGCTCAGAGCCATTTGAACCATTTAGACCCCGAAGAAATTATTCGAGTGGGACGGAAATCGGTAGATGTAATGAACAGGTATAGACGAACAAATGATAACAATTTCAGAAAAATTTGGATAATTTATTCAAAAGAAAGAACTTCTCAAACTGAGCAAATCAATAACACATTGGTCCATCTCTGGCCTTTGAATAAGCAGTTGTTCAACCTGCCATTGACTGATAAAGTTTCTGTGTATGCTCCTGAGTGGTACATGCCTAGTTCTGTCCAACTGGAGTGTTAAATCGTCAAAATCCCTAGCTGGCTGGAGACTCCAACTTTTAATACTACATATGTCATCAATTGGAAGAAATCTGGCGACCTTGCTAGCCAAGGTAGGATATGGCTAGCACGAAGACAAGCGGTAGAAACTCTCAGCATGTGCAGGCAGGCATTACCTTGGTGAAAGATGAGACCAGCAAGGACAACAACGTACAACAAAATGGGGCGTAGAATATAGTCGATGTATGACTGTGCTGAAAGGGTGGTCGTTGTTGGTGTTGGTTGTCACCCGTGATACGCTTACAGAACAGAGCTACGTCGACATTCTATGCCCCGTTTGTTGCAATTCATGGCAAATCATTCTGGGCATACGTTTCGGCGAGATAATGCCCGCCTGGACATGGAGAGAGTTTCTATTGCTTGCTTCAGGCTTGCGAAACCCTACTTCGGTCAGTGAGGACGCCAGATTTCTCCCCAATGAGAACGTTTGGAGCATAATAGTAGTGGGGCAACAAGGGCGACAAACCACATTCCATTGTTGCCAGATGTACCCAAGATAGTGGCGATGACGTCTCCAAGATGGCAGGTTGTAGACTTGGCAACAGCCCATGATGTCATCCAAGATGGCGACGAAATGACGTCATCCAAGATGGCGGATTTTGGCGGAAAGTTTGAATTTTGGTTGAACATTGGTCAATTGGGCTACATCCACTAACCTAACGCCCCTCCCCTCCCATAGAAAAATGGTGGGAAGTCAAATTCCAACAGCACAATGCAACACACCTGTACTAACCTAACAAAATGAAGGGAAAAAAGGTCCACTGACCTAAGTCACCCAACTACCACCTCTTCCTAGGAATTGTCGACAAGTTTGAATTTTGGTGCTAAAGAGAGTTCAATTCACATATCTCTTCTAAGCTAAGTAAATGGCATGAAAGAAAGCACATTTGGGCTAAGCTAAGTCACCGGACCGCCACTCTTCCTTGGAACTGGCGAAAAGTTTGAATTTTTGTGGTAAAGAAAAGTTCATTCATCTATCTCTACTAAGCTAAGAAAATGGTGTGAAAGAAAGGACACTTGGACTAACTCCACTAACCTAAGTCACGTGCCCGCCACCTCTTCCTAGGGATTGGTGGGAAAAGGACTCAGCCTGCACTGTGCTGGTGGAGAGAGGAAGGAGTTTACTTTATTTGTTTTGGAACAATTTATTTAGGGATGGAGTATATTTATCACAGTGATACAGAACAAATGCTCTGACATGCCACACAGCACACAGATCTGCAAACTACTCCTAAATAACTCACGTATAATGCTCTACACACGCGCCTGATAGTTGTAAACTGTCAAAATAACGCATTGCACAGCCTAGAGACATGCAAAGAACTCGTAAATAATGCAATACATTTATGTCCAGAGAGCCAAACAACTCGTAAATTGTCAAAATAATAATCCATCTAAAAGACTCTGTAAACATGCTTGCTAATCATCAGCTGTCGAAACCATGTAACAGTCTTTATTTAAACAATTAGAGACAGTACCACCATCCAGTGTGTTCGCCATGAGGTCCACATTCCAACTGACCTAGTACACAGTACCACCATCAGAGAATTGTGTCATGCTTTATTTTGACAGTTTACACTTATCTGGTGTGTGTGTAGAGCATTAAACATGAATTATTTAGGAGTAGTTTGCAAGTCTGTATGCTGTGTGGCATGCCAGAGCATGTGTTCTGTATCACTGTGATAAATGTACTATCTTTCAAAATCCATTCCTAAATAAATTGTTCCAAAATAAATAAAGTATACTCTTTGCTCTCTCCAGCAGCCCAGTGCTTCCCTAGGAAGAGGTTGCGGTTGTGAGACTTAGGTTAGTCCAAATGCCCTTTCTTTCGAGCCATTTTCTTAGCTTAGTAGAGATACGTGAATTGACCTTTCTTTACCACCAAAATTCAAACTTGGCGCCAGTTACAAGCAAGAGGTGGAGATCGGGTGACTTAGGTTAGTGAGGGTAGCCCAAGTGACCTATCTTCCAGCCATTTTCTTAGGTTAGTAGAGGTAAGCGTATTGTGGTCCTGTTGGAATTATAACTTAGCACCATTTTTCTCCGAGGGGGGGGGGGAGGGCGGGAATGGGTGGTTAGGTTAGTGGAGGTAGCCCAATTGACCTATCTTCCCGCCAAAATTCTAACTTTCCGCCAAACGCCGCCATCTTGGATGGCGCCATGGCAACCATTTTGGATGACGTAATTGCCACCCTCTTGGATGAACTCATCGCCGCCATCTTGGATCACTTTACTTTGGCATAGAACATAGGTTGTCCCAATAATGGGCAGGGCTCTGCAGATACCTCGGAATTTTGGTGATCTAAGCAGCAATTGGACAGAATTTGGTACGATATCCCTTAGGAGGACATGCAAAAACTATATCCATCTGTGTCAGTGTAAAGAAGGGCTTTCATTACGGTCAGAGGTGGACCAACGCATTATGAACTTCCTTAGTTTGTGAAGCTCTTTCTCTTTCTCCAGTTTCTCTAAAGTTGTAATCATTTACATGTACAAAACGTCTACCAATTTTCGTCTCACTTGGAGAATTCCTTCGTAGTGCGTCTTTTTTTTGTCTTAGAATGTTTTATTCTTTGTAGTGTTGAAACATGCTAAATAAAATACCCAGGCTATATTCGTCCAGTATTTGAGAATAAGGGCACCCAGCGCCTTCCAGCAGACTTTACAAGTAATTCCAAATCTTTTCGAAACTATCTCTCGCTGTTGCCTCCCACAAAGTAATGACCGTTTTTCTTTTCGCCATCTGGTAATGTGTATTACACGTTCGAAATTTTTTTATACTTGGGAGTTTGACTCTTTAAGGGGAGCCGGAGGTGCCTATGCTGCCCATGTTAAAATCACTAAGTCTGAGGAACATCTATGAATAAACTACCAAATAGAAAAATTTGAATTTTTTTTAACATCTAGAGTGGTTTAGTATTGCAGTCATTACAGAGGGATTTTGGAGTATCTTTTCTAGTTTCCTTCCAATTATTTTTTTTATTAATGACCCAAATTTTTTTTACAAATAATTGCTTTATAATTAAACTGAAATGAAACTACTGAACATATTGCCAAATGGCTGTGTTACAATGTAAGTTTGACCACTAGGAGTGCTGTATAAAATCAAAGTTTCTCAATACATTCCTGCACTATAGGATGGATTATCAGGGTCTTCTCCTTCATCCTCCAAAAGCTTCCTCTTCTGTCTTCTTTTCTGGCCTGTTGTTCCATCATACTTCATATGCCTTTCTCTTCTTTCTGCCCCTCTTATCCTTTCTCTGTCAATATTTCTTAGTGCTCGTACAGTGTTCACCCCAGCTGTAAATCCTAATGCCTTCAGGACTTCACACTTCACACGGTTCCCTTGGTTGTAGGTTGCTATTGCATCATAAATGCCAAAGTGCAGAGTTTTTATGCTTACAAACACCCTTTTAGGAATCACTTTCCAAATAAAATTGTTTACGCTCTCATTAGGATTCTGTGTCTTTCCGTGTAGACATTTGTGTAACAATTCTGGCTGTGCTGAGTCATGAAAAATTGGTTTTATTGCATTTATCACAGCTGCTGGCAAACCATGTTTATGATCATAGTCGTTTTTTGCATTATATTTGCACCAGGAATCTTTTGGGCACAGGCTGTGTTGAGGGTATTCATTGGAAGAGGCAGTATGAAGGAACAATGCCCACACTGCTTTTCGCATGTCACTAACAACTAAGCAACGAAAGAAAATTACGTAATAATTTTCTGAAGAATTACAATGGAAATATAAGTGTTTTAAGTATGGACGGGAGTAGGACAAAGAAAAACGCTTCATTTGTCAAACTGACATTGCAGCGTTGCAGCGGTCCACAAATTTGTTAATGCTTTAGAAAGTCATACCAGCAAGGGTGAAGGGTGAAGAAGGAACTGAACGCCTATTCAGGATCAGAAAACCACCTTGAACGACTACAGATAGGACATTCATATTCACAGGACATGTACGTCAGTGCGTTCTGATTAGCTGTTGAGCCATGTCGGTCCGCGGGTTCAAAGTCTGCGTCGATATTGCGACGCTACACCACCTACCGGAAAAATGTGCCTGCGGCTCTCGTTGTCGCCATAAACCGAAGGTAATGGATCAGTGTGACTACAGCAGAGGTGCAGTATGCCTTGCGAAAGTATGCGTCAAATCAGTGAGTTGGAAAGAGAGCGCATTATAAACATGAGAGAATGTGATGCATCTGTCCGGTAAATTGCTGCTCGTGTGGGACGAAGTGTTTCGGCAGCGCAACTGGTGTGTGCAGAATGGTTCACGTAAGAGCCGTGGAACACGACGAGATGGGTCAGGTCGCACCATCCAGACCAACACCCGACAAGATCGACATCTCATTCGAATGACATTGCAGGATACTTTACCTTCTTTCTCGGCTCCAACTCAACAATGAGACAGTGTAACACATCTTACACTATCAGGGGTAACAGTCCGTCGCCGTTTACTACGACATGCGTTAGGTGCGCGTCGTCCACTTGGCCGCTTACCTTTGACGAATGTGCAGAATTATGCTAGACGGCAACGGTATATGGAACGAAGTCATTGGAGACAGGAATGGCATCAGATAGTGTTTTAGGACTCATTCAGGTTGTGTTTGTTTGAAAATGATGGTCATATTTTGGTTCGCCACAGACTGGGAGAGCGGAATAACAGTGAGTGCTTTCGTGCAAGACATACAGCTCCAACTCAAAGCCTTACGGTGTGGGGTGCTACTGGATACAACAGAAGGCACAGCTGGTGCGTTTCCAAGGCACTGTGACCGGTGTGACCTACGTGAATGACATTCAGCGACCCGTAGTCAAACCTTTCCTGCACAACACCCCAGACGCCATTTTTCAGCAAGACAATGCACGACCACATCTTCCTGCACGAACACATGCCTTCTTGGTGCCACAGAATGTCAGTCTTTGGCCCTGGCCCGCCAGATCAGCAGACTTGTCGGCAATCTAGTAATAGTGTTCCATAGATTTCACGTTTGTTTTGAATACAGTCAGAGAGAGTCCCATTAGTCAACCATAGTGCCAGTAGTGCTAGTGTTTGTTTTCAATACTGCCCAGAGACAGGTAGTGCTATTTTCATTGTTTTCTACAAGAAGTGTCTAGCAACCACAGTTTAGTCAACTATCAGCCGCATTTAGTGAATTAGCAATCTAGTTAAAAGTTGATTAACTCTCTACAGTAAATTGATTTCTTAGGATGGATAGGATGTGTGACTGCTGTGTACAGACGCAGGAGGAGCTGGCCACTGTTCGCGAACTGCTGAACGTGTTGATGGCCGCGGTCAGCCGTCTTCAGGCTGCTGCCTCGGAGTGTAGCGGCAGTGGGGAGTCTGGTGCGTCGCATGGTACACCCCAGGTGTTACATGCTTCACCCACTGTCCTTGCTGTCGAGATATCTTCGTGGGTACCGGGCACGGTTGGGCTACCCTCTCCCCAAGGGGAGTGGCGGGTTCAGCGGCGATCGCGGCGCACGTGGCGGAGGGTCAATGTGGAGGCTGGCCGTGTGGCATCGCCCGCTATGCTTGTGAGTGGACATGTGGCCGCTCCTTCAGCAAGGTCCGAGCAGGCACACACGGGGAGTGGGGTTTATTAGTTATTGGGAGCTCCAACATTAGGCGGGTGATGGAGCCCCTTAGGGAAATAGCGGAAAGGTCGGGGAAGAAGGCCAGTGTTTACTCTGTCTGCTTGCGGGGGGGTTTCATCCAGGATGTGCAGGAGGCCTTGCCGGCGGCGATAGAGAGCGCTGGGTGCACCCGACTGCAAATTGTTGCATCAATGGCTCCTCCCGTCTGGGTTCAGAGGTCATCCTCAGTTCGTACAGGCGGTTGGCGGAATTGGCGAAGGCGGAAAGCCTCGCTCGCGGGGTGGAATCTGAGCTAACTATTTGTGGTATTGTTCCCAGAACCGATCGCGGTCCTCTGGTTTGGAGCCGAGTAGATGGCTTAAACCAGAGGCTCAGACGATTCTGCGGAGATTTGGGGTGCAAATTTCTCGACCTCCGCTATCGGGTGGAGAAATGTAGGGTCCCCCTGATGAATAGGTCAGGCGTGCACTACACGCCGGAAGCGGCTACAAGGGTAGCGGAGTACGTGTGGAGTGCACATGTGGGTTTTTTAGGTTAGGCCCGACAAGACGCCTCCTGAGACGCGGCAAGGTAGGAGTAGGCAGGGAATAACAATATTAATGTGCTAATAGTAAACTGCAGGAGCGTCTATAGAAAGGTCCCTGAACTGCTCTCATTAATAAACGGTCACAACGCCCATATAGTACTAGGGACAGAAAGTTGGCTGAAACCAGACGTAAACAGTAATGAAATCCTAAACTAAGATTGGAATGTATACCGCAGAGACAGGCTGGACAGTGAAGGGGGAGGCGTGTTTATAGCGATAAGAAGTGCAATAGTAGCGAAGGAAATTGACGGAGATCCGAAATGTGAAATAATTTGGGTGAAGGTCACGGTTAAAGCAGGCTGAGACATGGTAATTGGATGTCTCTATAGGCCCCCTGGTTCAGCAGCTGTTGTGCCTGAGCACCTGAAGGATAATTTGGAAAATATTTCGAGTAGATTTCCCCACCATGTTACAGTTCTGGGTGGAGATTTTAATTTGCCGGATATAGGCTGGGAGACTCAAACGTTCATAACGGGTGGCAGGGACAAAGAATCCAGTGAAATTTTTTTAAGTGCTTTATCTGAAAACTACCTAGAGCAGTTAAACAGAGAACCGACTCGTGGCGATAACATATTAGAACTTCTGGTGACAAACAGACCCGAACTATTTGAAACAGTTAACGCAGAACAGGGAATCAGCGACCATAATGCGGTTACTGCATCGATGATTTCAGCCGTAAATAGAAATATTAAAAAAGGTAGGAAGATTTTTCTGTTTAGCAAAAGTGACAAAAAGCAGATTACAGAGTACCTGACTGCTCAACACAAAAGTTTTGTCTCAAGTACAGGTAGTGTTGAGGATCAGTGGGCAAAGTTCAAAATCATCGTACAATATGCATTAGATTAGTATGTGCCAAGCAAGATCGTAAGAGAGGGAAAAGAGCCACCGTGGTACAACAACCGAGTTAGAAAACTGCTGCGGAAGCAAAGGGAACTTCACAGCAAACATAAACATAGCCAAAGCCTTGCAGACAAACAAAAATTACGCGAAGCGAAATGCAGTGTGAGGAGGGCTATGCGAGAGGCGTTCAATGAATTCGAAAGTAAAGGTCTATGTACTGACTTGGCAGAAAATCCTAAGAAATTTTGGTCTTATGTCAAAGCGGTAGGTGGATCAAAACAAAATGTCCAGACATTCTGTGACCAAAATGGTACTGAAACAGAGGATGACAGACTAAAGACCGAAATACTAAATGTCCTTTACCAAAGCTGTTTCATAGAGGAAGACTCCACTGTAGTTCCTTCTCTAGATTGTCGCACAGATGACAAACTGGTAGATATCGAAATAGACGACAGAGGGATAGAGATACAATTAAAATCGCTCAAAAGAGAAACGGCTGCTAGACCTGATGGGATACCAGTTCGATTTTACACAGAGTACGCGAAGGAACTTGCCCCCCTTCTTGCAGCGGTGTACCGTAGGTCTCTAGAAGAGCGTAGCGTTCCAAAGGATTGGAAAAGGGCACAGGTCATCCCCGTTTTCAAGAAGGGACGTCGAACAGATGTGTAGAACTATAGACCTATTTCTCTAACGTCGATCAGTTGTAGAATTTTGGAACACGTATTATGTTGGAGTATAATGACTTTTCTGGAGACTAGAAATCTACTCTGTAGGAATCAGCATGGGTTTCTAAAAAGACGGTCGTGTGAAACCCATCTCGCACTATTCGTCCACGAGACTCAGAGGGCCATAGACACGGGTTCACAGGTAGATGCCGTGTTTCTTGACTTCCGCAAGGCGTTCGATACAGTTCCCCACAATCGTTTAATGAACAAAGTAAGAGCGTGTGGACTATCAGACCAATTGTGTGATTGGATTGAAGAGTTCCTAGATAAAAGAATGTAGCATGTCATTCTCAATGGAGAGAAGTCTTCCGAAGTAAGAGTGATTTCAGGTGTGCCGCAGGGGAGTGTCGTAGGACCGTTGCTATTCACAATATACCGGTACATAAATGACCTTGTGGATAACATCGGATGTTCACTGCGGCTTTTTGTGGATGATGCTGTAGTATATCGAGAGGTTGTAATAATGGAAAATTGTACTGAAATGCAAGAGGATGTGCAACGAATTGACGCATGGTGCATGGAATATCAATTGAATCTCAATGTAGACAAGTGTAATGTGCTGCGAATACATAGAAAGATAGATCCCTTATCATTTAGCTACAAAATAGCAGGTCAGCAACTGGAAGCAGTTAATTCCATAAATTACCTGGGAGTACGCATTAGGAGTGATTTAAAATGGAACGATCATATAAGTTGATCGTTGGTAAAGCAGATGCCAGACTGAGACTCATTAGAAGAATCCTAAGGAAATGCAATCAGAAAACAAAGGAAGTAGGTTACAGTACGCTTGTTCGCCCGCTGCTTGAATGCTGCTCAGCAATGTGGGATCCGTACCGGATAGGGGTGATAGATGAGATAGAGAAGATCCAACGAAGAGCAGCGCTCTTCGTTACAGGATCATTTAGTAATCGCGAAAGCGTTACGGAGATGATAGAGAAACTCCCGTGGAAGACTCTGCAGGAGAGACGCTCAGTAGCTCGGTACGGGCTTTTGTTGAAGTTTCGAGAACATACCTTCACCGAAGAGTCAGGCAGTATATTGCGCCCTCCTACGTATATCTCGCGAAGAGACCATGAGGATAAAATCAGAGAGATTAGAGCTCACACAGAAGTATACCGACAATCCTTCTTTCCACGAACCATACGAGACTGGAATAGAAGGGAGAACCGATAGAGGTACTCAAGGTACCCTCCGCCACACACCGTCAGGTGGCTTGCGGAGTATGGATGTAGATGTAGAATCAAAAGGTGTGGCACATGGTGAAACGACAGTTGCAGCATTGTGACCCAATGCCGACCGCCACAGATGAACTTTGCAACCAGATGAATGCAGCATGGATGGTTATACCACAGGACGCCATTCGCGCCTTATATGCGTCGATGCCACCATGCATGGAACAAGTTATCGGGGCCTATGGTGGACCCTGTGCCTACTAGGCAACAGAACACATGCTCAACCGAGATGACGGAAATGCTAATCATTTCTGTAGAACACACTAATGTACCTGTCCTGTGAATGCGAACGTCCTATCTCTAGTTGTTCAAGATGTTCTGTTTTTTTTTTTTTTTTTCTGAACATGAGTATATGAATCTCGAGACATGGCATCACACTTTCGGGAAAATGTGCAAGCGCACATAAATGTATCAACTATGTTGCAATCAGATTTATAGTTCATGCATACAATTTCCTGGTGAGAATAATACAGAGAAGAATGGAAGATAAAGTTGAGGATCTATTAGATAAGCAGTTGTGGTTTAAGAAAGATAAAGGCATGGGACAAGCCGACATGCATACAATTTCTGTTCGGTGAGACATATAATAGCTTGCTCTAATTATGAAGAAAATGTTATCTTGTGCAAGTGAACGGGAAAATAATCTTATAAATATCAAATACAGTATTAGTGGTCTGCTGCTTGATACAGTCACGTCGATAAAGTATCTGGCCGTAACGTTGCAAAGCGATATGAAGTGGAAAGAGCACATAATGAGGGTAGTCAGGAAGGCGAACTGTCGACTTCGATTAATTTGAAAATTGTAGGGAAGTGTAATTCATCTGTCAAGGGGACCGTGTATAGAACATTGATGCGACCCAGCGCTGACTTCTGTTCAATTGTTTGGGATCACGATCGGATGTGTTTCAAGAAGGCATTCGAGCTATTCAGAAGAGTGCTGCTAGAACTGTTACCGACAGATTCGATCAAAATGCGAGAGTTACAGAAATGATTCGTGAAGTCAAATGGGAAGCCCTGGAGCGAAGACGTCGTTCTTTTCGCGAAACACTGTGGAGCATGTTTAGGGAATCTTTATGTGTACTGATTTCCTAGCTACTCCACTGCCGCAAACGAACATCTCGTGTAGGGACCGCGAAGACGAGATCACAGATACCAAGCCTCGTACGGAAAGATAGAGACAGCTGTTATTCCCTCGCTCTGTTTTCGAGTGGATCAGGGCAGGGAATGACGAGCAGCGGAACAAGTTACCCTCAATCATGCATCGTATCGCTTGCTACGTATAAAGGTGTAAATGTAGTTGTATAGTAGAATGAAATTTTCACTATACAGCGGAGTGTGCGCTGATATGAAACTCCCTGGCAGATTAAAACTGTGTGCCGGACCGAGACTCGAACTCGTGACCTTTGCCTTTCGCGGGGAAGTGCTCTACCGGCTTTACCACCCAAACACGACTCACACCCCGTCCTGACAGCTTTACTTCTGCCAGTACCTCGTCTCCTACCTTCCAAGATTTACCGAATCTCTCCTGCGAAACTTGCAGGACTAGCACTCCTGAAAGAAAGGATATTGCGGAGACGTGGCTTAGCCACAGCCTAGGGGATGTTTCTAGAATGAAATTTTCACTCTGCAGCGGAGTGTGCGCTGATATGAAACTCCCTGGCAGATTAAAACTGTGTGCCGGAGCGACACTCGAACTCGGGACCGTTGCCTTTCGCGGGCAAGTGCTACCCAAGCACGACTCACGCCCCGTCCTCACAGCTTTACTTCTGTCAGTACCTCGTCTCCTACCTTCCAAATTTTACAGAAGCTCTCCTGCGAACCTTGCAGAACTAGCACTCCTGAAAGAAAGGATATTGCGGAGACTTGGTTTAGTCACAGCCTGATGTCCCGAGTTCGAGTCTCGGTCCGGCACACAGTTTTAATCTGCCAGGAAGTTTCATATCAGCGCACACTCCGCTGCAGAGTGAAAATTTCATTCTAGAAACATACCCTAGGCTGTGGCTAAGCCATGTCTCCGCAATATCCTTTCTTTCAGGAGTGCTAGTCCTGCAAGTTTCGCAGGAGAACTTCTTTAAAGCTTGGAAGGTAGGAGACGAGGTACTGGCAGAAGTAAAGCTGTGAGGACGGGGTGTGAGTCGTGCTTGGGTGGCTCAGTCGGTAGAGCACTTGCCCGCGAAAGGCAAAGGTCCGGAGTTCGAGTCTCGGTCCGGCACACAGTTTTAATCTGCCAGAAAGTTTCGTAGTTGTATAGTGTCTGATGAATGATCAGACTAATGACCAGAGAATACTGTAGAGCATAGACTGAGAGTAAGCTGGGAAGAACAAAAGTAACGAGAAACGACAGAAACGAAATTAGTGACACTGTGAGCATCAAAATTGTGGATCTCGAAGTAGACGGAAATAACAAAATTTTGCTATCTTAGAAGCAAAATATCCAATACAGGCAACGGTTTGCAGTTGGAAGAAACTTAATGCGCACTTCAATACGAGATGCTTATACCTTGAAACGTCCCCTTAGAAAAATTTATACATGACTGTGCTTAAACTGACACACAATATTTTTAGCGCAACGCAATCTGACTATCAAAGATCCCTGCAAAAGAATGGCCCTGAGTAACATTAAACTATACCTTTCACAAATCACTTACCTCACAAAAATCTTCATTACTCGAACTACTGCAATACAGCGAGCGCTACTACTGCCAGCTAAATAAAAGATTCAAACTACGGAAGGCACTAACTACTGATAGGGATGGTTAGCAAATGAAAGATTTTAATAGAGAACAAACAATGTATTTACCTTAATAGTCATAATATATATAGCAGTTCATAATATCCAGTATAACAAATTCCAAAACTCCGCCATCTCTCTCCCCACATCCACCACTGCTGGCGGCTCACCTCCAACTGCGCAACACTACGCGCTGTTCACATCCAGCTGCCGCTGCCCAACACTACAATGTCAGACAACAATGCAAACTAGCCACAGACTGCACACAGCACAGACAGTGATTTTCATACAGAGCGCTACGTGGCATTACCAATATAAAAATCTAAACAGCCTACTTACATAGCCCCCATGCTCCCCACAAAAAATTTTACAAATTGTTTTGGCCAGTGGCCAATAATGATTTGATAAAATTTTTCATAAATACAATAACAAAGAAATCAAATGCACACACTTATTGATACAATGTTGGTCAAAAGCTAAAATTTTCTCACAGTCCATAAAGACAGTCCTGATCATTCATCATAAGAGTAAACCTGCAGTTTGTTTTCTCAAAGTCTGAGCAGTAAAAGACAATGCACACGGATGTAGTGGATTTCCATGCAGTCGTGAAGAAGTAGTGTTGTCCTTCCAACGGAAAGACTGTGCTGACTCTTGACATGCAGACAGGTAATGGGCCACAACAGAGCAAACCCACAGCAGAGTCATTCGACGTTTTGAAGAAGATTGGTAGGTAGGTCATCACGGAGTAGACCCACTGTAGTCCTGGTAGAGAGTATGGTATTGGTGGGTCATCAGAGATGCAGACCCACTGTAGTCCTTGTAGAAACAATTGTATTGGTGAGTCAGCAAAGGTGTAGACCCACTGTATTCCTTGTAGAAATAATGGTATTGGTGAGTCATCACAGGTGTAGACCCACTGTACTCCTTGTAGAAATAATGGTATTGGTGTGCCATCAAAGATGCAGACCCACTGTAGTCCTTGTAGAGATGATGGTCAGCAGCCATCTGCTGCGACTGTGCAGGTGCACAATAACCATCGAAGAGTCTTGCAGAGAAGATAGCAAGTCCATAAACCACCACTTGTGCACGCACAAAGTTTTTGGAATTGTCCTTAGAAGTCTTGCAGACAATATAGCAAGTCCATAAACCACCACTTTTACACTCAAGAAGTTTTTGGAATTGTCCTTAGAACCAGCAATGCTGTTATCCAGTCCCTTGCTGAATTATTAACACACGTACAAACACTAACAGTCACAACTTCTCACATTTTGTGCATTACTGTGACCAACAGAAATGTGTGCAGTGAAATGAATGCTTACAAGTTACTTAATTTGATTAACTGGTGTCAATTACAATATTATAACATGAGAATACAATTACAAAGGTACAAAATACATCATTAAAAACATAACAATACAGATAACATTTGTAGTACAGGCTTTACAACAGAATAGAAATAAACATATACATCAGTGTTACAGGAATTATGACATGAGTACAAAAATAAAAGATCAGAATCACTTTCGAAACGTCAACTTCACACATGAGCATTAAAACAGAACAGAATACATAATGTCTAAACATCTTTACAAAGAAAATACCATATTATTAATGCAAAGTATATTTGAGGATAACAGTATTCCTCATCATAATGAATGTAGCTGAGTTTTAGAAAAATTCTACAACATAAGTCTTATCAGATAAACATATAAAGACAGGAAGAACATAAATACACACGGGTACCCAAACACATAGTGGGATAACACAAAAGGAAAGGACAGGGTTTGTTTCATTGCAGTAATTTGCAAACAAAACTTTCTTTGCTTCTTGGAGATCTCCCATCATTCATCATTATTCCCAAAAGTCCTATCTAAGCCTGCTTTCTGTATTCTGTTCACATCCTCTGTCGAAAAATAGTTTTTCTCCACTGTACAGTATCCTTTTTTTTTTTTTTTTTTTTTGCCCAAACCATTTTCATATAGCTTCTCAATACATTTCTTCCAAGTCATCATAGTTAGTTTCTTATATAGTCTACCCCTCTTAAGCTAACTTAAATCTACTGAGCTCAGATGCTAAACTAAGGGACGAGGCAATGCAGCATCACATAAAACAATTAATATAAACAGCAATTAAAAAAATGCACATTTGCGAAGCAAGCAGCATTAAGAAATTAGCAAAGCAATTGTAATATTACAACTAATATAAGGCAATGTGCAGCAAACAATAAAAATAAATCATTAGTAAAACTGGCTTAACAGAATAATACAAAGTAAAATTCAATAACACTATCCCTTGCAAACAGCAGCAACTTATACCTAAACATGACATAGCTCAAGCAGAAAAATTATTACAGTAAAAACAACAATGCAAATAAGGGAAATGTATATTCACATCTTAATGTCTATGTAATTAAAGTGGTGCACCACAACTGTTTCTACAAAAAAAAATTACCAAGTACTTGAAAAGCAAATGATATATGCAGTTACTGTTATTAGTCCCTTCTTATTGTTCTTTCCGTTCCAAGAGCTCCTTTTTCGAAGAATGTGGGTCATAAAATAATTATTTAATAGATCTGTTGACAGAAAGTGTTCACATTAGCAAATGCATCTAAGTTTATTTTATAAAACTAATGCTGCAACACAGCTGGAAACCAGATATTAAATGAAATAAGCAATTACGCAAACCAAAGCATAAAAATATCATTCAGTAGTCATGTGACATTTCATAAGTTAGTAGAAATTCTCTCAACTCTCGTAGAAAGACGCTTGTCATAATCAGGTGTGCAGATGTAAGTATCTTTCCAAGTAATGAGGATCTCGCATTTGCAATGTTTTCTCTAAAGGAATGTCAATGGTGAGGATAATGGCCTCCCTTTTTTTTCACCTAATGGCTTTCTTTTGTCAGACGACTACCTCTCAGCTGGGCGCCCAAAACACATTACGTGCAGGTGGTCGCTCAACTTTCTTACGGAAATATTTACGACAGCAGTTTCGGCTACAGTGACAGTCTCATATAAAAATATTTCACAGGTCAAGAATGTGCGTTGCAAATGTGTGGAAACAAAATCTTATGAATATAACAGTGTCCAAAAAATTTTCGCCGGCATTGTGATACATTCACACATTTACACACATTTCATAACTCTTAAAGTACGATTCTTGGTTTCCAACATCCTTTTTCACAAGTCAAGAGTCCCTACCCACTATTCATTACTCCTTACCTTATTACACATATACGTATTCATCGACACTCTTCAATATTTCATCATTATAAATATGAAGCATAATCAAATAACTCATATAGCCTCAGCCTATTAATCATAAACATACCTCAGCAGCATAATACACATCGTCGTCGTAATAATAACATCATAACACCTCAGTCAAATCTCAAAAACGTCGTAGCTTTCTACAATAATTTCAAAACCTAAACAAAATTCTCTGCTCATTTCAGTAGTGTCATCTACCTCAAACGTAATTTAAAAATCATGCTCCCTTACCAAATACATCATTCAAAGCTCTCATAGTATCACAATGGTTCCAAAAAAATATGAACAGTTCACAAAGTACAGACAAAATACAATTTCATAAGTGTGAAGTTACCCAACTGTGTAATTGCGTAAACATGTGTCACTGATGTAAAAAAAAGTTTATCTCTCAGTTAAATGATCAGACAGCTGTGTAATTTGTGTGTTAGAGAAATATGGTACCGATGTGTAAAGTTGTGTAAGCAAATACCATATTAGCTAGGGCTCCTTGTGCTTGCCAAACACATGATACACAAAGTGAGTGTGTACCCCCCTGAGTATTATTGTAATTATACCCTCAGGTGTTACAGATTACAGCAATGGAATGAAATGTATCATGGAAAACCTTCTTTGTAATTCAAAAATCTTAAAAAATAAATGTTTTAAGTACAAAACTAATCACTGAAATGCATGTCCTGTAGCGCTAAATGTGCATCTTGTTGTAAGATAATCTCTGTGGAAGTGTCGTAGTTATTTTCCTCCGAAAGCTAAGTTCTGCAGAAGTCCATGTACTTACCTCATGATAAACAAAAGTGAAATGCTTTGCGTATAGATATCTTAGTTATTACGCTTATTGTTGTGATGAAGAAAGTACTGTGCTGTAACGCATTGTTGTGCAACGGAAAAGGCTGTCTCACTGTAGCTGTACCACAAAAGTTACTACTAAAACATGTTTTACTTTCCAGAAGAATTCAGAAAAAACTGTGCAGATATGAAACAGAAACACCGCAAAAGCAACATTGTAAATTGTCACTCATTAGTAGTGTCGTGATATAATCGTGTAGCTGTCACATAAACCAATCACATAAACCAACCACTGTGTCATCTGGCATTTCACAGAAAGTACCTTAAATCCAGAATGTATTTTCAAATAAACCAAAATGTTGCATTAAAATCTCATTAGCAGTACTGGTAAATGTTCTAAGTAAGTGCGCCTTATAGTCGTTACGTAATCGTGCAACTAACAAGCAAGAATGTACACACACAATAACACTGTGTCGTCTGTTCGCAATAACAATGCATTCGTAATTTCTGTTTAAATAAGTTCTCTTGGTTCTTGACTGGATATTTAACTTCAAACATTGTTGCATGTTAACAGTTTCTAAAGCATACTAGTAACGTGAAGTCAAACGTTTCATGGCAAAGACAAAGTTAAAAAGCAGATTATCTTTCAATAAACGGTTTTACGTGTGAAATGTGGTGTAAACCTTTACTCTTCCTAGTACGCAGAGTTTCAACTTTAACGCAATTATCATGTGGTATACGTCGGTGAGGAGTGCTAAAATTTTTCTCAAGCTTAGCGTCTATGTTATTTTTCTCTGAGCCAGCCGGCGCACGCGGCAGCCTGCGGTGCGTGTCACTGTATGTTCCTTTGTTGGCGCGCGTCGTTATTGGGATTTGGAGACCTAACTTCTACAAATTCACCGTGACGAGAGTGTGCTGCTCTGTTTAAATCCCACCAGTTCTGATGCATTTCAGGTCTGTCGTTACGATCATATCGTCTGTCGTCATGTCGGTAGTTCCTGTAGTTTCTTTCTTGTCGGTTAAGTGGTGGAGAATTTCTCCCTGAATCGTAACTGCGCGCTGGACCGTTGCGTCTGAAGTTATTCTGTCTCCCGTGATAATAATAGTTCTGGTTGCCAAATTGTCTGTTTCTATGATTGTCTCTGTCATATTCATTACTACGGAAATGCGATCTTTCTCTGTAACTATTACTCTGCCAGTGGTTGTCATAAGGGTGGTGTCTGCTTTGGTCACGATTTACGTTGTAAGAATAGGCTTGTCGTGGCCAGTTATTGTTTCTGTCGTCACGGAATTGTGACGGATGTGACCTGTAGTGATTGTTTTCCTGTTTTCGCATCCCGCGACTGTCTGTGTCAATTTCTAATTCTTGTAAGAGCCCCTGAAAAGCTTCAATGTCGTCTTTGCAACGTCCTGCCAAAATAATATGCCGTAAATGTTCAGGTAATTTGATTAAGCAAATGCGGATGAGTTCTGAGGGGCTGTATGGGTTTGACAGGTACTGATTCTTGTGCAACATGTCTTCAAAATATTTGACAAGACTGGAAAATTCAGATTGTTCAAAGTGTTTCATCATCATGATGCTATGTTTTACTCGGTATTGTGTAGCTTGTGACCAATATGCTGAGAGGAACGCATGGTAAAATTCTCCTTCACTGTGACAATCGTGAATGACCGATCGCATTCTTACAGCTGGTTCATTCTCCAAGTAGCCACACATAAATTCTAACCTGTGCTCCAATGACCAGTTGGGAGGAAAACAATGAGAGAATTGATGGAGCCACGCTTGTGGATGAATGTAGTTGGCAGAATTCTTAAACATTTTGAATTTACGTGTAGTAATGAACAGCTTATAGTCAAAATCATCGTGTCGGCGAGTAGCATGTCGGTCATTGTTAAGTCGTGTCGGCGGTTCCATCTCAAAATTCGGTGCACATTGCCAATTTCTTTCATAACTTCCGAAATGCCCTGTGTTATTATTTTGTGGCTGTTCCGTATTTCTATGTCCCTCTTCCCATATTGGAGCGCGAGTGTCCTCTGAAATACGTAATTCTTGTATTACCTGTGTCAGCTGATCTTGTACTTCCCGGATTTCTCTTTGGTGTTGCGTATTAATTTGATTCAGATTTTGTTTCAGGTTCCTAATTTGTTCGCACTCTTCTGTGTCATTAAAGACTACCAGTTTTGTGTCATTCAGATTATGAGCTACCTTCGCAGATAAATTATTTAGCTGATCCGAAAGTTCAACTACTTTCTCTGATAATGAACTAATTTCCTCCATGTGTCTTTCTGAACCAATTTTCAGAGTATCTACTGTGTCCTTTAAGTTTTCCTGAGTTTTTGCAAGTTATGTAACCGAATCGGTAGATGCAACTGAGTTTGCAAGGTCTCATGATTTTCATGAACAATAGTTTGCAGTTCTTTTATGGCTGCTTCGTGATTCTGTAATGCATTTTCATGAGGCGAAAAAATAGGTTGGAAATGCTCACAAATTTGTGTTTTTACGTCATTACAGACTTTTTGACATTTCGATTCAATGTTATGTAACTCAGTAGTTAAATCTTCACGTGTTTGTTCAAGCGTGGTGTCTAACTTTTGAAGATTTTGTTCCATTGCGTCTAACTGTTGCTGTGTTTGTCTCTGGTGTTGTTCCATTGTGTCTAACTTTTGAAGATTTTGTTCCATTGTGTCTAACTTTTGAAGCTTTTGCTATGTTTGTCTCTGATTTTGTTCCATTTGTTGCATTAGTTGTAATAACAATGCATTAGTGTCTGGAATCTGTTCCTCTACGCTTTTCGGCAGTGCATTTGCACCGGCAACATTCACATTTTGACAAGCTGAAAATGTGTCTTGACTTATTTGAGAAAACGATGAGGACGCAAAACCTGAATCTACAGTATTTGTAAAATTGTGTCCTGTCATTTCGGATTCCTGAGGCGAGCTGTTGCCGACCGATCGATCGATAATGGTTCCCTGTTCACAACCTGTTTCACTGTCTGCACCATTATTTGCCGCCCGCTCCATTTCCCTATGCACAATTACCAAATTACTACTTCGAATGTCTGTTAATTCACTACACAGTGGTGCTGATAAGCTACACTCGTCGTCACTATTATTTCTGAGTTTACTTTGAAGCCTAGTGTTACGTTTTTCACACGCCATTATTGTGACAATATTTCACACGATAACACAGAAAAACACAATTTGAATAGTAAAAATAAGAGAACAGATTAACATAGCACTGAAAATAATATGTAGTTAATTGCAAGCGCAGCTGCGAAATACTTGGTGCAAATCTACATGCATGCCACAACTGTTTTACAGTACAACAATGAAAGACTGCAACTACAAAGGAGATTCTCTCTACAATTACGCGCTAGCAATAAACAAAAGCTACACTAAATACACAAACTACAAGAAAAAATCAGAAGATTCCAGTGAGGTATACTCGGCTAAGGGTCGACATATGTAACGTCCCCTTAGAAAAATTTATACATGACTGTGCTTAAACTGACACACAAGATTTTTAGCGCAACGCAATCTGACTATCAAAGATCCCTGCAAAAGAATGGCCCTGAGTAACATTAAACTATACCTTTCACAAATCACTTACCTCACAAAAATCTTCATTACTCGAACTACTGCAATACAGCGAGCGCTACTACTGCCAGCTAAATAAAAGATTCAAACTACGGAAGGCACTAACTACTGATAGGGATGGTTAGCAAATGAAAGATTTTAATAGAGAACAAACAAAGTATTTACCTTAATAGTCATAATATATATAGCAGTTCATAATATCCAGTATAACAAATTTCAAAACTCTGCCATGTCTCTCCCCACATCCACCACTGCTGGCGGCTCACCTCCAACTGCGCAACACTACGCGCTGTTCACGTCCAGCTGCCCAACACTACAATGGCAGACAACAATGCAAACTAGCCACAGACTGCACACAGCACAGCCAGTGATTTTCATACAGAGCGCTACGTGGCATTACCAATATAAAAATCTAAACAGCCTACTTACAACCTGTAATAATTTCGACAAGGAAATCCTGCCTCTAAATCTGGCAGAAAATCGAAAGAGATTATCGTCGTATGCGAAGTATACCAGCAGCAAGACTCAATCAAAATGGCAGAGATAATGTTACAGATAACAGCACCAATAAAGCTAAGTTATGAAGCACGGATTTCCATAAGCCTTTCACGAAAGAAGACGCAGTAAGTATTACAGTATTAGAATCAAGGACAGTTGTCAAGAGTACTAATTTGGAACGATGTTGGGGTACACATAGGGCAGTATCAGAATGCTAACCGTTTCTGAAAGTATTCACAACACTGCGTAGCATATAAGAATAATTCTACAGAGAACACATCATAGATAGTTGAAATTTTCTTGTTTCAGAGTGGGGGAAGAATGGTGCGCCCCTCCTCCACAGACATTCAGAGACGTCATTGGAAATGCCCCCAGCGGAGATGAAGCTATCATAAAGACGAAGGGTTGACATACGCCATGTTAACCCTAGCAATAACAACGCATTTTCCACAGCTTTCGTTAGCAAGGGTAAGAGGGGCTCTGTTTGCCTACGCTATAAAAAAAAAAAAGTAGATGATTCCAGAATGAGATTTTCACTCTGCAGCGGCATGTGCGCTGGTATGAAACTTCCTGACAGTTTAAAACTGTGTGCTGGAACGAAACTCGAACTCGGGACCTTTGCCTTTGGATGGCAAGTGCTCTACCAACTGAGCTACCCAAACGCAACTCACGACCCATCCTCCTTTCTTCCAAGTCGTGCTAGTTGTGCTAGGTTCGCAGAAGAGCTTCTGTGAAGCTTGGAAGGTAGGAGACGAGGTAATGGCAGAACTGAAGCTGTGAGGATGGGTCGTGAGTCGTGCTTGGGTAGGTCGATTGGTAGAGCACTTTCCAGTGAAAGACAAAGGTCCCGAGTTCGAGTCTCGGTCCGGCACACAGTTTTAATCTGTTAGCAAGTTTCAAAATTGATGATTGTTGTTAACCTTTAATGTCTAGCCGGAATATTACGACCACCTATCTAACAGCCGGTATGTCCACCTTTGGCAAGGATAGCAGCGGCGACTCATCATGGCATGGAAGCAATAGGGCCTTAGTAAGTCGCAGGAGGGAGTTCGCACGATATTTGCACACACGAGTCACCTAATTCCCGTCAGTTCCGGGGAGGGGGCGAGAAGCTCTGACGCCACATTCCATTAAATGCCAGATGTTTGATTGGGTTCAGATCTGGCGAGTTGGAGGGCCAGCACATCAGCGTTCCTGGAACCACTCGACAAAACTCCCGGCCTTGTGACTAGGCGCATTATCTTGTTGAAAAATGCCGCTGTCGTCGGGTGATAGTCATGAATGGGTGTTCGTAGTCTGCAACAAGAGTTTGATACTGCTTGGACATCGTGCTGTCTTGCACGAGCACTACTGGACTTAAAGATCCAAAGTGAATGTTCGACAGAGCATAACGGAGAAACCGCCACCCTGTATCCGTCCCAGAGTACAGGTGGCAAGAAGCTGTTCACCTGAAAGACGACGGATTCGCAGTCTCCCATCGGCGTGATGAAGAAGGTACGGGGGTTCATTAGACCATGCACCGATCTGCCACTGCTCCAACGTCCAATGCCGATTGTGTCGTGTCCATTTCAGTTTTAGTTGCCTGTGTTGTGGTGTTAACATCTGCGCATGCCAGGATCGTCGGCTGCGGAGGCCCATCGTTACGTGTGTTCGTTGCACTGTGTGCTCAGACACACCTGTACTCCACCCAGTATTAAAGTCTAATGTTAACTCCATCACAGTTCGCTGCCCGTTCTGACGTTCGATATCTGTAATGAAGAGTGGCCGTCTAACCCCACGACGTCTGGACGTGGTTTCACCTCGAGTTCGCCACGTTTTGGAGACACTAACCACAGCACTCCTCGAACACTTGACCAAGTCGTGCAGTTTCCGAAACGCTCGTGCTGAACCTCTGAGCCAGCATAATCAGCCCTGGGTCAGACTCAGGTAGATCGTGGGCCTTCTCTGTTCTACACACGGACAACACGCTCACTGATACTACACGCGCTGAAGTATGTCTGACTAGCCGTCATTCCTCGCCAGGTAACGCTGCTATTGGCTGGACAACATTTATACCGATAGTGGTCATAATGTTCTGGCTGATCAGTGTATATTAACGCCGGCCGGAGTGGCCGAGCGGTTCTAGGCGTTACAGTCTGGAACCGCGCGACAGTTTCGGTCGCAGGTACGAATCCCGCCTCGGGAATGGATGTGTGTGATGTCCTGAGGTTAGTTAGGTTTAAGTCGTTCTAAATCCCGACCTCAGAAGTTAAGTCCCATAGTGCTCAGAGCCATTTGAACCATTTTTTTCTATATTTTCAACATACTTTTTAAATAGGCACTGATTTGTAAGTAGGGTCCAGAACATGAAAACAGCTTCTGCCGCACTCTTAGCAATATCAACCCACAATCAGTAACGCGTACTACCGAGGAGTGTGGCCGTACATTATGCCCACCAGAAGAAAAAGTTTATAAAATAGGAATTTCGTTAATTGTAGTTTTTCACTCACAAGGTAATTTTTAAAGATATATAGATGGTCAAGTAAGATCCAGAACCATAAAATATTCAATATGAAATTCATTGGGAAAAGTAACATCCACTACTAAAATATAAACTTGTGGATTCAGTTTAAGTACTCTACTGATCATTAAAATTGCTACACCAAGAAGAAATGCAGATGATAAACGGGTATTCATTGGACAAATATATTATACTAGAACTGACATGTGATTACATTGTAACGCAAATTGGGTGCATAGATCCTTACCCATCACAAACACTTCTGGCCGTAATAACGGCCTTTATATGCCTGGGCATTGAGTCAAACAGAGCTTCGATGGCGTGTACAGCTACAGCCGCCCATGCAGCTTCAGCATGATACCACAGTTCATCAAGAGTATTGACTGTGAAAGGTCTCTGTTGGATTCCTTTCATGTTAATTTCTTAAATCTGTTGTCATTTACGGCATAAATTCCTCTTCTAAATTTACTGTGGAGTTTCTGACTATCTGGGACGAGACTGAGTAGTGGAACATGTTACTTTTACACATAAACAAGAACGATCTGTCACACTACTACACTTTAAAACACAGTTTATATGTAATTCATGTCACACAGTCTAATACGGAACCTACATCCGCTTTCTTTTATATACTGTATATGACAAAATACTGTCATTCCCCTTCCCTTCTGTGTGAGAGGATGAATGAGCAAATGTATTTCTAGTTGCATGCTTGAGGGTAGCAGACAAGCCTGTCTGCTAGAGAACAGTAGGACCAACGTCGGAACAGGTAGCTACGCTTTCTAAAAGCAAAAAGGTTTCTATCCTTAGTATGGTCCTGTCCGTCCCTTGTCATGTTGATATAGGAAGCTGCCCCTCTGGACACTTCCGTTTGTATTTGTGAGCCACCCTCAGGAAGGGAGCAGGTCAGTCTGTCCGTGGCGAGCGTCTGAAGTGGTAAGATCTCCGGCTAAGCGCGTGTCCGCTAAGTCCGTAGGACAATGGATTTTTTAAGTTCAGCCTAACTGAAAATTTAATCACCTTTATTTCAGGTTTAGCTCTAAAATATCTAATGTTATCTTAAATTGTAATGCAGTGTAATTCGAGTGTGAAGTTCAGAATATATTCCGGCAGTTGCTTTGTCACTACTTTATGAGTAAAGTGGAACGACGTGTTGATCAGTAACTCTAACTAGCATCATCAATCTTCAATGCGAATGTGCG
Source organism: Schistocerca cancellata (assembly GCF_023864275.1). Taxonomy (NCBI): domain Eukaryota; kingdom Metazoa; phylum Arthropoda; class Insecta; order Orthoptera; family Acrididae; genus Schistocerca; species Schistocerca cancellata. The sequence continues at coordinate 747,304,674 of NC_064630.1, forward strand.
TGAGATTATAACGTCTCGTCTTGACAATATTTTTCAATATAGCAACTTTTCTTTATGTTCAACCCACGTGGGGTGTACTTTGTGAGACCAGTACCACGTGCTTATACAACTGTTTGACCCATCACGTTAATAGTAAGACGATAGTAACCAGTTCGAGGTTTTTCTTTTGTAAATAGCTTTTCGATCTATTTTATTTTAATGATCAAAATTAATGTGTAGTTACACGTTTTGTGTAAACCAAGTTGACCACGTGAAGCATGTGGTGTAATCATCAAACTAGTCCTCAGCTATTCTTTTCGGGAAGATTTCCCAGAGAGTTAGTATGAATTTAGTATACCAGTGAGTAGTAATTACATGACGGACAGGATTGTGCTACGAACGTAACTTCTTTGGGTGAAAATTGAATCGGTTGGTTGTGGTTAATTTCCTCTTGTATATGTTTCAACGTTATTCATGTGTTATTTTATGAATGCAGTGTATGCAGTCTCCCAATCTTGGCTCCATATTTGATGTGTTCCGTAAGATTACAAACTCACATTTTCACAGTCCTAAATAAGGCACCAGCTTAGTTATGACTCACGTTTAATATGCTGAAATTTCAATGATCAATGTTAAAATAAATTTCCAAATATAAACTGATTTATTTCTTTTTATTTAAATTCTCTTTTTTATATATATATCACCGGTTGTCGTATGACTATTAAAAGATTATAATTAATGTTAGTTTGGTTGGGAATTTGGTGAGCTAGACTGGATACTTGGTGAAACAGTTGCGCAGTGATGCAAGGTTAACTTCCCCAAACAGCTCACAGCTTTTAACCCGCTTTTATTGGCTATCAGCACCGCTTTCATAGCAAATTAAACCAACAATGTTACAACTGGCGTATTGTGACGAGCCAGTTGCTCGACCACCATTGGCCAGACGTTTTCAAAAGGTGAGAGATGTGGAGAATGTGCTGGCCAGGGCAGCCGTCGAACATTTTCTGTATCCAGAAAGGCCCGTACCTGCAACATACCGTCGTGCATTATCCTGCTGAAATGGAGGATTTCGCAGGGACCGATTGAAGGGTAGAGCCACGGGTCGTAACACATCTAATGTGCGAACAAGAGGTGACCGAGACGTGTAACCAGTGGCACCCCATACCATCACGCCGGGTGATACGCCAGTATGGCGATGACGAATACACGCTTCCAATGTGTGTTCACGGCGATGTCGCCAAACACGGATTCGACCATCATGATACTGTAAACAGAACCTGGATTCATCCGAAAAAAAAATGACGTTTTGTCATTCGTGCATCCAGGTTCGTCGTTGGGTACACCATCGCAGGCGCTCCTGTCTGTAATGCAGTGTCAAGGGTAACCGCAGCCATGGTCTCCGAGCTGATAGTTCATGCTGCTGCAAACGTCGTGGAACTGTTCGTGCACATGGTTGTTGTCTTGTAAACGTCCCCATCTGTTGACTCAGGGATCGAGACGTGGCTGCACGATCCGTTACAGCCATGCTTATAAGATGACTTTCATCTCGACTGCTAGTGATACGAGGCCGTTGGGATCCAGCACTGCGTTCCGTATTGCCCTCCTGAACCCACCGATTCCATATTCTGCTAACAGTCATTGGATCTCGACCAACGCGAGCAGCATTGTGGCAATACGATAAACCGCAGTCGCGATAGGCTACAATCCGACCTTTATCAAAGTCGGAAACGTGATGGTACGCATTTCTCCCGCTTACACGAGGCATCACAACAGCGTTTCACCAGGCAACGCCAGTCAGCTGCTGCTTGTGTATGAGAAATCGGTTGGAAACTTTTCTCATGTCAGCACGTTGTAGGTGTCGCCACCGGCGTCTACCTTGTGTGAATGCTCTGAAAAGCTAATCATTTGTATCACAGCATCTTCTTGGTGTCGGTTAAATTTCGCGTCTGTAGAACGTCATCTTCGTGGTGCAGCAATTTTAATGGCCAGTAGTGTAAGAAATTTAAACATTCGTGGAAACTGGAAGAAGAATTCATTAAAGGCAATAAATATTTTTTTTTCGAAAGTACCTGGCTAGATTACAATTTTTTCAGTAGGTGGGTGTAAAGTGTCACCTCCCCCCCCCCACCCCAGCACAATTTGCGAAGGTTAACGCCCACTCTTATGAGTGCTGATACTTTTTGCCAGATTGTTTACATATCCGAATCACATCGTGGCTCACTACTGTCTGAAAATTTTCACTGCCGCCAGCTCCGTCACAGTAAAGTCATATTTAATATTTCTTTCATATAATTTTGACGAATGTGACCATTGTCGGTTCTTGTCAACACTATGGACAGTGTCAATACTACGCCGTAAATTCCGGGGACGGCCACGTTCACTTGCATCCCAGGTGTGTTCGATCGGGTCCTGAGCTGGCGAGTTGCTGGACCAGCACATCCACTGGAAGTCGCCACTGTGACCCTCGAACCAAATTGCTGGCCTCGTGACATGGCGTATTATCTTTTTTATTGTGCAACTTTGGAAGATGTCTTACTACTTCACTTTCCCTTCATAACCAAGGACCGGGTATCATTATGCTTCACAACTTGTTCATAACAACTGAAATAGTTGTTCTGTGTGTTATAACCATAGAGTAAATATCTCTGGAGTGAGCATTGCGTTCTGCGCATGTTGTCAACATTAAACCAGGATTGTCACGTGTTTTCGGGACTTCGCTGTGCGTGTGTGCTTTCCGCAGCGTTTTAAGTTTATAATATCAAGAGTTTTTGTTGAGTTTCACCGTTTCTTGATAGTGTAATAGCGTTGGTGAATTACTGTTGTTGCTACACATATGTGACAGGAGGGATAGTAACTTTTCATGGGTACATACCATGTAGCTCTAATTATAACTATCATATTATTAAGAGACACTTTATATGTATAAAAATTTCGAGACGCATTATAATTAAGGCTTGATACTGTAGACCTATTTTTCTATGATTTTATGACTATATAATAGATATTACGGCTCGTACAAAGGCTTACAAACAATCACTTCCTCTCGTAAATTTGCTAGTGGAACAGGAAAGGGAATGGTTAGTTGTTTGAGCAAATACTATCCTCCATGCATTTATTAGTGACTTGTAAAATGGGTTCAAATGGCTCTGAGCACTATGGGACTCAACATCTTAGGTCATAAGTCCCCTAGAACTTAGAACTACTTAAACCTAACTAACCTAAGGACATCACACACACCCATGCCCGAGGCAGGATTCGAACCTGCGACCGTAGCAGTCCCGCGGTTCCGGACTGCAGCGCCAGAACCGCTAGACCACCGCGGCCGGCTAGTGACTTGTAGATTATGTATTTAGATTACGCAGTCTACTATTTACTTCATAAAGTGGGAGCAAGTACGTAAAACGCGTTAAGTAAATACTTCAAAGTGTCACCAGTTAGAAAAATTGTGGTTTAGGTCGCAAAAACGAGAAAATAAATGCGCAGTTATAGTAGAAGAAAAAAAGGACGAATTAGCAGGGATATAATCGCTAATGAGTGGCAAATTCGATGTTTTGCACTTGCAAAAGTACTAGCGGACTGTCAAGTCGTTTTGCAAGACTATCACTGCAAAAATGTACGTCAGGCTCTGTAATACTATAAAGTGTCGTATCATACAGAAAACTGCCAAAAATGAAGTGCATCTGAACTGTGACACCTATCGCAAAGAAGCAAGCTGTAATATCACTTACCCTTAAAAGTTACGTAGCTGGTTTATACCCGGTATCAAATGGATACTGCTAAAATGTCTGCGCAACATATATAAATAATCCACGACACGTTAGAAAAGAATTCGTATGTACTAGGGATGTAGTGACATTCTAAATTTACAGGGCGCTATACGGACAAACACACGACGTCCCGAGAACACGTGACCAGGCCGGCAATGTATGTTGACAACACAAAATCTGTTCTGCGCATGTGAATGCTCACTCCAGAGATATTTACTCTATGGTTATAACCTACGTAAATCTGGTGCGGTATGCCTCCTCGGTTCCCAGAACAGAATCCTGCAATTACCTCTACACCTGATTTATGTGTTTCTCGTCTTGGATACTTGATCCCCCGTGCCGCTACTTTGACGACGGAGGCAGCAGCATACACTTTGATGAAAAGCGAAAGGCAACGTAGGAGCATCTTGAGGGGCAAGAAAGACGGCTGTTCGCACAGGCAGCTGCCGAGATATCCGCGTTCAGCTGAAGTGTGTGGGGCCAGGCCCCTGCGGCAGCTGCAATCGTGCAGTAGAGGCTACGATCTCGGGCCAACTGCCCCCCCCCCCCCCCCCCCCCGTCACTCCCACGGGTCGCGCTCCTGCACAGCCGCTCCGAGGTGCAGACGCGTTGGAGTCGGGCCGCGCCGGCCGCCCAGAGCTATAGCTTTGTAATTGCTCGGGGAATTGAGTTGGCTCGGAGTTACCGCGCCGGCCCCGTCAGTAGGTGCAACCTCGCTGGCCGCGGCGGAGGGGTATGGGCTTGTTGGAGGGAGATGGTGGAGGGAGGGTGGGGGGGGGGGGGGAGCAGCGCGTGCAGTCGGCTCGGCGGAGCGTGACGGCAGAAACGGTGACCTCAAGGAGGGCAGACCTGCTCGGCCTGAGGTTGTAATGCACCTGACACCTCTCCACACATGTGGCGAATTACGAGGCCACGCCTATGAAAATGGAAAAACTGGTAGAAGCAGACCACGGGGAAGATCAGTTTGGATTTCGTAGAAATGTTGTAAGCATTTGTAGACTTAGAGAAAGCTTTTGACAGTGTTGACTGGGATACTCTCTTTAAAACTGTCAAGGTGGCAGCGGTCAAAGGCTATTTACAATTTGTACAGAAACCAGATGGCAGCTTTAAGAGTCGAGGGGCATGAAGGGGAAGCAGGGCTTGAGTAGAGAGAGACAGGGCTGTAGCGTATCCCCAATGTTATTCAATCTATGTTTTGAGCAAGCAGTCCTCTTGATGTTCGGCTACTTAGAGACAATTTGCAGCCGTATTTGTATGCCATGTTCCCAAGCAATTATGGAATTTTTATGGATGACACTGCGCCATGTTACCGGGTCACATTTCTTCGCAGTTGCTTTGAAGAACGTATTGGACAATTAGAGTGAATGGTTGCCCCCCCCCCCCCCCCCCCAGCCCAGACCGCTGAACGTGAGTCCCATCGAACTTAAATGAGACATAATCGAGAGGTAAGTTTGTGCACAAAATCGTGCACAGTGATGGACGGCCTTAGGGAAACACGGCTCAGAATTTCAGGATGGAAGTTCCAACAATTTGTTGAATTCATGCCACATCGAGTTACTGCACTGTATGTGGTAAAAGGAGGTACGACACGATATTAGGAGGTGTCCCACGTCTTTTGTCACCTCACTGTATGCAAATAGCGTATACAATGAAGAGACAAAGAAACTGGTACACCTGCCTAATGTTGTGTAGGGCCCCCGCGAGCACACAGAAGTGCCGCAACACGACGTGGCATGGACTCGACTAATGTCTGAAGCAGTACTGGAGGGAATTTACACCATGAGTCCTGGACGGCAGTTCATAAATCCGTAAGCGTACGAGTGGGTGGAGATCTCTTCCGAATGGCACATAGCAAGGCATCGCAGATATGCTCAGTAACGTTCATGTCTAGGGGGTTGTGGCTAGCGGAAGTGTTTAAACTCCGAATAGTGTTCTTGGAGCCACTCTGTAAAAATTCTGGACGTGTTGGGTGTTGCACTGTCCTGCCCGAATTTCCCGTCCGTCGGAATGGACAATGGACATGAATGGATGCAGGTGATCAGACAGGATGCTTACGTACGTGTCACCTGCCAGAGTAGTATCTAGACGTATCAGGGGCCCCATATCTCTCCAACTGCACAAGCTCCCCGCCATTCCAGCTTGAACATTATATGAAGATAGTAACTTTTCTCGAAAGAACAGATACCATTTACGACCCTGCAGCTTCTCCAGAATAAATGATAATTAATTGAAACCCTCAGCTGCCGACAGGTGTTGTTGACATACCTTGATGGTGACAGCTGAAAATGTGTGCCCCGACGGGGACTCGAACCCGGGATCTCCTGCTTTAATGGCAGACGCTCTATCCATCTGAGCCAGCGAGGACACAGACGAACAGCGCGACTGCAGGGACTTCTACCTTGCACGCTTCCCGTGAGACCCACATTCCCAATTCAATTAATTATCAATTTGTACAGTAATGAAAACAATCCTTGCAATAAGATTTAACAAAAAATGTAACTCAGAAAATGTGACTCCAAATTATATCAGAATAAAAATAACGAGTCAAAGTATGTCAGCCAAGATAGCAAAAGCACGATGTGAAATTATTTGCTTAAAAACTGAAATCAGGTCTCTTTACAAAAAGAAAGATCTGCTCAATTCAAAGCTGTATAATATGCACCTAGAACTTAGCCATAAACGTGTTACTCATGTCTTCATGGTCTTCCTAAACTATGTCAATATATATGTAAATAAAGAACGTATTATCATCTCACATAGACACGAGAAAAAGACAATTGCTCTAATTTCAAAGAATGCAGTGAGGTCCCCCAGTATCTCTTCTGAAATGGAACATAAGTTTTTTGATAAAGTGATATATACTACAGAAATATGCTTCGGTAGTAATGAATTAAAGCTGTTAAACGAAGGCCTTAAGTACAATATTGCCCCCTCACTAAATAAAAGCAACATTAAAGACCTCATAGTTAACACAAAAATTGCATCTACAGCAGCTAAACTAAAACACAATGAACAAAATGCTGCAGCTCATAAGGCAAACAACATCATTATGAGAAACATTAACCAGAACAAAATGTACAATAAGATGAATACCGAACATAAGATATTATGTGACATAAATAAGAAGCTTTCAGTTGAAAATGCCCTCATTGTCAGAGGAGACAAAGGTAACACAGCTGTTGTCATGTATGAATCAGACTATATTAGCAAAACTTATGAATTCTTCAGAAAGAATAATATAAAGGAAATAACATATGACCCTACTCCCAAATTCCATGATAAAATTAAAAAGTTACTTAAAAACTGCAACTTCTTGTTGACATCATTAGAAGCAAAACATTGTATAGTGATGAACCCTTCAGCACCAAAACTGAGATCGCAGCCTAAGATCCACAAACCAGAATGTCCGATACATCCCATTGTGAACTCTATCAATAGCCCAAGCTATAAAATCACCAAAAAACTTAATGATATTATCCGCAAGGCATATGTATTTGAAAATAACTACACCATTAAAAACAGTTATGAGCTCATCAATAGTATAAAATATATCCCCATCCCAGTCACAGCTAAATTTGCATCTCTTGACATAGTAAACCTATATACAAACATACCTGTCAAGGAAACAATTAGTTTAATAAGGAATAACTTACTGAAACGTGGGACAATGGGTAGAGCTGAAATCTATGAACTCATAGAGATCCTGGAACTCATATTGTCACACAACTACTTCCGGTTCAACAACAAGTTTTACATTCAGGAAGATGGACTGGCAATGGGTAGTAGTCTTGCAGGCTTGCTAGCAGACATATATATCAATAACCTTGAAAATAACTTTTTCAGGTCCCAAACCCAACTAAAAGATAAGCTGCTTTATTACAAACGCTATGTTGATGACACACTCATTCTGTTCAATGGAGCAACAGAAGAAATAGATAATCTAGCCAAAGAACTTAATAAAATACATAATAAAATCCAATTCACAGTAGAACATGAAACACCAGAAGGCATTAACTATCTTGATCTAACAATCTCAAATAAAAATCAGAAGCATGAATTTCAAATATTCAGAAAGCCAACAACCACCACTGTTACCATACACAAATCCTCTTGCCATCCAGACCAACATATAAAAGCATTCTTCAGAACAATGGTTAATCGCATGCTTAAAATCCCAATGGACACAAATGAAAGACAAAAAGAAACAGAAATTATTAAATCAATTGCCTCCACCAATGGGTACAACCCTGCAATAATAGATAAACTAATCCATACAGCAAAACTAAATCAACCAACTGCTGAACAACCACCCACAAACAAGAAAACCACATTTGCTAGCCTGCCTTTCCTAGGGAAGATTTCCCACCAAATTGCCAACCTCTTCAAGACGTGCAACATAAAAATAAGTTTCTTCACCAAGCAGTAAAGGAAACAAAAGAAAAATTCGGAGTAGGTCTTAAAATCCATGGAGAAGAAATAAAAACTTTGAGGTTCGCCGATGACATTGTAATTCTGTCAGAGACAGCAAAGGACTTGGAAGAGCAGTTGAACGGAATGGATGGTGTCTTGAAACGAGGATATAAGATGAACATCAACAAAAGCAAAACGAGGATAATGGAATGTAGTCGAATTAAGTCGGGTGATGTTGAGGGTATTAGATTAGGAAATGAGACACTTAAAGTAGTAAAGGAGTTTTGCTATTTGGGGAGCAAAATAACTGATGATGGTCGAAGTAGAGAGGATATAAAATGTAGACTGGCAATGGCAAGGAAAGCGTTTCTGAAGAAGAGAAATTTGTTAACATCTAGTATAGATTTAAGTGTCAGGAAGTCATTTCTGAAAGTATTTGTTTGGAGTGTAGCCATGTATGGAAGTGAAACATGGACGGTAAATAGTTTGGACAAGAAGAGAATAGAAGCTTTCGAAATGTGGTGCTACAGAAGAATGCTGAAGATTAGATGGGTAGATCATATAACTAATGAGGAAATATTGAATAGGATTGGGCAGAAGAGAAGTTTGTGGCACAACTTGACCAGAAGAAGGGATCGGTTGGTAGGACATGTTCTGAGGCATCAAGGGATCACCAATTTAGTATTGGAGGGCAGCGTGGAGGGTAAAAATCGTAGGGGGAGACCAAGAGATGAATACACTAAGCAGATTCAGAAGGATGTAGGTTGCAGTAGGTACTGGGAGATGAAGAAACTTGCACAGGATAGAGTAGCATGGAGAGCTGCATCAAACCAGTCTCAGGACTGAAGACCACAACAACAACAACTTCACCAACAACAAAGTACAAAATAAAATCATACACAGCACCAAAACCACTATACAAAAATATCAAAAGTCAGGTGTGTACAAGCTCACTTGCAACTCATGTCCAAGCTTCTACATTGGAAAAACTGGTAGAAGCTTCACAACAAGATTTAAAGGACACATGTATGCACTCCATCTTAACAACCTGAACAAGTCCAGCTTTGCCTCACATCTTGCCCAACACAATCATTCTGCAAACAACATAGAACAGAATCTCCGAATACTACATTTTGCCAACAAAGGCACAATACTTGACCTTCTCGAAGAAATTGAAATATTTATCTACACAAAATACAGCACCTGAATACCTACTCAATGATCAAACTGAACTGAGAAACAAATTTTTGCTTCAGAACTTTGAAGATCTACTAGTTCAAAACAAGTAACCACCCAACGAACCCTACACCAGTCTCAATGTAATACACTACCACAGACTAAGACATGTACCATATCTCTAAATGTTAAATCCCTCCATTGCTAACAAAAATCAGTACTTTATACATATTAATTCTAGCTGGAACAAACAAAAGCTGCCTTTACTAATATCCCAGATCACTCTAATGTTAGAATAAAAATAAGAACAGTTAAAGAATTTTTGTTTATGATTTTTAAAATATTAAATATACAGCCATACAAACACCTTTAAACCATTACAATCACTATAACTCTTATACACATACCTTTAGCTAAAATAAACAGAATCTGCTCTTGATAATACTCCAGATCACGTTAACGTAACAACAGAAATAAGCCAACAGTTCATCTGAAGATTTGTTATTAATTTAAATATACAGGTCCTAGTTATACAGACAGCTGTACCTCACTGCAGATACAATAACTCTGTATTATTGATTCCTTGGGATTCATGTTAATGCCAAACATGATAATTGCTATTAAAAAAAAGAAGAAAACTGCCTGTAACATACAAGTAGAAATAACATATCAGATCACCTGAAATTTGTTCTTGTAGTAATTTATTATTATTTTATCTAGTGCTCTCATGTTATCGCCATTCTGATAAAAAACTTGCCCTTATATCGACTTTAACACATGTAAAGAACAACAGATTACCTCTCTGTATAAAGTAGGCTTATGCCATATCTCTCTGTCAAGATCTTTGTTATAAGCAACAGTTGTAAAGCGCATGCTGGATGCTGGTAAAGTGTCACTGTTAAAGTGTGAACTAATATAGTTCGTGTGAAAGTGTTCTGAACATCAAAATGGAGGCAGACAGATACGAAAAAAGCCGCCTATACTGTCGCAGTAAGTAAAAACTAAATTTACATCCATATAGACTGATAAGCTATAGTCATGGCGATACATTAAAGTGTGACCCATATTTCTGCCATAGAACCAGCACCCAGCATTATGCTACTACCAGTAATGATGTAACTTCCCGGATCCTCCCGAAATCATTTGAAGATGAACCTGAAAGGGTTCGAAAACCGGTTCATGTAATAAAGCATTATTATTGAAAAAAGTGACTGGTTGCAGTTGTATAACTTGTTTACATAATTATCATTTATTCTAGAGAAGCTGCACAGTCATAAATGGTATCTGTTCTTTCGAGAACAGTTACTATCTTCACGTATAGTTCAATGGCTACCTGGCCATTGACCTTCGTCTGTTCAAAATGGCTCTGAGCACTATGAGTTAACTTCTGAGGTCATCAGTCCCCTTGAACTTAGAACTACTTAAACCTAATTACCCTACGGATATCACACACATCCATGCCCGAGGCGGGATTCGAACCTGCGACCGCAGCGGTCGCGCGGTTCCTGAGTGTAGCGCCCAAAACCGCTTAGCCACTCCGGCCGGCCCTTATTCTGTGCGAGTGATCAAAGGTTGCCAAAACTCTTACGGGTTATCGTCAACTTAAGTGGGCGCGAGTAACGAGTGGATGGGCAAAGTATCTATTAGGAACATTATGTATGTAGATTGTGGACAGTTGTTGGGAATGAGGGTCTCACGGGAAGCGTGCAAGGGATAAATCTCTGCAGTCGCGCTATTCATCTGTGTCCTCGGTGGCTCAGATGGATAGAGCGTCTGCCATGTAAGCAGGAGATCCCGTGATCGAGTCCCGGTCGGGGCACACATTTTCAGCTTGTCGCCATTAATGTATGTCAACAACACCTGTTGGCAGCTAAGGGTTTCAATTAATTATCATTTAGCTTGAACATTGCCCTGCTGACATGCAGGGTCATGGACTCATGAGTTTGTCGCCATACACGTGCACGTCCGTCTGCTCGATTCAATTTGAAGCATGACACTTCCGGCCAGTTAACATGATTCTAGTCATCAACCGTACAATGCCGGTGTTGACGGGCACGGGCGAGGTGTAAAACTTTGTGTCGTGCAGTCATCAAGAGTACACGAGTGGGCCTTGAAGCCCATATCGATGATGTTTAGTTGAATGTTTCACACGCTGACACTTGTTGATGGCGCACCATTGAAAACTGCAGCAATTTGTAGAAGGAAAGCACTTCCGTCACGTTGAACGATTCTCTTCAATCGTCGTTGGTCCCGTTCTTGCAGGATCTTTTTTCGCATGTCGGAGATTTGATGTTTTACCGGATTCCTGATATTCACGGTACACGCGCCAAATTGTCGTGCGGGAAAATACCCACTTCACCTCTGTGTCAGTGATGCTGTGTCCCATCGCTCGTGCGCCGACTATAACACCACGTTAAAACTCACTGAAATCTTGATAACCTGGCATTGTAGCAGCAGTAGCCGATCTAACAACTGCACCAGACACTTGTAGTCTTATATAGGCATTGCCGCCCGCAGGGCCGTATTCTACCTGTTTACATATCTTTGAATGCGTATGCCTATACCAATTTCTTTGGCGCTTCAGTGTATAATATGTTAGGAATCCCGTACAGTATGTATATGAGCCATATTACACTAATCAGTGAAGCTCTAGTACTTGTAGTGCTTTGAAACAAGCGCGTTCTGTTAGTCGTGTTGGGATGGTAATTCTTACCAAATCCTCCCAATGACAAAATAGTTTGTGTTCTGGCCGTTTGCGGTAGGACTCTGTCTTCTTCATACCGTTTACTTCAGCAACCTCGTCGCTCACCTCAGTTCTAGTTCCGGAATATTCTTATTTCTCGTACAAAACTGTAGCATATTGCCCAACTGCCAATTTATCTTTCAACATTGTGAGGTGCTGCACCTAACGTTGTACAGGGCTATTACAAATGATTGAAGCGATTTCATAAATTCACTGTAGCTCCATTCATTGACATATGGTCACGACACACTACAGATACGTAGAAAAACTCATAAAGTTTTGTTCGGCTGAAGCCGCACTTCAGGTTTCTGCCGCCAGAGCGCTCGAGAGCGCAGTGAGACAAAATGGCGACAGGAGCCGAGAAAGCGTATGTCGTGCTTGAAAAGCACTCACATCAGTCAGTCATAACAGTGCAACGACACTTCAGGACGAAGTTCAACAAAGATCCACCAACCGCTACCTCCATTCGGCGATGGTATGCGCAGTTTAAAGCTTCTGGATGCCTCTGTAAGGGGAAATCAACGGGTCGGCCTGCAGTGAGCGAAGAAACGGTTGAACGCGTGCGGGCAAGTTTCACGCGTAGCCCGCGGAAGTCGACGAATAAAGCAAGCAGGGAGCTAAACGTACCACAGCCGACGGTTTGGAAAATCTTACGGAAAAAGGTTAAAGCAGAACCCTTACCGTTTACAATTGCTACAAGCCCTGACACCCGATGACAAAGTCAAACGCTTTGAATTTTCGGCGCGGTTGCAACAGCTCATGGAAGAGGATGCGTTCAGTGCGAAACTTGTTTTCAGTGATGAAGCAACATTTTTTCTTAATGGTGAAGTGAACAGACACAATGTGCGAATCTGGGCGGTAGGGAATCCTCACGCATTCGTGCAGCAAATTCGCAATTCACCAAAAGTTAACGTGTTTTGTGCAATCTCACGGTTTAAAGTTTACGGCCCCTTTTTCTTCTAGGAAAAAAAAACGTTACAGGACACGTGTATCTGTACATGCTGGAAAATTGGCTCATGCCACAACTGGAGACCGACAGCGCCGACTTCATCTTTCAACAGGATGGTGCTCCACCGCACTTCCATCATGATGTTCGGCATTTCTTAAACAGGAGATTGGAAAACCGATGGATCGGTCGTGGTGGAGATCATGATCAGCAATTCATGTCATGGCCTCCACGCTCTCCCGACTTAACCCCATGCGATTTCTTTCTGTGGGGTTATGTGAAAGATTCATTGTGTAAACCTCCTCTACCAAGAAACGTGCCAGAACTGCGAGCTCGCATCAACGATGCTTTCGAACTCATTGATGGGGACATGCTGCGCCGAGTGTGAGAGGAACTTGATTATCGGCTTGATGTCTGCCGAATCACTAAAGGGGCACATATCGAACATTTGTGAATGCCTAAAAAAAGTTTTTGAGTTTTTGTATGTGTGTGCAAAGCATTGTGAAAATATCTCAAATAATAAAGTTATTGTAGAGCTGTGAAATCGCTTCAATCATTTGTAATAACCCTGTACATCAGAGTAAGTTTCAGAATTAGCACTAGAATTTAATACCACTTCATGTGCAATTCGAGGTTATCTCAATCGAATATTAGACAAATTATAACTTATACTGATATAATGCAAAATAGGCGTATTTTTAGTTTAACTCACGTGAGTCCTCCTGTCACAAGGTATCGTACTGGTAGAGTGACAACTCTGTACAGGGCCTATCGAAACCTGCAGAATGATATCGTCCACGCTGGCGGTGAGTGTGGTTTTGTCCCAAATACCGACGTAAGGGTTCAATCTTGCCTGAAAAGGGAGGCGGGGTATTACAACGTCAGCGACCTCCAATTATGAAATGTTATTCGGGGGGAGAATGTTTGTCATCAACATTAAGTCCAGAGGTGCGAACAAAGTATCTCTTCATGGAACTAACAATTTTCTAGTCTGTTATTCACACACTGTATTTGCATACTGCCGTGTTTAGTCCATCATAATGAAGTAATTTCAGCAATAAAAATAATTAAAACTTTTGCCAGCCAGTGGGCGAAAGTTACACGCAAAAGGCGAAAGTGACCCCAGTTTACGGTACCAAAAATAATTTAACTGTAACTGTATTAGGAGACGGTCAGGTTACAACATGTCTCATCAATAATTCCACCATTGCACAATTTAAATGGTGTAAAGTAGTAATTCCCTCATTACTAACAGACGAGTTACCACGTTAAACGTTTGACACAAAAAATGTAAAACCTTTATATTTGAGTTCACAAAACAGTAATTATATTGCTTTCATTAGTTTCGGGTTATGCATCAGCAGACTCATGAATCGTCAAATCAAACGAACATATACTGAGTGAAAAATTATTTGGTTTTAAATTTTTTAGGGGGCTGTAAACGAGGAAAGGTATAGAAACGGTACGAAATTATGTTTCAAGTCGAAAATACACTCGCTGTCAAAGAATGGAGGAGTAGAGTATGAATAATTTATGCTCCGTTTTAAGAAGACCTGTGTTTTTACGCGTCTGATGCTTGTACTACATAACTCCCAGCGTTGACGTTGATTACGCCACAGCTGCTTACGCAGCAGACATGTACCATTTAAGGTCATCCGAACTGATTCATACAAAATTTTATTCCTACAATTAATTACTAGTTTGATGTGCAACAATGCACTGAATGTTTGAGAACATGCGTGACTATTATTTTGCTAAATGGTAGAAAAATTGTAGGGACGAAGTGGAACAAATTGTACATTTATGTATTCGAACTGTTACAGTGACAATGTTGCCATAGACAGACAAATTACAATATAACAACTGAAACGACATTTTATTTTAAAGAGGAAAGATGTACTTTACTAATTTTGCAACTGCGAGTCTAACTTTATGTGTACCTCACCTCGTTTCAGGATTCCGAGGTAGTGCGGTGACGATGGAACGCGACACGGCATTTAACGAATCTGGGTTGTTACTAATGTCCCCGGTTCCTTTATCCATCTGTTCGAGGAAACGATAAAACCATCTGTTCCAGGCAACGATAGAGACACTCCTGTGCTGTCGCAGCGGTCGTCGTGATCTTTACGTTGTGGGCTCGATTGCAGTTCGCGTGTGTGCAATATTTGAAATACGCACCGCCGACGTATTTCTGCAGTTGATTCGGCTATACAGTGTCACACGCCTTGTTTCACAAGTATCCACGGACTGGAGTCCATTGCACAAGCAGGAACTGTTTCACTGTGTCCTCACCTCAAAGCAGAGCTCACAGCTCATAGTTTACTCAACACCACTGAAAGCAGACACACTGCGACAATTGTCGAATAAGTTGTAACCACCAGTGGGTAGGGGGGAGGGGGGGGGGGGGGAGCTTTATCGGCTGTCGGCTGGGGAATGTTTTCTTAGCATTTCTCGGAGATTTCGTCATTCTGGAAGGCACACGGGAGCAACGCAAACATGCATCTACCCTTGTCCATTAATGTTCAGATGTTTTTCATCGGCACGATGATATCTATCTTTAGTTTTCCACACAGCTCGCAGTCTACGTGCCGGGTATGAAGAGCACCACAAAGGCGGTTTTCTTTGTGACGAGATCTATTTACGAAATTTCAAACTTTCTCTTCCGAATGCGAAAATATTTTGTTGACACGCACCTACGTAGGGAGAAATGATCATCACAATAAAATAAGAGGAATCAGAGCTCGAACGGAAAGATTTAGGTATTTCTTTTTCCCACGCGCCATTCGAGAGTGGAATGGTAGAGAAGTAGTATGAAAATGGTTCGATGAAACCCTTGCCAGGCACTTAAGTGTGAATTGCTGAGCAACCATGTAGATGTAAATGTAGATGTAAATGTAGATGTAAATGTAGATGTACTCCCTTGCCACCAAGCTCTCTAGAACTAAATTACTTTATTTACAAACCTTTAAGTGGTCATTAAATTCCGCCCATACAGCCGCGCAGTTTCGACCGCTTATCGTCCGACCGTCTTTAGAGTAAGTCGCAGTACTGACGACAAGGTTACAAGGGCAGCCTTGTATGCTTCATCGCGGCGGTACACGCTTCCGATTTACAGACGCTGGCCGGCAGCAAAGAGATACGCTTACACAAGCACTGCCTGTGGCGAAGACGTACAGACACTCGATTCGTTTATCGATGTATGTTCGGCGGCGATGACTCCATGCCATTTCTCTCCAGTTTAATTATACCAAGAGCCGGATTCCATGTTTTGTCAAAATTAAAACCATTATCTCTATTTATTAAGTTATTAGCTAATCTAGTCTCTGTAGTTTCCTTGTAGACAGAATCCCAGAAGGAAGAGGTGGATGTTAGAATCTTCACATCACTGTAGTTCATGGAATGCCCTGCACCAATACAATGTTCGGCCACAGCTGTCGGCGGACGGAGTGGCCGTGCGGTTCTAGGTGCTACAGTCTGGAGCCGAGCGACCGTTCCGGTCGCAGGTTCCAATCCTGCCTTGGACATAGATGTGTGTGATGTCCTTAGGTTAGTTAGGTTTAATTAGTTCTAAGTTCTAGGCGACGGATGACCTCAGAAGTTAAGTCGCATAGTGCTCAGAGCCATTTGAGCCACAGCTGTTTTGTCTGACTGTAATAAGCTTTGAAAGGTGGCTACACTGAGCCACAGCGCCAAAGATCGCGCCAGAGAGTATTGTTCCGCCGCCTCCACTGGCAGTGCTTATTGAGAGGTAGCGGCAGGCAGTTCTCGCCGAGAAGTTGTGGTGGACACTGCTTGTCGTGAAGTCAGAGTGAGATGTGGTAGTGGAGAGTGTTGTTCCATGTTTTTGCAGTGGTTTGATGGGAGAGATAGCAGATGTTATTCCAATGGAGCTATTGTAATGATCTGAGTGCTTTTCGTCAGTATATATGAAGGTAATAAATATTATGTTGTTTATTTATTTGTGTGTCCTGAATAATGTGTCATTACAGGTTCAGTCAACAAAGCATCTGGCTTGTGTTCTTGTATCGTGCATGGGGGCTTAATTATATATAATGCAAATATTTTTTGTATCTGTAAGTCCGATTACGCAAGTCTCGTAAACGGCTGGCCCTGACTAGTTTTAGTACGCAATCTGACTGCTTAGAATGACAACAAAGAATGTAAGAAAATTTCCGTTAGTACAATTAATTAATTAAGTCCCCAGCAACTATAAAACCTACGAAACAACAAACACAAGTGTAGCTGTTCTGTATGTGGTAGTATGACTCAACACACATCTGGCACGGTTCTTCTTCAACAGGACAAGAATTTTTAAATAGCAATTATACTGACGTGATAAAAGAAAATTACAAATACTATAATTGTGCAAGAAAACCAAAATCACACTCTAATACAAGAACACAAGCCAGATGCTTTGTTGACTGAACCTGTAATGACACATTATTCAGGACACAAATAAATAAACAACATAATATTTATTACCTTCATATATATTGACGAAAAGCACTCAGATCATTACAATATCTCCATTGGAATAACATCTGCTATCTCTCCCATCAAACCACTGCATAAAACATGGAACAACACTCTCCACTACCACATCTCACTCTGACTTCACGACAAGCAGTGTCCATCACAACTTCTCGGCGAGAACTGCCTGCCGCTACCTCTCAATAAGTACTGCCAGTGGAGGCGGCGGAACAATACTCTCTGGAGCGATCTTTGGCGCTGTGGCTCAGTGTAGCCACCTTTCATATGCCCTTGGGGGCTTAATTATATATAATGCAAATATTTTTTGTATCTGTAAGTCCGATTACGCAAGTCTCGTAAACGGCTGCCCCTACTAGTTTTAGTACGCAATCTGACTGCTTAGAATGACAACAAAGAATGTAAGAAAATTTCCGTTAGTACAATTAATTAATTAAGTCCCCAGCAACTATAAAACCTACGAAACAACAAACACAAGTGTAGCTGTTCTGTATGTGGTAGTATGACTCAACGCACATCTGGCACGGTTCTTCTTCAACAGGACAAGAATTTTTAAATAGCAATTATACTGACGTGATAAAAGAAAATTACAAATACTATAATTGTGCAAGAAAACCAAAATTACACTCTAATACAAGAACACAAGCCAGATGCTTTGTTGACTGAACCTGTAATGACACATTATTCAGGACACACAAATAAATAAACAACATAATATTTATTACCTTCATATATATTGACGAAAAGCACTCAGATCATTACAATATCTCCATTGGAATAACATCTGCTATCTCTCCCATCAAACCACTGCATAAAACATGGAACAACACTCTCCACTACCACATCTCACTCTGACTTCACGACAAGCAGTGTCCATCACAACTTCTCGGCGAGAACTGCCTGCCGCTACCTCTCAATAAGCACTGCCAGTGGAGGCGGCGGAACAATACTCTCTGGAGCGATCTTTGGCGCTGTGGCTCAGTGTAGCCACCTTTCATATGCCCTTGGGGGCTTAATTATATATAATGCAAATATTTTTTGTATCTGTAAGTCCGATTACGCAAGTCTCGTAAACGGCTGCCCCTACTAGTTTTAGTACGCAATCTGACTGCTTAGAATGACAACAAAGAATGTAAGAAAATTTCCGTTAGTACAATTAATTAATTAAGTCCCCAGCAACTATAAAACCTACGAAACAACAAACACAAGTGTAGCTGTTCTGTATGTGGTAGTATGACTCAACGCACATCTGGCACGGTTCTTCTTCAACAGGACAAGAATTTTTAAATAGCAATTATACTGACGTGATAAAAGAAAATTACAAATACTATAATTGTGCAAGAAAACCAAAATTACACTCTAATACAAGAACACAAGCCAGATGCTTTGTTGACTGAACCTGTAATGACACATTATTCAGGGCACACAAATAAATAAACAACATAATATTTATTACCTTCATATATATTGACGAAAAGCACTCAGATCATTACAATATCTCCATTGGAATAACATCTGCTATCTCTCCCATCAAACCACTGCAAAAACATGGAACAACACTCTCCACTACCACATCTCACTCTGACTTCGCGACAAGCAGTGTCCACCACAACTTCTCGGCGAGAACTGCCTGCCGCTACCTCTCAATAAGCACTGCCAGTGGAGGCGGCGGAACAATACTCTCTGGCGCGATCTATGGCGCTGTGGCTCAGTGTAGCCACCTTTCAGCTTGTATATCATCGATGTTCCACACATCTCTCATGAACTGTGCGTGTTGTTTGACCTATGTATAACTTCTCAAAATTTCCGCGAGGAATCTGATACACACCCGCCTTACGAAGCAATAAATCGTTCTTTACAGAGCCGTGTAAAGTTGCAGTCTTAGTGGGAGGCCGGAAGATCACCTTAACACAGCGTTTCTCAAGAATACGGCTTGTCTTCAAGGAAAGAGAACCCGCGTAGGGCAAAAACGCACTTGATCTGAAGGAATTACTATCTTCTTCCCCATCACATACCTGAATTCTAGGATTTACATTAAATGCTCCACGAACTTGTTGCCGAAAAAATCCATTAGCTTTAAAAGTACTCTTGAGATATGTGAGCTGCTCTTGCAAATTATCATTATCGAATGTACAGTGCGCCCTACGCACTAAGGTCTTAAGGACATCTATGGTCTATGAAGGGTGATGGCAGCTACTGGCATGTAGATATGCATTTGTATGTGTAAGTTTACAGTATACGGCATGTTATAAAGTGCCATCAACTTTACGGCACAGCTTTAAGAGTTTACACATAAAAAAGTTCGGAGGCCTTACTTTCCAGCACTGCCTGAAAGGTTTGTTGTTGCTGTGGTCTTCAGTCCAGGGACTGGTTCGATCCAGCTCTCCATGCTGCTCTATCCTGTGCAATCGTCTTCATCTCCGAGTACCTACTGCGACCCACATCCTCCTGAATCTGCTTAGTGCATTCTTCTCTTGGTCTCCCTCTACAATTTTTACCTTCACGCTGCCCTCCAATACTAAATTAGTGATCCCATGATACCTAATAACATGTCCTACCAACCGATCCCATCTTCTACTCAAGTTGTGCTATAAATTCCTGTTCTCCCCAATTCTAGTCAGTACCCCCTCAGTAGTTGTGGTGTCACCGCCAGACATCACACTTGCTAGGTGGTAGCCTTTAAATCGGCCGCGGTCCGCTAGTATACGACGGACCCGCGTGTCGCCACTGTCAGTGATAGCAGACCGAGCGCCGCCACACGGCAGGTCTAGAGAGACGTCCTAGCACTCGCCCCAGCTGTACAGCAGACTTTGCCAGAGATGGATCACTGACAATTACGCTCTCATTTGCCGAGACGATAGTTAGCATAGCCTTCAGCTTAGTCATTTGCTACGACCTAGCAAGGCGCCATTACCAGTTTATATTGAGATTGTACTTAATGTATCATCAAGAGTGATGTTCTCCAATTATGGATTAAAGTTAAGTATTCAAAGAGCTTCGTACTTTATTTAGTAGACTCAACTCCTTTAACTGTTTCAGACCTCACGCCAGTCTGTGTGAGCTTAAACGCGTGCATTTCGGTCTCCTCTAGCAACACGGTGTTGACTCTTCTGCCAACACATCAGTAGTTATGTGATCTACCGATGTAATCCTCAGCATTCTTCTGTTGCACCACATTTCTAAAGCTTCTATTCCCTCCTTGTCTAAACTATTTATCGTCCGTGTTTCACTTCCCTACATGGCTACACTCCATACAAATACTTTCAGAAAAACTTTCTGACACTTAAATCTAGACTCGATTTAACAAATTTCTCTGCTTCAGAAACGCTTTCCTTGCCATTGCCAGTCTATATTTTGTATCCTCTCTACTTCGACCATCATCGTCACTTTGCTCCCCAAACAGCAATACTCATCAACTACTTTAAGTGTCTTCTTTCCTAACCTAATTCTCAGCAGCGCCTGATTGAATTCGACTACATTCCATTATCCTCGTTTTGCTTTTGTTGATGTTCATCTTATATCCTCCTTTCAAGACACTGTCTATTCTATTCAACTGCACCGAGCGAGGTGGTGCAGTGGTTAGACACTGGACTCGCATTCGGGAGGACGACGGTTCAATCCCGCGTCCGGCCATCCTGATTTAGGTTTTCCGTGATTTCCCTCAATCGCTCGAGGCAAATGCCGCGATGGTTCCTTTGAAAGGGCACGGCCGACTTCCTTCTCTAATCCGATTAGACCGATGACCTCGCCGTCTGGTCTCCTTTCCCAAAACAACCAACCAACCATTCAACTGCTCTGCCAAGTCCTTTGCTGTCTTTGACAGAATTACAATGTCATCGGCAAACCTCAAAATTTTTATTTCTTCTCCATGGATTTTTAATTCTTACTCCAAGTTTTTCTTTTTGTCATTCCATATAAAAGATGTCCACGCCAGTATAGAGCCACTACCATGTTGCACAATGCCTCGTTGACATGTTGGGTCTATGACTTTGTGTGGTCTGCGCCACACTCGAAACATAATATCAGCTGTTACCATCTGAAATCGAGAGTCATCTGACCTGGCCACGGTTTCCCAGTCGTCCAGTAGATATGGTCAGGAGCCCAGGAGAAGCGCTGCAGGGGCGATGAGATGCCGTTACCAAAGGCACTCACATCGATCCTCTGTTTTCATAGCCCATTAACGCTCTGTCCTAACGGATACATTCGTCGTTCGTCCCACATGGCTTTTAGCCGATATTCGTTACTTAACCGTTGGCACTGACAATTCTACGCAGTTGATTCGGCTCTCTGTCGTTAAGTGGAGACCGTTGGCCATTGAGTTGTCCGAGGTGAGAGGTAAAGCCTGAACTGTATTTTCGGCACACTCTTGACACTGTGGATCTCGGAGTACTGAATTACCTAACGACTTTCGAAATGGCATGTCCCATGCGTCTAGCTCCAATTAAAATTCCGCGTTCAACGTCTGTTAATTCCTGTCGGCGGCCATTATCAAGGCGGAAACCATTTCACATGAGTCAGCTGAGTACAAATGATAGCTCCGTCAATGCAGTGCCGCTCTACGTCTTGTGTACGCGACACTATCACCATCTGTATATGTGCGTATCGCTGTAGTCACGCTATTATCACCTCAGTGTATAGTTACGATACTGTAACATGTAATTTGGAAAATAATTAGGGAGTTGATGAAATATACTACATTTGTATGTTTACTGCGCCACTTAATATAGTTCAATATTCCCTGATCTTGACTGCAAAATTTAGTTTTTTTTTTTTTTTTTCGTTGCTCATATTCTTGAATGTCTACTCGAGAGATATCCATTGACTTTACGTCGTCCCAACAGTACATTACGACTTTTTCGCCAAGAAGTGATTGCGTGGGTGAAAGTAGCCCTCAATGCTGGTGACATTGTCCCAATTTTTATGGTACCTCACGCACAGATGTGATATCTTTTGTTTAATATCTTCATCTTTTGGATCTGCAATTCTCGTCCCTTCTTTCCATGTTTACAGTTAACTTATAGGTTATGGGTTCCGCCTATTTGCAAACACACTGTTTTCTTCTTTTTACCCAAACATGCTTCAGAACCTCCCTGCCGTCATCAGTGAGATTCTGTGTACTGAAAACTTTAAAGAGTGAACATATTTCAGGCTGTGACTGATCTAACAAAGTGTGGCCAACATAAACTTTTTGTTCGTTTTGTGTCTTAGTGTGATGTTATATTCTACGGTTTCGTAGGACTATCTTTACGGTTTCCTGCTCTGATTGCTTGTCATATGCAAACCAAACAATGTAAATGTGAATTTAATCGGCGAGTTAACACGTATCTCGATTTTTTTAACTTGATTTAGGAGTATTAAAATTGCATTCCGAGGGCACTGCAATCACATGTTTATGTACTTTGTAAGTAGGCTGTTTAGGTTTTTATGTTGGTAACGCCACGTAGCGCTCTGTATGAAAATCACTGACTGTGCTGTGTGCAGTCTGTGGCTGTGGTTGGACTCATTGTTGGAATATTCGCTTGTGTAGTGTTGGGCAGTTGGATGTGAACAGCACGTAAGCGTTGGGCTGTTGGAGGTGAGCCGCCAGCAGTGGCGGATGTGGAGAGAGAGATGCCAGAGTTTTGAGAGGTTACTATAAGCGGACGATCTGGACGTGTGTCCGCCAGAGAAAGGAAATTTGTAAACATAGAGGTCATGAATTGATAGATGTATATATACATTGTGACTTTTGAAATTTATTAAGGTAAATACATTGTTTGTTCTCTATCAAAATCTTTCATCTGCTAACTATGCCTATCAGTAGTTAGTGCCTTCAGTAGTCAGAATCATTTATTTACCCGGCAGTATTGGCGCTCGCTGCATTGCGGTAGTTCGAGTAACGAATATTTTTGTGAGGTAAGAGATTCATGAAAGGTATATGTTATTGTTAGTCAGGGCCATTCTTTTGTAGGGTTTATTTATTGAAAGATAGCGTTGCGCTAAAAATATTGTGTGTCAGTTTAGTGATGATCAGAAAAAGTAAAGAGAAAAATGTTTGAGTACGTTGAGTTTTGCTCAGCTGTTTGAAAATCAAATAACGTAAGAGGTTTTCCAGCACTGACATTCATAATTTTTCTAAGGGGACGTTTCATATTTTTAATTTTTTCTAAGGGGATATTTCAACTTTGTGTAATTCATTTCTTCATAAACTCCTTTTTACTTCGCATTTGGGAAGATGGGACAGTGGTGCTGAAACATGATTGGGTAAAAAAAAAAAAAAAAAAGACTGTGCGTTCGCAAAACAAGCGGAACCCACAACCTACAATTTAATATCTGCTTTAATTGGTGGTACAAGCTTCCGAGCTGCGCTAGTGGCCGCGCGGTTAGAGGGTCCGTGTCCCTGATTGCGTCGTCCGTCCCGCCGAAGGTTCGAGTCCTCCCTCGGGCATGGGTGTCTATGTGCTGTTCTTAGCATGAGTCAGTTGAAGTAGTGTGTAAGTCTACGAAAAGATGACCTAAGCAGTTTGGTCCTTTAGGAATTCGCACACACGTTCACACACACGAGGTTCTGACAGTACGAAAAATGTATTTGGAACATTCTCTCTACGACCAACTTTTGTTCATGTTGTGGTTGTCGTTGTGATCTTCAGTCCTGAAACTGGTTTTGTGCAGCTCTCTATGCTACTCTATCCTGTGCAAGCTTCTTCACCTCCCAGTACCTACTGCAACCTACATCCTTCTGAATCTTTGTGTATTCATCTCTTGACCTCCCTCTACGATTTTTACCCACCACGCTGCCCTCCAATACTAAATTGGCGATCCCTTGATGCCTCAGAATATTCCCTACCAACCGATCCCTTCTTCTAGTCAAGTTGTGCTACAAATTGCTCTTCTCTCCAATTCTATTCAATATCTCCTCATCTGATCTACCCATCTAATCTTCAGCATTCTTCTGCAGCTCATTTCGAAAGCTTCTATTCACTTCCTGTCAAAACTATTTATCGTCCATGTTTCACATCCATACATGGCTACACTCCATACAAATACTTTCAGAAACGACTTCCTGACACTTAAATCTATACTCGATGTTAACAAATTTCTCTTCTTCAAAAACGCTTTTCTTGCCATTGTCAGTCTACATTTTACATCATCTCTACTTCGACTGTCGTGAGTTATTTTGCTACCCAAATAACAAAACTCATTTACTACTTTAAGCTTCTCATTTCCTAATCTAATACCCTCTGCATCACATGGTTGAATTCGACTACATTCCATTATCCTCGTTTTGCTTTTGTTGATGTTCATCTTATACCCTTCTTTCAAGACACTGTCCATTCCGTTCAGCTGCATTTCCAGGTCCTTTACTGTCTCTGACAGAGTTACAATGTCACCAGCGATCCTCAGAGTTTTTAAATTCTTCTCCATGGATTTTAATTCCTACTACTTTTGTTTCCTTTACTGCTTGCTCAATATACAGATTGAATAACATCGGGGATAGGCTACAACCCTGTCTCACTCCCTTCTCAACCACTGCTTTACTTTCATGCCCCTCTACTCTTTTAACTGCCATCTGGTTTCTATAAAAATTGTAACAGCCTTTCGCTCCCTGTATTTTACTCCTGCCACCCTCATAGTTTGAAAGAGAGTATTCCAATCAACATTGTCAAAAGCTTTCTCTGAGCCATAGGTTTGTCTTTCCTTAATCTATTTTCTAAGATAAGTCGTAGGGTCAGTATTGCCTCATGTGTTGCAGTATTTCTACGGAATCCAAACTGACCTTCTCC
The DNA here is from genome assembly GCF_023864275.1 of Schistocerca cancellata. Classification (NCBI taxonomy): domain Eukaryota; kingdom Metazoa; phylum Arthropoda; class Insecta; order Orthoptera; family Acrididae; genus Schistocerca; species Schistocerca cancellata. Next base: position 747,329,946 of record NC_064630.1, read on the forward strand.
GAGGTCGGCTTCTACCAGTTTTTCCATTCATCTGTAAAGAATTCGCGTTAGTATTTTGCAGCCGTAACTTCTTAAACTGATAGTTCGGTAATTTTCATATCTGTCAACACCTGCTCTCTTTGGAATTGGAATTATTATATTCTTCTTGAAGTCTGAGGGTATTTCCCCTGTTTCATACATCTTGCTCAACAGATGGTAGTGTTTTACCAGGACTGGATCTCCCAAGGCCGTCAGTAGTTCCAATGGAATGCTGTCTGCTCAGTGTCTGGACAGTTGCCACGCCGGACATTTGCCACGCCAGACATTTGCCACGGTTTTACCCGCTCCTAAGGGTTCGGTCCCTTGTCTCCCCCCCCCCTCCTCCTTCTCCTCACCCGCCCGCACAGTTTGCTTTCGAAGTTCCTAACATGACCATCAGTATGGAAGTTATTACAACGAACAAAGGCAGGCCTCCTGCTCATTAGAAAGGTTTAGTGTATCTTAAACAGAGGGAATCTAAAGGTGTTATTACATGGATGTGCTTACGCCGAAAAGCGGATCATTGCAAGGGAAAGCTGCTTTCGAGGAATGGAGAAGTGTTGGGCGTATTAGAACATCTCTGTGGACTACCTGACGATGCAGCTCTGAAAGTGAGAAAGCAAGTGGAAAGAGCGAAGAGAAGGTCTCGAGAAGAAACTACACAGTTATCGGAGATATACGCTGATGAAATGGGAAATCTGCATAATAAAGTTTATGACTTTGTTACAGTGATGCCTAATTTAGAGTCTATGAAGAGAACCATGCGTCCTCGATGGATTCAAGAGAGGGGGATTAACAAGAGCTGGTAGTGGTTTGTAGGGGGTTGAAGGGACCAGACTACGAACCAACAAGAGCCTAACAACTCTTATGAAATTGATCTTCATGAAGATCTGTTAAAAATGGGAGATGTCAGTAGTTTTCTTCTGGAAGACGATAGATTATAGGTGAGAATAATAATTTTTAGTGGAAGCAAAGGAAAAGAAAGTTTAAAAAACATGTTCCCATTTTTTTACGGATGGAACATTTAAGAGATGCAACTAGCAGTTTGCACAGATCTGCACCGTACACGTAGACTTAGGGGGCCCGATTAAAGAAACAAACATTCTTCCTACTGTATTTGCACTGCTCCCTAATAAGAAGGCAGACACATATGTTCGTCTGTTTCGTCTGATAAAACAGGCAGTCTCTGAGTGGTGTCTTGAACAAGTAAAGGTGGACTTTGAGGAAGCTGCGATATCGACCGTTTGTCAAGTTTTTCCCACAACTGAAATAAATAGATTCTATTTCCACATGAAGAAGAGTTTATGGAGAAGAACTCGAGTTCTCGGTCTAACTGAGGAGTACCGCTAGAACTAGGATTTAAGACTTCACGTCAGCATGTGTGCAGCGCTGACAGTTGTAAAACTGGATGACGTAAGCACTAGATGCATTGAGATTCATGCAGGAGGTCCTGATAACGGAAGGTTCTCTCAATTTTTTGACTACTTTGTGGATAACTGGCCAGAGATTGAGAATATTGCAATAGAAATGTGGGACTGTTATGGAAAAAGGCACCGAACGACGAATGCTGTTGAAGGGTGTCACAACAAAATAAATAGTATTATTGGAAACCCTCGCCCTAAACTCAACTATTTGGTGGTGTGCTTGAAAAAGGAAGCAGAGCTCACAAAAAGCATGTACATGAAATTGGAAATGAATCTTGAAGGTAAGAAGAGGAAGAAGAAGTACTTGAAGCTGGACGACAGGATAGAGAGAATCGTAAAGAATTATGAAGAGACTGGCAATTTTAGGCCTTGCTTGAAAGCCATTGCCCATATTCAGAAACTGGACTAAAATACGTTAAAAATAATGTATGTATTAAAAACTATGAAGACCACTGAGTCCTCGCAGGTTACTGAGATAAAATTATTAAAAGATTGAATCAGCATTATCGGAGCTAATATTAAGTTGTAATTGTAAATAGAGTGTACGTTAGTTCAGCGTGTTTAGGCTGATTTTATACACGCCAGAATGGTAGATGGTCATTTATCATTTTCACGGTCCAAAGCCTGTGCAAAGTGCGATGCGAATCAGCCTTTAATGTAAAAATTAAAAAGTATTTCAAGCCTCACAAAAGTATCCCTATTGTTGTCACGTTAAGATAACTTTTTTCTACCTTCCAATATTATGGCCATACTATTAACTAATTGTGAGTTCTAAAATAATTTTCTGAAGCTACAAAATCGCAACTATCACCTAAAATATCATGGTTTGTTAAAGTGATAGCATACGCTTTCGTAAAAGAAATTGGGAACTGAACCTTTGAATTGCACCTAAAATTGACATCCCAAAACTGATTTGATGCTAAGGTTGACAATTTTGGCAACCCAAATATTTTTATTTAAGTTTAACTGCAATCATTTATAGTATATGTAAATCTACTTAAGTACGTTTAGATATAGTCCTTTAAAAAATTAAACTTTCTTACTAAATTGTTGATTATCTTTAAACAGGTCAGTAAAAGCAAGGAGCTTACTACTGAAAATTAATTGTTACTAAAGAACATCAGAAACAAATGTATTAGACCTACTTTTCTTATACATTAGAGACTTTTTGAAAAGATATTTGATCATTTCCTCTGTCACTTACAGTGTAATATCAGTTGCTTTGCAACACCAGGGATATCTACTTCTAAATTATGTTTGCAGCTGTTCTCATATCGAATTCTGGAATATTTACTTCTTCTTCTTTGGTGGAGGAATTTCGGAAAATGCATTTACTAACTCCACTTTAGTGGCACTGTCATCAGTAACATTACCGTCGCTGTCGCACAGTAAAGGTATTTACAGAGCCTTCCCGTTGGTTTACTTAACATGGGACCAGTATCTCTTTGGATTTTCCGCCACATTTCTAGAGCGAGTTTCGTTGTGGAAACTATTAAATGCATCTCGCATTGAAATCCGCACCAAATTTCGAACCTCAGTAAAACTTCACCAATCTTGGAGATTTTGCGTTCGTCTAAATTATACGTGCCTTTTGCGGTGCTCCTACAACAGCTTTCTGTCGTGTTTTGTGTACCATGGGGGATCAGTGCCGTCTCTTATTAATTTATTTGGTATGAATATCTCGAGTGCTGTTGATACTATTTCTTTGAACTTAAGCCACATATGGTCTTCATTTACACAGTTTGGAAGAATTGGAGACTGTCTCTTAGAAAGACCCGAATTTTTAGCTGCTTTTATAAATAGATATATTTCGCGTTTAGTTTTGGTGAATTTCTTTGTTACGGAAGTGAGCCTCTCTACGACTGCGTGTTCACTAATCCCTGTATCCGTCGTGATGCTCAGGATTATTTGTGGCTAAGAGGTCAAATGTGTTTTCGTAACCATTTACAATTTGAATAGCCTCGTGAACTAATTGTTAAAAATAATTAAAAAAAAACATTTAGAACAATTACGGAAGTTGTTTTCTATTTACAATAGGGTATGAAAACGTATTTTTGTCAACATGTGGAAGGTAGATTGAACTAACTGCCAACTATAATTGTATGAGTAGGGTACCTATTTGTGATGAGACTCAAGTTTTCTTTTCTTTGAACTGTTCAGCAATTGTTTCATCTGAGACAGAGGTCGGTAAAAAGAGCCAGTTTTTACTTTATTCCGTTTGTCAAATATAACCTCTGCTCATACTAAGTCACAGGAACTATCTGCTTCAAAGTCGATTGTGAGCTTACATTATTTTTCCTTAAGTTGTCCTTGTTTCTGTTGTAGTGCAGATAATTACAATTACGGCTTTTCCCTCCAGAACCTGAGATGCTTTCTCTGTGACCCTGCAAATACCAGTGCTAAACAATGTACTACAACAACGTACGTTACAATCGTAGCATTCTGTATTACTTCATTTCCTTATTTCTAACATTTTAAAATTGTATGTCGAATTTAGATGACATGTCAATCATAGATGTTCTTTTCTCTATTTAGTGACCGTGTTTTCAGTTATGTTCTGAACATTGTCCCGCTACACTTTATTAACTAATGTTTTTAGAGAGTAAATTAATAAGGAGTATGTGGGTCTTCTTTTCAAACATTCACAAACCCATTTATTCTTTCCCTATTGTCTTTTGGGTATGCAGTTGTAGTAGTTAAAGCAGGCACAAATGCAGTGATAAAAAAAGAAATGATTAGCGTACATTTGCATTCTCTTTTCATCGTTCCTTTCTTGTTGCTCCCATGCCAATGGACTGTTTCTATCACAATAAGTAAGCGTGAAAGGAAGCTACCGTACAGACAGAGGGATCTATATTTATACTTGGCAGAACTAATTACATACTGACATAATCGTCGATAATGCTTTCATTTCCCAAAAGTTATAAATATTTCGATTTTGGAAAAGAAGCTCTGTATTTGGCCAAGATGTCGAAGAAGAAGGTCTCTTACTTACTGGTTGTATCGAGTAAGATGTGGAGACGGCAGTTTGAAAGCGGACAGAGGTAGTGCAGGGAAGGGCGTCCCTTACCTGAGGGATCGCTACTCAAGCTACCTGGCGAAGGGGCAAGTGTGGCAAATGTCCGGCGTGGCAAATGTTCGGCGTAGTAAATGTCCGGCGTGGCAAATGTCCGGCATTCGTCTACTCCCGGGGCCTTGTTTCGACTTAGGTCTTTCATTGCTCTGTCAAACTCTTCATGCAGTATCGTAACTCCCATTTCAACTTCACCCTATTCCATTTCCATAACATTGTCCTCAAGTACATCACCCTTATATAGACCCTGTATATACTCCTTCCACCTTTCTGCTTTCCCTTCTTTGCTTAGAACTGGGTTTCCATCTGAGCTCTTGATATTCATACAAGTGGCTGTCTTTTCTCCATAGGTCTCTTTAATTTTCCTGTAAGCAGTATCTCTTACCCCTAGTGAGATAAGCCTCTACATCCTTACATTTGTCCTCTAGCCATCCCTGCTCAGCCATTTTGCACTTCCTGTCAATCTCATTTTTGAGACGTTTGCATTCCTTTTTGCCTGCTTCATTTACTGCATTTGTATATTTTCTCCTTTCATCATTTAAATTCAATATTTCTTCTGTTACCCAAGGATTTCTATTACCCTCGTATATTTACATACTTCATCCTGTGCTGCCTTCACTACTTCATCCCTCAGAGCCACCCATTCTTCTGCTACTGCATTTCTTTCCCTCATTCGAGACAATTGTTCCCTTATGCTCTGCCTGAAACTCTGTACAACCTATGGTTTAGCCTGTTTATCCAGGTCCCATCGCCTTTAATTCCCACTTTTTTGCAGTTTCTTCAGTTTTAATCCACAGTTCATAATCAATAGAGTGTGGTCAGAGTCCTTGTTTCGACTCAGGTTTACGTATCGCATGTAAAAATTGAAAAAAAACAAAAAAAAAAAAAAACACTGGGCCAAAGGAACCTCGGTTTACGGTATTTCTTGGTTGTCTTATTTTCATACGAGTGAGCCTCGTAATCTCAAAGGGAGCCATACAATGGGCGTAGCTGGGGGGGGGGGGGGGGGAATGGGGGTGGCGGGACTAACTACGCAGAAGTAGGTCAGGCGCAGGTGGACGCGCGGGTTGCGGTGTCCGGTGGGGGGTGGAGTGGGTGGAGCGCTGGTGGAGGCGCGACCTTGGCTGCGCTGGCCCGCCGTGTCTAATGGAAGAGCCGTGTCGCCTCGGCGCTGGCCGCCTGCTGCGGCAGCCGCCAGCCACGCGCTGGAAGAGTCGGCGCGCTCGCAGGGTGCTTGCCGCCTCTCTGCAGTCGCTCGCTTCACTACACGCTGCTGCCTGTGTGCACTGCAGGGCGAATCTGCCGGCTCCGTTCGCGCCCGTCGACGGCTGTGCGGTAATTAGTACACAGGGCGTCCGGCGCGAAACATCTGACACTGTGCGTCAGAAGCGGCGGGGGACACCGTGATACGGGTCATGAGCGGCTGGAGTTGCCCCATCCATTTAGCAGAAATTCGAGACTTGCAACTGGTGGTTGTAATCTTACCCTCCCACACATCACTATTAAATTCATTGCCTTAGTATCTCCACTGTTTTCAAAAGTTTAGAGAGATGTAAGATATAGAAAATAATAACTTTTTACTTATCTTCATTGTTTTGTTGTTGTCAATGGCTCAAAGTCTTGTAGTGTCGAGGATGCGTTCTTGCTCCTCTAAATTTGGATTTAACGTTACAGGGTTCTTGAAACTTCCAGGCAGATTAAAACTGAGTGCCGGGCGGAGACTCGAACCCGGGACCTTTGCCTTTCGCGGGCAAGTGCTCTACCGACTGAGCTACCCAAGCACGACTCACGCCTCGCCCTCACAGCTTTAATTCCGCCAGTACCTCGTCTCCTACCTTCCAAACTTCACATAATCTCTCCTGCGAAACTGTGAAGTTTGGAAGGTAGGAGACGAGGTACTGGCGGAATTAAAGCAGTGAGGGCGGGGCGTGAGTCGTGCTTGGGTAGCGCAGTCGGTAGAGCACTTGCCCGCGAAAGGCAAAGGTCCCGAGTTCGAGCCTCGGCCCGGCACACAGTTTTAAACTGTCAGGAAGTTTCATATCAGCGCACCGCCGCTGTAGAGTGAAAATTTCATTCTAGTTACGGGTTCTTGTTGAACGAAACAAGTGGTGTAGATTTGCCTGTTGCTATAGTATCATTTTATTTTACCCCTTTCTTCTACACCTCACTGATTACACAAACTCCAGTTTTGTCACACCACAAATTAGCAAAATACGTGCGTTTCCATCTCAGGCATGCCAACCACGACTTACATTCTGCAGTACTATTCCAAAGACTTCACAAAGCGAAAGAGTTTGCATATCTTCTTGAAAACAGAAGAATCATCACCAAGATATAACATTATTTAATAACTAAGTCCGGAAATATACAGAGGGGTCCAAAAAAATGTTCCGCTGTTTAAAAGTCCATAACTGGCAAACTAATTGATGGAGTTGTCTCATCTGTGGTAGTGTAATAGTTTCTAGTCCCGGCAATCGCCACACATACGATGTATTGCGTTGTTTTGTTTTGTCAGATGACAGTCGCCAGATAATCGGTGTTTTGTTCTTAGTTGCACCTAGTTACTCAAGTAGACATGGCTGGCGCAAGACTTAGATTCGATGACAGGAAGTAAGTTTTGAAGTGGTATTTTAAGTACGTAAACATGAGGTTCAACAGCAATGGCGAAATGAGTATCAAGCAGATCCACCGACACGTTTAACGATTCGTCCCATTCGAGACAAATCTGAAGCGGAAGGCTGTGTTGAAGATGTACACAATCAACGATCTGGACGACCTACAACAGTAACAAGTCCAGCTAACTGCCGTCATGTGTTACAACAATTGCCTCGCTCACCACAGTACTTTGTGGGACAATGTGCCCGTGAAACTGGAGTGAGTCGCTCAAGTGTTCGGCGAATTTTGAAGACAGCAAAGTGGAAGTGCTACATCCCACGATTGCTACACGCAATGAACGAGGACAAGCCAGATCGTAGAATGGAGTACTGCGAGTTGTTTACTAACATGATTTACATAGATGATTGTGGTGTGTGATGAATCACAATTCAAACTCAGTGGTACAGTAAATCGCCGCAATTGCATCTATTGGGCCGCCGGAAACCCGTACGTCCATGTAGACAAAGCCGTGAATTTGCCAGGAGTAAATGTGTGGTGTGGGTTGTTTTACCGGGGCTTGATTGGGCCATTCTTCTTTGACGGCACAGTTACCGGTGAGGCGTACCTTCAGAAGTTTCAGACATCCATTTTACCTGCCATCCGAGACTTGTATGGACACGGAAGAGTTTACTTACTACAAGATGGTGCCCCAGACCACTATCAAAATCGTGTTAGGGCGTATCTCGACGAAAATCTACCAGGAAGATGGATAGGCCGTAGAGGTACTGCGGAGTATCCACCACGTTCCCCAGGCCTAACTCCTCTGGACTTTTACCTGTGGGGAACACTAAAGGACGTCGTTTATCGACAAAAGCCACGCACATTGGATCAACTTCGAGAATCCATCGTACATACACGTGCAAATATCCAACTGAACACGTTGCAGTCAGTAGTTCGTGCTGCAGTTCGGGGGCATCGTTTGTGTGTGGATATTAATGGTAAACATTACGAACACCTACAGTGATATCTTTAAGTTGGACTTCAAGCTACACTTTCACCAAAAATGATACAACTCCGTCAATTAGTTTGCAAGTTATGGACTTTTAAACAGTGGATACATTTTTTTGGGTCCCTCTGTATTTAATAATTATCGTTAGATTGTAAAATTAATTATATGAATTTTAAAAATGCCAGAAATTTCGTAATTTCAAATATTTTTAAAAGAAGAGTAATTTTAACTGTTAGTACATCTCGATTGTGACACATTAATTTCTGTTTATACATTTTAGCCTGAAATATAGTACATAGTATAGAAAATGATATGAATTCTTTTAGTGAAACAGCTGAGATAATTTTAACCTATGCAAGAGGAGATAGTGTACATAGTATCGGTTATTTCTATAAGAAAAGGTAATGTTACACGAGGATAATTCATTACGTAGTCCAAAAATGTCAGCGACAGGAGTAACTACCGGCCAAGAAGGCACCAGCGTCTCTCCTTGCCCTACAAAACGTAAGAAGCTCTTTCCTCTTGATCTGAAAAGACACTTGTACCGAAACTTGTACTTCCAATTATTGATTACGGCAGTGTTATGCTGCATGGCCTCTCTCGGGAAATATCACGGCACATAGAACTGCTTATGAACGTTGTACCTGTGATATTCCACTCTTTGATCATGTTTCATCATTATTTGCACAGCCATCGTGGCCGCGCGCAGACATGTGCAGAGATTTCCATACCGCCTGTCTTCTCTACCGTCTTATCAACGTAGCCTGTCCGCGATATCTCTCCTCAACCTTAACGCTCCTGTCTGCACACCATATCAGTAACACCCGTGCCCATTACAGCAAAATTCTTCCTTTCGCACTTTCTCGAAGTTTCTCAGTTGCAGGAACTGGACTCTAGAATAACCTCCCACAGTATATTAGAGACTTGAATAATGTCTCCAGTTTCAGAAGACAGTTTATGATATATCAACTAAGGCAATTATAATTATTATTTTAAGCCCTTCTTTCCAGCCACATCATTTCCCAGAATTCTTAGCTGGTATTGTCTTTTTAAATGTCCTTCCAGTAGAACTCGCTATATCAGAAAAAATCTATATTGTACACCTATAAATTCTTTTTATATCTGCCTGTGTCATTATTGTTATTATTGTCAACTTACTGTTATTATTTCTTTTATTACCATTATCACGGTTAATTGCAGCAGCAACAGAAGTAAAGGTACCGACAGTATTAACTTTACTGTTTCAAAGTATTACATACTCACATTGTCGCTACAGACACTCAATTATTTTAATACTATTAGTCATATTACAATAAATATTTTTCAGGGAACTGTGATAGAAAAAAGGTACTACACAAGTGAAACCCTCGTCTGATGTGAGCAGGGGCCTGTTGGTACTAATAAAGTCATGTTAAAAAAAATATCTAACAGAGTAAGTTGAGATAAAAAAACTGTGCAAGTTTTTAATCAGTACATCATATTTTCTCATCATATATTACGAAGAAATTTGGTGTGCTGTTACATCTGCACTCAAAAGGACGTTTCTGTTAATCAAAAGTACCATATTTAACCTGGTGGTATTGTTTTCTTAAATAATAAAACTGAGTCTTCCATTTGTCTCCCTGGCGTCTATATCTCATAAGAGTATATAAAAAGATACTTAACGCAAAAAACGGCCATAACCTTTTTACTACCAATGGGACGTATCTGTCGCACGATAGTTATCAATAGGCATGTTATTGCTATGTATAAGCGTCCCAGCGGTAAAAGAAAGCCTATCAGTGATTAGCAGACTTCTTATACACTGAAGCGCCAAAGAAACAGGAGGCCTACACGATATTAGGCAGGTGTGCCATTGTCTTTGGCTCTTCTGTGTAGTTACAGATTGCACCTGTGAATTGCACTGTGCTGAAGTTTCACAATTAACTCTCGTAACCGTATTGTCACAGCCAATTAGTTCCCACCTGAAGACAGGCAACCCAATTACCAGATTCGCACCACCCCGGACATATCGCGTCAACGACTTGCACCCACGAATTGACGCTTGTCACCGAGTCCAAGGAACCACTTGATACGGATCTGTACAGGGGAGCACTAATCACGTTGCAGACTCGAGCCCATCTTGTGCGGCAGAGGCTAGCATGAGCTGCGTTTGTACTGCTGTTGCAGGTGGCGCGCCTGGCGCGGCGCGGTCCGATTCCAGCCACCACTGGCCACCGATAGCAAAGGTTGTTTTTATTTACAATAACAATTTTGATGGATTGTGAGCTATATACACTTAAAAACTGTTCTGACTTGGATGGCCAGCGGCAGGTGAAACACTATTCTATTTACAACACACACACATGCCGCATATATATATATATATATATATATATATATATATATATATATATATATGTTATACATACGTTGTTGCTGAACAAATATAACAGTATATAAATATTTTTTCTATTTTTTTTTAATATTTTTTGTTTTGTTTATGCTTTTTCTTTCTTTCACACACATAGAGTGCATAGATATGTATACATTTTGTTTCTTTTTTTCCTTTTAGCCTTTCGTTTCCACATATTCTCTCCCTATGTATGTATATACACGTATACATAGTACACAAAAATATTTACACGACACACGCACACACACACACACACAAAATTACTTACACTATGATAAAAGGGTCATACTCTCCCTATAAGTGAGTAGTGTGAGTACGGGAGAGTTTGAATCATGTTATCACAAATGACCTTGTATCGTCATGAGGCAACAGACCGATTTTAGATTGGAGCACAGCGTACACCTCGTGTCCTTCTCGATCGAATACTGGTCTGCCGTACCATATGTGGCGGCTGCGGTGCAGCACCGTGAACACCATTGCACAGGAACCCCACATAGTCTTCGATAGAGAGGGCTGTCGATGCAATACGATGCATACCCTTAACCCGCCTCTGGGTGGCAGCTTCCAGTGTGCGATACGCGTACATTTTTGACCATAGCCCTACAAACTCCACAATCGGCAATCCATTCGCCTCGTCCTTCATAAGACCAATAAACTTCTTGTTCTGTAGGATAATACCATAAGGGTTATCGGCCGTGTATGAGGACGTGTCGAATTTATTATTCATCCAATAGATGAAGCTACTCGTATCTGTATCCATATAAAGTAATTTAGGATCTTCGAAATATCACAATGAAAATGGTACATGTGGAGTTTGGCTAGGTTTGGTATGCACATCCCCACATAAATAGGTTTTGTAAACTCTACTGTAATTATATTGAGTACCCTCCAGACATTCACGGCATGCTCATACTGTGCATCCGCTATAGCGTCGCCAGTGAGGTCGGTGGAGAACGCAGTTATGTCGGGTAGTTGGTTTCGTTGAGTTTCGCCATACTATCCACATACTCATATGGGAAAAACCCCTTCCTAATCGCAAGTGGAAACTTTTCCTCGTCGGCAAATGCAGCTTGAGTGATATGCATATCCCCTCGAGGTAGAGTTTCAACGAGTTTCTGGAGTGAAGCCTGCGTAAAACGTAGTGTATCAAGGAAGCGGAGTGTAATTCTGGGCGTCATTCGTTTGGAGAATGAAATGTATTTCTCAGGCTCTCAGGTAGGACACTGACCTGACCACTTAAATTGTGGAGGAAAATGGGTATGTGTCTAGGTTGCTGTACTTCAAATTGCACACGTTGTGAGCTGCGCCATGGAACTTACCCGTAAGATGACAATGGTCCCTAGCCGGCCGAAGTGGCCGTGCGGTTAAAGGCGCTGCAGTCTGGAACCGCAAGACCGCTACGGTCGCAGGTTCGAATCCTGCCTCGGGCATGGATGTTTGTGATGTCCTTAGGTTAGTTAGGTTTAACTAGTTCTAAGTTCTAGGGGACTAATGACCTCAGCAGTTGAGTCCCATAGTGCTCAGAGCCATTTTTGAACAATGGTCCCTACAAGGAGTTTCCACTTTTCTGTCTAACGGCAGCCCACAAATATGACAATCAATCGCGTTTTTATACAAATCTTCATTCTCCTTCGACTTGGTCATGGGCACATTGTCACTGTAAAATTTATCAACCTCCCATGAAACTATTTCGAGCTCAGTGAGCAGCCGAACTGCAGGGCTGTCTACAGTCTGGAACCGCAAGACCGCTACGGTCGCAGGTTCGAATCCTGCCTCGGGCATGGAAGTATGTGATATCCTTAGGTTAGCTAGATTTAAGTAGTTCTACATTCTAGGGGGCTGATGACCTCAGAAGTTAAGTCCCATAGTGCTCAGAGCTATTTGAACCATTTTTTGCCGGGCTGTCCCCGATGTAAGATTTGTAGCAGTTAAGACTGGAATCATATGACAATAAAATTTGGTTACGCTGCCACATATGCTACATGTTTCTCTGTAAAGGTGGTATGTGAGGCTGTAGGGTCACCTTCACAACAGGTCACAAGTGCAAGGAGGCATTCAAAGTCGGCGTACACTACGAAAGGGCATTGCACCTGGTGATGAGCTTTCTTAAACTTTATGAATTTTTTTTTCTCAGTAGGCATAATAACACGTACCGGGTACTTGGAAGCACAGTCTACTAGATGCGCAACTAATAACTTGTCTGAGCCCGCATCTCGTGGTCGTGCGGTAGCGTTCTCGCTTCCCACGCCCGGGTTCCCGGGTTCGATTCCCGGCGGGGTCAGGGATTTTCTCTGCCTCGTGATGGCTGGGTGTTGTGTGCTGTCCTTAGGTTAGTTAGGTTTAAGTAGTTCTAAGTTCTAGGGGACTTATGACCACAGCAGTTGAGTCCCATAGTGCTCAGAGTCATTTGAACCGTTTTTTTTAACTTGTCTGAGGAGAAATAATTGAGGCACCTTAAGCAAATAAGTTATACACGACAATTGGTTGATAGTTGGGAGGAAAGGAGTCGGTACATGTCTTTGATAAAAACATAGTGATAATTATCATCTACAGAGAAGAGCAACATGTTTACATGCAGCTCACGCTCACTGGGAAATTATGAATAATGGAGGGAGTCGACGACGATATGCTTGTCTTGCTCATCGGACTTGCTTTTCTTCTCCAGAACATAAACATGAACCGATATACGAGGTGCATTCAAGTTCTAAGGCCTCCGATTTTTTTCTAATTAACTACTCACCCGAAATCGATGAAACTGGCGTTACTTCTCGACGTAATCGCCCTGCAGACGTACACATTTTTCACAACGCTGACGCCATGATTCCATGGCAGCGGCGAAGTCTTCTTTAGGAGTCTGTTTTGACCACTGGAAAATCGCTGAGGCAATAGCAGAACGGCTGGTGAATGTGCGGCCACGGAGAGTGTCTTTCATTGTTGGAAAAAGCCAAAAGTCACTAGGAGCCACGTCAGGTGAGTAGGGAGCATGAGGAATCACTTCAAAATTGTTATCACGAAGAACCTGTTGCGTAACGTTAGCACGATGTGCGGGTGCGTTGTCTTGGCGAAACAGCACACGTGCAGCCCTTCCCGGACGTTTTTGTTGCAGTGCAGGAAGGAATTTGTTCTTCAAAACATTTTCGTAGGATGCACCTGTTACCGTAGTGCCCTTTGGAACGCAATGGGTAAGGATTACGCCCTCGATGTCGCAGAACATGGACACCATCATTTTTTCATCACTGGCGGTTACCCGAAATTTTTTTGGTGGCGGTGAATCTCTGTGCTTCCATTGAGCTGACTGGCGCTTTGTTTCTGGATTGAAAAATGTCATCCACGTCTCATCCATTGTCATAACCGACGAAAAGAAAGTCCCATTCATGCTGTCGTTGCGCGTCAACATTTCTTGGCAGCATGCCACACGGGCAGCCATGTGGACAGCATTCGTGGCACCCACCTGGATGACACTTATCGCATTTTCAGGTCGTCGTGCAGGATTGTGTGCACAGAACCCACAGAAACTCTGGAGACGATCTGTTCAACAGTCATTCGGCGATCCCCCAAAACAATTCTCTCCACTTTCTCGATCATGTCGTCAGACCGGCTTGTCCGAGCCCGAGGTTGTTTCGGTTTGTTGTCACACGATGTTCTGCCTTCATTAAACTGTCGCACCCACGAACGCACTTTCGACACATCCATAGCTCCATCACCACATGTCTCCTTCAACTGTCGATGATTTTCAATTGGTTTCACACCACGCAAATTCAGAAACCGAATGATTGCACGCTGTTCAAGTAAGGAAAACGTCGCCATTTTAAGTATTTAAAACAGCTCTCATTCTCGCCGCTGGCGGTAAAATTCCATCTGCCGTACGGTGCTGCCATCTCTGGGACGTATTGACAATGAACGCGGCCTCATTTTAAAACAATGCGCATGTTTCTATCTCTTTCCAGTCCGGAGAAAAAAATCGGAGGCCTTAGAACTTGAATGCACCTCGTACCGGTATCCTGGGCCTCAAATTTATGTATGTCCTGGATCTTGACGGAGAAATCGACACCATCAAAGTTATAACACTTATGGATGTCAAGGTATCTACCGTATTGGAATTTGTGCTCTGGATTCTGTTTAATATTTCTTTCGCAAGCCAGGACTGACCATGCTAAACAAGCGTGATCCTATTCATTTTGGACATTTATACATACCCTCTTGTTAGCTATATCTTTATGGAGCTTGCTACAGCTATACCCTCCATTTACCGGATAGTAGACATGTGTATGGGTGTCAGATCTAGGATTCTGCAAGTGATTTAGCTGACCCTCTCACTTCCATCTCAGAAAACCAGTCCAGGATAGCACTCGAGGTGGATTTAGGAAACCACTCGGCGATTGATGTGCTCCGCGCTATCACGCCATTGTCCTCCCCAAAGATAGTGAAGTATCGTTGTCTAATACTGAAAAAGCTGTTAATACAAACAGTACCCAAGATTGGTGTGGTTTCTCGAAGACTGGCGTGGCTTCTCGATCTGATTAGTCTGCAGCTCATGGTCTAGTGGCTAGCACTGCTACTTCTGGGTCACAGGGTGCCACTTTCGATTCCCGGCCGGGTTGGGGATTTTGTCTGCCCGGGGACTGGGGTGTTTGTGTCGTCCTCATCATTTCATCATCAGCCTCATCGTTCGTGACAATGGCTAAATTGGACTGTGAAAAAAAACTGGAGCGAGAAAAAATTGGGGCTTTGTACAGGCGCTGATGACAGGGCAGTTGAGCACTGCACAAATCAAACACATCATCATCACCACCATCATCACCATCACCATGATCATCATCGATCTGATTATGTCTATTTTGTCACTGACTGCTAGATAAAACAAAACAGTCCTGCCTAATATTGCAGCAATTGTAACACACACACCAAATGAACAAGATTTTTTAGGCACAAATGGTCATTTTTATAACACGACAGAATATAATTCATGAAGTACCAAAATAAAATGCCTATTAGGCCTACTACAAGCAAAATGTTTTCTTAGGAAATAGCTTCGCAATTCATTCATACGCTCCAACTTGTGAAGCATGAGATCGAAAAGAAGTACCACAAAATTTTTAGACAAATTTAGAATTGTCATATTCTTTCATAATTTGTGTGATGTTCCCGTTTCTTCAACACCAGCCGGCCGCGGTGGCCGTGCGGTTCTGGCGCTGCAGTCCGGAACCGCGAGGCTGCTACGGTCGCAGGTTCGAATCCTGCCTCGGGCATGGGTGTGTGTGATGTCCTTAGGTTAGTTAGGTTTAAGTAGTTCTAAGTTCTAGGGGACTTATGACCTAAGATGTTGAGTCCCATAGTGCTTAGAGCCATTTGAACCATTTCAACACCAGACTAAACTTTTTTTTGGGGGGTTGGGGGGGGGGGGATGCGACAATTCAACGCATAGCACAGCACTGAATTTAATGGCGGGATACCGCGGGTCATTGATTACCTTGAGGAACTCCGTTTCCACGACAGGAAGGCACACCCTTAGAAAACCGACAGGGTCGCGGTACCCTCCCGCCGGGTTCTTAATCCTCGTGAACGAGATTCGCTCGTCAAAAGCGTCTGCAATCACCGAGCACTCTAACTGCTATCACTGACCTGACATCCTTCACAAAACGCACGGGAGAGGGAACTACCACCAGCCACCTGATCTTCTCTATTACTAACACTATAACTACAACTAGTCGATGAAGTTGGCGAGGTAGACATGGGTGTGCTCTGTACTTCACGTGATTGGTGGAGGAGGAGACGCTGCGGAATCGGGCCGCTGCGAACAGCCTGGTGACTGCAACCCTAAGTCGCTAGCCTGAGAAAGGGAGGTCCATGGACACCAGACTGATGATGTGGCGGCCGCAGCCGAGGCGGTGCCCGGGGCGGCAGCGGCGGCGGTGGTGGCGGGGGCGGCGGCGGCCGCTTCCCGCTCTGCGACTAGCGGCGCCCTTGCCGGAGAAGCGCGCCTCACAGGACCTCGTTTAAATGATATACTCTTCGCCGCCCCTGGTACCCCAGCCACGGCGTATGGCGAGAATTGTTCCCCTCAGTCGACCGCAGTATAATAATGAAAAACAAAATTAAATACAACGATCTAGACATCGCCAGCTGTCGCTGCAGGGAAAGAAAGGATACTGATTATTTGTACGCAGAGCGAGAATATATATTACCTGTTTCGCTCTGGCTCCTTGACATCTCCCTCATCTCCTCACAACGACGAAGGTCTCTCTCCATCTCGTCCACCCGCTGTGGCATTTCACCTGCTCCTGAACTGGGGAGCGCCCATCGATTCATTCCCTCTATATCACCTGCAACATAATGGTCTAATAATAACAAAACATACAAACACGAACTGTGGGTTGGTTCAAATGGTTCAAATGGCCCTGAGCACTATGGGACTTAACTTCTGAGGTCATCAGTCCCCTAGAACAGAACTACTTAAACGTGAAACTTCCTGGCAGATTAAAACTGTGTGCCCGACCGAGACTCGAACTCGGGACCTTTGCCTTTCGCGGGCAAGTGCTCTACCAACTGAGCTACCGAAGCACGACTCACGCCCGGTGCTCACAGCTTTACTTCTGCCAGTACCTCGTCTCCTACCTTCCAAACTTTACAGAAGCTCTCCTGCGAACCATGCAGAACTAGCACTCCTGAAAGAAAGGATATTGCGGAGACATGGCTTAGCCACAGCCTGGGGGATGTTTCCAGAATGAGATTTTCACTCTGCAGCGGAGTGTGCGCTGATATGAAACTTCCTGGCAGATTAAAACTGTGTGCCCGACCGAGACTCGAACTCGGGACCTTTGCCTTTCGCGGGCAAGTGCTCTACCAACTGAGCTACCGAAGCACGACTCACGCCCGGTGCTCAGAGCTTTACTTCTGCCAGTACCTCGTCTCCTACCTTCCAAACTTTACAGAAGCTCTCCTGCGAACCATGCAGAACTAGCACTCCTGAAAGAAAGGATATTGCGGAGACATGGCTTAGCCACAGCCTGGGGGATGATTCCAGAATGAGATTTTCACTCTGCAGCGGAGTGTGCGCTGATATGAAACTTCCTGGCAGATTAAAACTGTGTGCCCGACCGAGACTCGAACTCGGGACCTTTGCCTTTCGCGGGCAAGTGCTCTACCAACTGAGCTACCGAAGCACGACTCACGCCCGGTGCTCATAGCTTTACTTCTGCCAGTACCTCGTCTCCTACCTTCCAAACTTTACAGAAGCTCTCCTGCGAACACTCCGCTCCGCTGCAGAGTGAAAATCTCATTCTGGAAACATCCCCCAGGCTGTGGCTAAGCCATGTCTCCGCAATATCCTTTCTTTCAGGAGTGCTAGTTCTGCATGGTTCGCAGGAGAGCTTCTGTAAAGTTTGGAAGGTAGGAGACGAGGTACTGGCAGAAGTAAAGCTGTGAGCACCGGGCGTGAGTCGTGCTTCGGTAGCTCAGTTGGTAGAGCACTTGCCCGCGAAAGGCAAAGGTCCCGAGTTCGAGTCTCGGTCGGGCACACAGTTTTCATCTGCCAGGAAGTTTCATATCAGCGCACACTCCGCTGCAGAGTGAAAATCTCATTCTGGAAACATCCCCCAGGCTGTGGCTAAGCCATGTCTCCGCAATATCCTTTCTTTCAGGAGTGCTAGTTCTGCATGGTTCGCAGGAGAGCTTCTGTAAAGTTTGGAAGGTAGGAGACGAGGTACTGGCAGAAGTAAAGCTGTGAGCACCGGGCGTGAGTCGTGCTTCGGTAGCTCAGTTGGTAGAGCACTTGCCCGCGAAAGGCAAAGGTCCCGAGTTCGAGTCTCGGTCGGGCACACAGTTTTAATCTGCCAGGAAGTTTCATATCAGCGCACACTCCGCTGCAGAGTGAAAATCTCATTCTGGCTACTTAAACGTAACTAACCTAAGGACATCACACATATCCATGCCCGAGGCAGGATTCGAACCTGCGACCGTAACGGTCGCGTGGTTACAGACTGAAGCGCCTAGAACCGCTCGGCCAGCCCGCCACAAACTATGGGAAACACAAATATATATAATCTACAACAACAAAGAATATACACCATATTACGTAGACGACGCAGTTTATTACGTATACGCAGTACTATACGAAATTCGTAGTGAAAAGAAAAGAAGTACCTTTCATCGTTTTTGATTATCGAAATCATCTACAACAACAACACCAGCTGCAACATATTACGTAAACGGTGAAATTTTTAGAAAGAAACTACGTATACACGACACAAACTGCACGAATATCAAATTATTAGTGAAAAGGTAACATTTATCGATTTTGGTCCCTGTAAATCATCTACAACAATCTCAAACTCGTTGGTCGCAGTACATTACATGTATAATGAAAGACATATTTACTGCTTACGGTGATATTGCTGCTGCTTCTGCAGCTGATGGCACTGCTGTCGCTGCTGCTGGTACAGCTGCAACCATTGCTGTTGCTGTTGCCCCTCAGCTTCATCAATTACCTGCTGGTTATATGTTGAAACAATAAGACATGTACTCAGTACGAAATTCTTAGTGGAAAGAAAGTTACCGCTATCGATTTTGATCTCTCTCGAAATCATCTACGAACTCGCTGGTCACACCAGTAGTGTAGTGGTGGAATGTATTCTTACAATGCTGCCGATGCTGCTGCTGCTGATGATGGAGCAGCTGGTGCCACTGTTTCTGCTGTTGCACGATTGGGTTCATATCATCTACGCTATGGTGTTGGTGAATATGCGCTGAAACAAGAAGAAGAAAAGATTTATCCAATACAATGAAATTCTTAGTGGAAGAGAAAAGTTACAGTTAGCAATTGGAATCTGTACTTACCAGGTAATTCCCCATCATGTTCCAACGAACTCAGCCGTTTGCCTCACTGGCACTACCGACGGTGCTTGATCCTGCTGCTGAACATTTCATTTTTTGTACCTAAAGTGGTAACACGCTCACAAGAAAGGAACAAAACTGATGCGCACGAGCGAGAACGAAACGATCGACTTCACATTACGGTGGTCGACGAAAGAGTGAGGACGACTGGGGATAGAATGGTCTTAACATACCCTCTGACCCATCAACCTACGATTTCCATCACGGAGCCAATAGGAACGCAGCATCCTACCCCACCAGCAGGTGAATGCTTGTCTGAGTGCGCTAGACAGGTCGGAGACAGTATGACCATTCTTGGCAAGTCAGAGACGGTCTGCGACACTGCCTGTGTGCAGCTGGTAGTGGAATTTTTCCTATTCGACAAAACCGATTTCGCCATAACTTTACGTTCAGCTTTCTGTGTATCTAGGGTTGCCACAACTTCTGCCTGACAAACCGGAACATTTCCCTCAAACTGGGTAAAAATGGACGTAATTTGGGAAGGATAAATCGGGGAAAAGTGGGCTACTTCACTTATGTTTACAATAGTGAAAGACTGGAGCAAATGCTGCTTTTAGTTGCGAACAGCTGCAGCTACGTTTTTGTTTGCCAGTGTCGGGCTCTAACAATTATTTTAGAATTGCTGTTGATTTTGTTATGCCCAAAGTCATGCTTTTTGTGGCTTTGGAAACATTAAACAATTTGGAGCTTAGCGTGAAATTATAGTTCACCGATTTAAAAGACCTGATGATTTTTAACGGCATGACGGCACATGTGCTAATATCTCTGTCGTTACTACGAGGGCTGTCCACAAAGTACATTACGTCTTCGTTTGTGTCCGTTAGGCGCGGGGCTAGCGCGGCCATCTTGGTGTCATGGCATTCCGCCGTTTAGTCGGCATCCTGCCGTGCTAGTGAAAGGTTCATGCTGTACTCCGTTGAGTTACTGTGACAGTTTGAAATGTCAGCGTTAATTGAAAATGCCGCGAAGTGTAAAGTGCGTGCTGTAATAAGGTTTCTGACTGCAGAAAACTGTACACCCATAGAAATCTATCGGCAGCTTTGTGAAGTGTATGGGGACAACATAATCACTAAAGGTGGATTGCGTCAATGGGTCATAAAATTTAAAAATGGCCGAACTAACGTTCATGACGAAGAGTGAAGTGGAAGACCCAGCATAGTGTCTGCCGAACTTGTCGAAAAAGTCGATGCCGCGGTCCGTGAAAACCGTAATTTCACGATAACGGAACTCTCTATGACTTTTCCACAAATTTCACGAAGTTTGTTGCACGAAATCATTACCGAAATGTTTGGTTACCACAAGTTTTGTGCAAGATGGATACCAAAAATCTTGACAGAGATTCACAAAAATCAGCGAATGGCTGCAGCTTTAACGTTTTTGGACGCTTACGAGAAAGATGGCGACTCATTACTCGATCGCATCGTTACTGGTGACGAAACTTGGGTTAAGCATGTGAACTGCGAGACAAAATTGCAGTCAATGCAGTGGGGGCACACAAATTCCCCCCAAAAAACCAAGAAATGCATGCAGACAATGTCGGCAAGGAAGGTGATGGCGACTGTCTTTTGGGACAGAAAAGGTGTGATTTTTGTGGATTTCCTGGAAAGAGGCACTAAAATAAACTCTCAAAGGTATTGCCAAACTCTGAACAACCTCAGAAGAGCAATACAAAACAAGCGCAGGGGAAAGTTGGGCTCAAAGATCTTGCTGATTCACGACAACGCCCGGGCCCACACGGCAAATGCCACTCGTGAAGTTCTCGAATCTTTTAAGTGGGAGTTGTTTCCTCATCCGCCGTACAGTCCCGACCTGGCACTGAGCGACTTCTACTTATTCCCAGCAATGAAGAAGTGGTTGGCTATGCAGCGTTTGATGACGACGCACAGCTTCAAGAAGAGGCAACAACGTGGTTGAAGGCGCAAGCGGCCGAATTTTACGACGAAGGAATTTCCAAGCTCGTCCATCGCTACGATAAGTGCCTTAATTTAAATGGCAACTATGTATAAAAGTAGTATTTAAGGGTGGCTTTCATCTGTATATAATAAAAAAATCCCAATTCTTTATTTTTAATTACAAAACGTCATGTACTTTGTGGATAGCCCTCGTAATTGCCTCTGTTTGAATGAATTCGAAACAAAGCAACTGTCCAAAACTTTAAGTACTTTCAGAGTGAATGTTTGATTTGTGCTTTACGTCAGCTAAATGATACTTAATATCTGCTATTTCCCCATCCGCATTCTGCTTCATAGTCTCGTCTCCCTCTTGACTCACTTTGAGTTCACTTGAAACAGCCCAACACGTTATTCACAAATTAACGGCGACGCGACCCAGAAAACAGCGAATCACGTTACTGTGAAGCTTAAACTAAAGCGACATAATTTAAGCTGATGGCGGCCCATCAATGTGGCATCATGCATTCGAGTCACCGACCGCTACGGTCGCAGGTTCGAATCCTGCCTCGGGCATGTATGTGTGTGCTGTCCTTAGGTTAGTTAGGTTTAAGTAGTTCTAAGTTCTAGGGGACTGATGACCTCAGTGTCCCATAGTGCTCAGAGCCATTTGAACCATTTCTTTGCTTAAGTCGTGGCTCATATTTTGGAAAAAAGTCAGGTGGCAGATAAAATACATATCGCGTAGTAATGGTACAAGTGGAGTAGGGAACTTGTAATAATCAAAAGCGTTAACGTTTCGACGACTCTTTCTAAGTTTCATATAAATATCCAAGAGCACATTACACGCATTTCTTGATTTCACCAGCTCAAACATGCTGTAAGCAATAACATTCTCTTTTCCCATGAATCCGTAGTTCCCGAGGTTAATTGTCATAACATATTAAGGAAGTAAGAGCTATGGAATATTTTTTTCTAATGTGTGGCTACAGATCTGTTGCTGAACAAGCAGAGTCGCGCAGTAACTATCCTCCTTTAATAGCGATCACTAAAGCACGAACATACTTTGCACACTACACTCACTACCGCTCCTCAGAACAAAGACATTACCTTAATAACAGACATCCAACACACACTTGAAGTTGATAACTGAAAGACAATGGATTCATAGCGATTATTCAGTTACATAAAGCTAGTGAGCTGAAAGATACAAACAAAAGTCTATTGCGCGCTCGTAATAAAGCATTCTTTGCATTGAGGCCTATAGGAGGTTTCTACATAACATGATACTCCTTTCCGAAAATTCAGCTCCCACACACACGTTATAGGATCTAAACAGGGCTGTATCGCTAAGGCACCGTTTCTCGCACATGTAACAAACAAAAAGTTTGGATGACGCTCTAGCAGGCTCTTTTGTTTTTCATAACAAACTCAATTTCGCCAGTTGAAACAACAGATCCGTCTCGCAGTGATCCTACTCCTACTCCAAAGGGTTAAACAGATCCGGTGCTTGAACTTACTTAAAAATGGGCTTAGAGTAGAGCAGTTTTGCGGATTCTCCACCCACCAGCTCCGCCCGTGAAAATGAACTCCGAATGAGCGTACTCTAGTACATTTACCACTCACAATGATTGCTTAGTCAGAGGAAAATCGTGTGTGGTGGAAGCTATGCATGAAACGCACTGACACAAAACTCGACTTGGCGGTCTGAATATATGAAAGACGCCACTGTGTGTTGGCTGGATTTACAAGTATCGAGAATACCAAAAGGTTTCGTGGAAGTGGTGAAATTGATAAACCGAAAAGACTCTAGGGCTTTTTTAAATTGTAGCTACATCCTTTATTCATCGACAAATAAATAATGGCGGGAGATTTTTTCTTTGCAGTGTGAAAACGACACCCGGCCGGTGCAAGTGTGGATGTATCATAATTATTTTTATACACCTATAACTGATAGTCAGAAATATTATGCTGCTGCTTCAACGTGACGGTACCGTGGTTTATATTCCGACATATGTCTGTGGGAAGTAATCAAACTATTATTCACGTAAAAATAAAAATTATGGCGTACGGTATGACTACTCGTAATGGAAGGATAGATTGGACATGGTGAATTGCGATTTCAATGCACTGAGAAGTATATCCGAACGTACGTGGTGATAAATTCATTTCGTAAACAGCTGCGCAATATAGCAATGCAATTGTTCAACTGGACCTGCTATAGTGATGGGCAATACGGCTGTAACAATACGTCTCCTCATCGGCACGTCTAAGCGTACCCTCGCATTTTCCTTGTTGTTCTATCGATAGTGTTGATGATTACAGTACACCCACCCGTGTCGGTGATGTCTTTCTAAGCATTACTTCCGCGGATGCGGTATTCATTATCACACATAGTGCCAGATGCCTGTCCTTTGTAACACTTGTTTCAGAGATCCTTGGCACAATGTAGCGACTTCCAGAAGCGCTGATTCGAAGACTTTGTTAGATAATTACCTAGGACTAAGGAGAATCGAGACACATAGCCAGTCTGAGTGTAGGCATGCCATAATGTGTTCGGGCACTGTACGGTTATAAAAGATAACTGCACTGTTTGTGTAAAATGCGTATACATGGTGTTACAAAAAGGTACGGCCAAACTTTCAGGAAACATTCCTCACACACAAATAAAAAAAAAGACGTTATGGGACATGTGTCCGGAAAGGCTTAATTTCCATGTTACATCTCCTTTTATCTTCTTCCACCTACGCTCAATGGAGCACGTTATCATGATTTCATACGGGATACTCTACCTGTGCTGCTAGAACATCTGCCTTTACAAGTACTACACAACATGTGGTTCATGCACGATGGAGCTCCTGCACATTTTAGTTGAAGTGTTCGTACGCTTCTCAACAACATATTCGGTGACCGATGGATGGTTAGAGGCGGACCAATTCCATGGCCTCCACGCTCTCCTGACCTCAACCCTCTTGACTTTCATTTATGGGGGCATTTGAAAGCTCTTGTCTAGGCAACCCCGGTACCAAATGCAGAGACTCTTCGTGCTCGTATTGTGGACGGCTGTGATACAATACGCCATTCTCCAGGGCTGCATCAGGGATTCCATGCGACGGAGGGTGGATGCATGTATCCTCGCTAACGGAGGGCATTTTGAACATTTCCTCTAACAAAGTGTTTGAAGTCACGCTGGCACGTTCTGTTGCTGTGTGTTTCCATTCCATGATTAATGTGATTTGAAGAGAAGTAATAAAATGAGCTCTAACATAGAAAGTAAGCGTTTCCGGACACATGTCCACATAACATATTTTCTTTCGTTGTGTGTGAGGAATGTTTCCTGAAAGTTTGGCCGTACCTTTTTGTAACACCCTGTATATTGCAGTGTAATGTTGTTACGGCTTTTGTTGTGGCATGACCAGAGAAGATGAGTGTGTGTCCTATCGTGAGGGACGTACAGAAACAGCACATCGATAACCGTGAGGGTTGAGAGAGATTTTTACGTGGTAAATTATGTGCGCTATTGATACTGAGATTCGTTCCAGAACCACAGCCGTCAAGAGGAGACATTACCTGTACATTGATCGTTGACAGATGGCAGCAGCAATCATAATATTTAATTGTAGTTACACTGGTATCTATGTTCCTGGCTCCCATTATTTTTTGAGTCTTGCGTGTAATTGGTGTTCTATAGACAACTTATGTGCGGTTTAATTGTCAGTGTAACGTAACGATCTGTTTGCCGCCGAATGTCTCGTCTGCAGTAAACAATAGTGGATGGTGGTCCCACGCCTGTCGCAGCAGCAGTTGGACGGGTAATTCAGTTACGAATGGGCTTTCCCATTAGGATCGCTAGGAACAATGCACTCTCTGCTATTCTGGGAAGCATGGGATCATCTGTCTCGGGGCTTGAGCCCAACTGCAGCTATGCATCATTGTACAAGCAACGATGCCTAGGTGAACACATATTTCCACAGGAATTTCTCAGGTGTCAAGTATGAAAGATATGCCGTCGCCCCATCTTTGCGGGACCCGAACTGACATCTACTCGTTTTTTGGCTGCTGATGGCCGCATCGTCACATGACGGGGACTGTCTGTCCATCCTAACTCCTGGGCATGTGTGAGGAATTGGCGTCATCGGCGTCTGGCGTCGAGTGGCAGGATGTGTTCTTTTTAGTGATCTTTTGTTTAAACTGCATTCCATCGATTTCACTGAACAATAGGATGCTGCGAATTAAAAGAAAAACTACCCAGAATTGTGATAAATATAGATTTCATTAATTTGCATAAATTGTTGATATCAACTTGGTGTTAAGGATACAATAGGTAAGCTGAGGGTGTGCATGATTGCGTGACATGGTGTAGCACAGCAGGTTAAATGCAGAACAATAGGTCAATTTGCACAATTTCTATGTAAAATGCAGTACAGTAGTTTAAGAGGGTGGGTGACAAAGAAGAATGCGCCAGAAACGGACTTAAAAAGCATGTGAAATCATAAAATGTGCACCAGAAAATGGTGGGAGGACATATCTCATTACTTAATTTGGTATCAAAGGCGGTACAATAGTTTAAGGAAATGGGGGTGGCATGGAAAACCACTTAACAGCACAATAGGTTAAGTGCCAACAAAGGACCGTACATTAGGTTAAGACACCCAGAGTACAGTGCCAAACAATAGGTTATGCAACACGAGTGCCCATGTAATTACTTCTTACAAAACCTACATGTTCTCAAACAGCAGAGAATGATGAGCAAGAGGAATCCAACCCCCACAAACAGAATTTCCTGTTATGAGATCCTCCCTCTCCACCAAAGAGCCACTAATTTCCATATATTCCATACACTGCCTTAAATCCACTACATTGTTGAAATAAACAAATACTCGAATTTTTCTCAAGGTTAGCGTCTTATGTTATTTTTCCCTGAACCAGCGGGCGCACGTAGCTGCCTGCGGTGCGAGTCATTGCCTGTTTCTTTGTTGGCGCGCGTCGTTATTGGGATTTGGAGACCTAACTTCTACAAACTCACGTTGTCGAAAGTGCCCTGCTCTGTTTGAATCCCGCCAGTTCTGATGGAATTCAGGTTTGTCGTTCTGTTGGTAGTTTACATTGTTTCTTGTTTGTCGGTCATGTGGTGTAGAATTTCTCCTGGAATCGTAACTGCGCGCTGAACTGTTGCGTCTGAAGTTATTCTGTCTCCCTTGATAATAATTGTTTTGGTTTCCATATTGTCTTTTCCTGTGGTTACCTTTGTCATATTCATAGTCACGGAAGTGCGATCTTTCTCTGCAACTATTACTACTCTGCCAACGGTTGTCATACGGGTGGTGTCTGTTTTGGTCACGATTTGTGTTGTGAGAATAGCCTTGTCGCGTCCAGTTATTATTTCTTTCATCGCGGAATTGCGACGGATGTGACCTGTAATTGTTGTGTTCCTGTTTTCGTGTTCCGCGATTGTCAGTGTCGATTTCTAATTCTTGTAAGAGTCCCTGAAAAGCTTCAATGTCGTCTTTGCAACGTCCTGCGAAAATAATATGCCGTAAATGTTCAGGTAATTTGATTAAGCAAATGCGGATGAGTTCTGAGGGGCTGTAAGGGTTTGACAGGTACTGATTCTTGTGCAACATGTCTTCAAAATATTTCACAAGACTGGAAAATTCAGATTGTTCGAAATGTTTCATCATTATGATTCTATGTTTTACTCGGTCTTGTGTAGTTTGAGACCAATATGCTGAGAGGAAGGCATGGTAAAATTCTCCTTCACTGTGACAATCGTGAATGACCGATCGCATTCTTACAGCTGGCTCATTCTCCAAGTAGCCACACATAAATTCTAACCTGTGCTCCAATGACCAGTTGGGAGGAAAACAATGAGAGAATTGATGGAGCCACGCTTGTGGATGAATGTCGTTGACAGAATTCTTAAACGTTTTGAATTTACGTGTAGTAATGAAGAGCTTATAGTCAAAATCATCGTGTCGGCGAGTAGCACGTCGGTCATTGTTACGTCGTTTCGGCGGTTCCATCTCAAAATTCGGTGTACCTTGCCAATTTCTTTCATAATTTCCGAAGTGCCCTGAGTTATTATTTTGTTGCTGTTCCGTATTTCTATGTCCCTCTTCCCGTATTGGAGCCCGAGTGGCCTCTGAAATACGTAATTCTTGTATTACCTGTGTCAGCTGATCTTGTACTTCCCGGATTTCTCTTTGTTGTTGCGTATTAATTTGATTCTGATTTTGTTTGAATTTCCTAATTTGTTCGCACTCTTCTGTGTCATTAAAGACTACTGGTTTTGTGTCATTCAGACTATCATCTACCTTCGTAGATAAATTATTTAGCTGATCCGAAAGTTCAACTACTTTCTCTGATAATGAACTAATTTTCTCCATGTGTCTTTCTACTGTGTCCTTTAAGTTTTCCTGAGTTTTTGCAAGTTGCGTAACCGAATCGGTAGATGCAACTGAGTCCGATTTAGCTTGCAAGGTCTCATGATTTTCATGACCAATAATTTGCAGTTCTTTCATGGCTGCTTCATGATTCTGTAGTGCATTTTCATGACGGGAAAAAATAGGTTGGAAATGCTCACAAATTTGTGTTTTTACGTCATTACAGACTTTTTGACATTTGGATTCAATGTTATGTAACTCAGTAGTTAAATCTTCACGTGTTTGTTCGAGCATGGTGTGAAGATTTTGTTCCATTGCATCTAACTGTTTATGTATTTGTCTCTGGTGTTGTTCCATTGTGTCTAACTTTTGAAGATTTTGTTCCATTGTGTCTAACTTTTGAAGATTTTGTTCCATTGTGTCTAACTTTTGAAGCTTTTGTCCCATTTGTTGCATTAATTGTAATAACAATGCACTGGTGTCTGAAACATGTTCCTCAGTGCTTTTCGGCAATGCATTTGAACTGGCAATATTCGCAGTTTGAAAAGCAGAAAATGTGTCTTGACTTATTTGAGAAAAGGGTGAGGACGCAAAACCTGAATCTACAGTATTTTCAAGATTGTGTCCTGTCATTTCGGATTCCTGAGGCAAGCTGTTGCCGACAGATCGATCGATAATGCTTCCCTGTTCACTAATTGTTTCACTGTCTACACCATTGTTTGCAGCCCGCTCCATTTCCCTATGTACAAATACCAAATTACTACTTTGAACATCGCTGATGACCTCGATGTTGAGCGCCCATAAACCCCCCCCCCCCTACTTTGAACATTAGTTAATTTCATTACTCGGTGGCGCTAACACACTGCTTTCGTCTTCACTGTCATTTCTCAGTTTACTTTGGAGCCTAGTATTACGTTTTTCACACGCCATTATTGTCACAATATTTCACACGATAACACAGAAAAGCACAATTTGAAGAGCAAAAATAAGAGAACACATTAACATAGAATTGAAAATAATATCTAGTTAATTGCAAGCGCAGCTGCGAAATACTTGGTGCAAATCTACAGGCATGCCACAAGTGTTTTACTGTACAACAATGAAAAACTGCAACTACAAAGGAAATTCTCTCTCTAATTACGCGCTAAAAATAAACAAAATCTACACTAATTAGGCAAACTACAAGAAAAAAATCAGAAGATTCCAGTGAGGTATCCTCAACTAAGGGTCGACATATGAAACGTCCCCTTTGAACAATTATATAAGACTGTGCTTAAACTGACACAATATTTTTAGCGCAACGCAATCTGACTTTCAGAAATCCCTACAAAAGAATGGCCCTGACTAACATTAACCTATTACTTTCACAAATCACTTACCTCACAAAAATCTTCATTACTCGAACTACTGCAATACAGCGAGCGCCACTACTGCCAGCTAAATAAAAGATTCAAACTACTGAAGGCACTAACTACTGATAGGCATAGTTGGCAAATGAAAGATTTTGATAGAGAACAAACAATGTATTTACCTTAATAGTGTTGAAAAATCATAATATACATAGCAGTTCATAATATCCAGTATAACAAATTTCAAAACTCCGCCATCTCTCTCCCCACATCCACCACTGCTGGCGGCTCACCTCCAACTGCGCAACGCTACGCACTGTTCACATCCAGCTGCCCAACACTACAATGGCAGACAACAATGCAAACTAGCCACAGACTGCGCACAGCACAGCCAGTGATTTTCATACAGAGCGCTACGTGGCGTTACCAATATAAAAACCTGAACAGCCTACTTACCATTTCAATCCCATTCTTGAATGTTTCATTTTCCTCGTTGCGTCTATGATGCATGCACTTAATAGTAGGGGTTAATCACTGTAACACTTTTTAATCGCGCTGATAACGTTCCTGTTTAGCGTCCTAATCTTCAAACCTTTTAAATCCGAGCGCAAATCTTACAGTGGTTTAGAATGAGCTTTTTAGCCGTGGCGTCGCCCGCATGCGCAAATACTCCTACATTTCACATGTATTGAATATATATCACCCGTATTTGTACACATATTTCACGTGTATTCCTAGCGAATTTCGCCCTGCAGTTTCATTTTCAATGTTTACGACATTGTATCTCCTGAACTATGTGCCGTGCTGTGGTATAATTTTCATGGTACATTCAGTGGTACATGTGAATACTATCTGCAAAATGTGTCGCGAATACAGCTTGTAGTACAGAAGTAATCAATTATAACGTCGTGCTTCATGTGGCAGTTTTACTCGACGAAGTAAGCGATAAACTTCTTTCCTTTGATCATTTTCAAAAAGGCTATGTTACGGCGTAAAGTCAAGCGCCAGCACACCATCGAAAACGAGAGAGCAGACAGCGCTGTGAAGAAGACGTCAGCCAATTTCAAGCTGACCGACCCCTCTCCAGGACGAAAACGCGACGGCAGCGGCCTCTATGCAAAGAGGACACAAGCGCCGCGCCTACTGGTCGCGGCCCAGTTCTGCAGTAGCATCAAGATTAGGCACTTAGAGAGCAGCGTCTTAGGAACTGTACATGCAATATTGCCGTTCGTCGGTTGAAGTACTGCGCAATGGTTGTCGGTTGACAAATCAAACTTAGCTCGCCCCGTCGCTATTCCAGTGTGATACGCACACGTGTCGAATAGATATTTCTGTTTGTCTCCACCTCACCTCAGTGGCATTCAAACGTAAGCTCCGCTTCGGAGCACACACACACGTCACCTGCGATTTAATCATACAGTAAACATGGCGGCACAGTATTCGTTTGAAGAGCAACGAGATATGGTTTTTGTTTAAGGACTAGCCGACGGCAATGTGCATGAAGCTCTATGGTTTTGTGAGGAACAGTATCCAGTAAACGTTTCACCGGCGACTTGGCGAAACAGGGTCGTTAGCGCGATATCACAGAGATACCGGAAGACCTCGAACACGACGGGATGCTACATTTGAAGAAACTGATCTCGAGCACTTTGAGGAAGCACTTACCACAAGTACTCGAGAGGTTTGACACGACAGGAGGGTCACTCATCAGTTTGTCTGGAAGGTTTTGAGGGATGATGGCCAGCATCTGTTTAGTTTCCACACTGTCCTAGACCTAAATCCTGTGGCGGACTATGAGCACAGGCAAGTTATTTGCCGGTAGTTTCTGCGGGATCTCGACTTCCCCTCCATTGTATTGTTCACCGACCAGTGCACCTTCCATTGGGATGCACTTTACGAGGTGCATTCAAGTTCTAAGGCCTCCTATTTTTTTTCTAATTAACTACTCACCCGAAATCTATGAAACTGGCGTTACTTCTCGACGTAATCGCCCTGCAGACGTACACATTTTTCACAACGCTGACGCCATGAATCCATGGCAGCGGCGAAGGCTTCTATAGGAGTCTGTTTTGACCACTGGAAAATCGCTGAGGCAATAGCAGCACGTTTGGTGAATGTGCGGGCACGGAGAGTGTCTTTCATTGTTGGAAAAAGCCAAAAGTCACTAGGAGCCAGGTCAGGTGAGTAGGGAGCATGAGGAATCACTTCAAAGTTGTTATCACGAAGAACCTGTTGCGTAACGTTAGCTCGATGTGCGGGTGCGTTGTCTTGGTGAAACAGCACACGCGCAGCCCTTCCCGGACGTTTTTGTGGCAGTGCAGGAAGGAATTTGTTCTTCCAAACATTTTCGTAGGATGCACCTGTTACCGTAGTGCCCTTTGGAACGCAATGGGTAAGGATTACGCCCTCGCTGTCCCAGAACATGGACACAATCATTTTTTCAGCACTGGCGGTTACCCGAAATTTTTTTGGTGGTGGTGAATCTCTGTGCTTCCATTGAGCTGACTGGCGCTTTGTTTCTGGATTGAAAAATGGCATCCACGTCTCATCCATTGTCACAACCGATGAAAAGAAAGTCCCATTCATGCTGTCATTGCGCGTCAACATTGCTTGGCAACATGCCACATGGGCAGCCATGTGGTCGTCCGTCAGCATTCGTGGCACCCACCTGGATGACACTTTTCGCATTTTCAGGTCGTCATGCAGGATTGTGTACACAGAACCCACAGAAATGCCAACTCTAGAGGCGATCTGCTCAACAGCCATTCGGCAATCCCCCAAAACAATTCTCTCCACTTTCTCGATCATGTCGTCAGACCGGCTTATGCGAGCCCGAGGTTGTTTTGGTTTAATGTCACACGATGTTCTGCCTTCATTAAACTGTCGCACCCACGAACGCACTTTCGACACATCCATAACTCCATCACCACATGTCTCCTTCAACTGTCGATGAATTTCAATTGGTTTCACACCACGAAAATTCAGAAAACGAATGATTGCACGCTGTTCAAGTAAGGAAAACGTCGCCATTTTAAGTATTTAAACAATTCTCATTCTCGCCGCTGGCGGTAAAATTCCATCTGCCGTACGGTGCTGCCATCTCTGGGACGTATTGAC
This sequence comes from Schistocerca cancellata, assembly GCF_023864275.1. Lineage (NCBI taxonomy): Eukaryota > Metazoa > Arthropoda > Insecta > Orthoptera > Acrididae > Schistocerca > Schistocerca cancellata. The sequence goes on from NC_064630.1 coordinate 747,362,090, forward strand.
AATGAACGCGGCCTCATTTTAAAACAATGCGCATGTTTCTATCTCTTTTCAGTCCAGAGAAAAAAAATCGGAGGCCTTAGAACTTGAATGCACCTCGTACAACAGTCGAAACGTTCATTACTTGACAAGGGGAAGTCATCACATCATCTACATTCACGGACACCATTTTCGCTCAACGTTTTGTCAGGTATTGTGGGTGATCATCTGATAGGGCCGCTCCATATACCTCCTCGACTTACCGGGGCTAATTACCTTTACTTTTTGCAATAAACTCTACCCACCCTGCTGGAAGATGTTCCCCTGGACATATGGTTACACATGTGGTTGCAGCATGATGGGGCACCCGCATGTAACAGTGGTACTGTGCGCGGATTTTTAAATGAAATTTTCGACGGCCGGGTAATTGGCAGATGTGTTCGTAGGACATGGTCCTCGCGATCACAAGACCTCGAGCCACCAGACTTTTACCTGTGAGGATTCTTCTAGTTCATCCACCTGTCGCGAACCACCTAGAAACGAAGAAGAGTAAATGGACCGCATTCAGCATACCGTCAACCACATCAGGGCAATGCCAGGAATCTTTGAAAGAGTTCGCGAAAACACTGTTCGACGTTACCAAGCTTGTGTCACGTCAGAGGGTCGTCAGTTCGAGCACCTGCTTCAAGTAAAGAAAATCCGAATTACAAAAAAGGGCCGACACAATTTGTAAAAGACTTTCTGTACGCGAATTAACAGCTGTTGGCGGGTTTGTTCCCGGTACGTCTTATCATGACTCTAGAACGGATGTGTCGGAACCAGGGGGAATTCGCCTCCAGGCCCTAGAGTAGAAGGCTGGCGCGCTACCACAGAGCGTGCAGGCCGCCTTGGATACATCGCGATCTCCGGCAGGCAAAGCATTCGAGGTCATGCTTTGTCCAGAGCATCCGGCAACAGGGCAATCCCGCGGCCAATCGGAGCACGTGGCGTCAAGTTTCCGTAGTTTAAAAATTGTTGCGTTGTCGACCTACACAACATCCGTAATTTTGATTCCTACTGGCATCAGCTATCCACGGTTAAAAATTCGTGACACAGTTTTTCTCTATCCTGTATATGGATTAATCGTATTTCAACATAGCTTATAGCTACCTTTCTCTGAATTTCAAAAACGTTGCACCTATCTGGAGTGCTCAACTCTTTTTATACATCTTTCTGCATTGAAAATATGACCATACATTGAAAGTCTTTTCTCTTCTAATGAGACGCTGGAACTACATAAACTCAATGCACAGTTTGGACGATTTTTTCGTCTTGCGGCTCCTTGACCGGTCTGATGTAGCAGAAGCAAAAGCTACATCGATGCCGAGAGGTAAACATCCACCCAATTAACGAATTCGAGCCGGCGCTGGAAGCGCGGTTGGCGACGCCTGCTGCCTGCTTTGTGATACAGAGAAAATAGCCGCCTCGGCGCACCTGTTTGCGCGCTCTCGGCGGACAGCGCTGCTTGTTTATACTGCACGACACGGACGAGCACGGTGCAGGGTCGTGTGTGTGTGTGTGTGTGTGTGTGTGTGTGTGTGTCAGTCCCGAAAAACGTCGCCGTTAGCAAGCGCGCTCCGCACAAAAGCACCTGTAAATTTTCCCTGGCTAATTTTAAAATCGGCAGTGCTCACGTGTGTGTTCGGGAGTGGAAGTAGGAGGGAGGAGCAAGGGGAGGGGAGTGGGGGTGACGCAGGCGATGGCAGCCGTGGCGGGTAGCTGGCGCTGATGCGAGGGCCCTTTGAGGCGACCGCCAGTCGATGTCGCCTGATCCAATTAGCCGAGCCGCGTGCGAAAAAGGTTTGGAGGAAGGGGGCCACGGGGGTTGGCAGCACTGCTAATCAGCGTCTCCGCCGCGCCGGTCACTTTGTGACCGACCCCCGCCCACCACCTGCACTCTGAGTGGCGCTCCGTTGTCCCAAACGAAGCTCCCTTTGTGGTACGAGGCGATCAATCGTTTCCGTACGCTTACGTCGTTAGTTGTTGTTACGCTCGAAACTTTGTCAGCTCCAGCAATTTTCAGCCAGACTGGTACTCTGCGATCCGGCTGCGTTGCGCGCCCTTTGGCTTTGACGCCACGTATTATAGTTTTCGACGTATTTCTGTGCAGCGCAGGCTTAAAACTGAAAACACTGTGCGGGGAAGAAAAAAGGGATATAAGTCCTTAACTTTTCTTCGACGTGATTAACGACGAGACAGTAGCTAACATCGAAAAGGATGGGGCCTATTCAAAGAATTCATCCCAGTATGTAATTCATAGGTCTAATAAGGGGACGGTATGAACTTGCCTCACAGATTCGATTCATATTGACAAGGTATGCAGGACACGACTAAAACTTCAACGTATGCAAACAGGACGATGCAATTCCCAACCGTTTTCGAGAAAGTCGAGATTGAAAATTTCAAGTGTGCTTACCTAGTTCCAAAGGACGCCATTCTCAAAAAGTCTGCGGCAGAGTGAGTAAGCCTTTGCGTTCAGAAGCACCGAGTTATTGTGACTGTGCCAAATTATCAGTGTTTAATGATTCATTTATTTTTTCATGATCTTTGTCTTGAGGAAATGAAAAAAGAATTGGTAAGAAGATTGGATATAAAAATGGAATACACAACAAGTGTAAATCAGATCAGAGAAGCAACTTCATTTATATTATTGTACACTCGACAGCAAAAAAAGTGAGCCACACCTGAATTCCAACGTGTAGGCTGCACCTGAATGTATGCAACCAACATAGCATGTCTGTGTTGCACATCGTCGCAACCCTCCACAGTACAGTCGTCGTAAGATACACAATGGGTACCACTAGAGACTACTAGAGAACACCAGTCCTTATGACATTACGTCCAGATCTAAAGTAACACCACGATAATACAGAAGAGATCAGACAGTCCTTAACGTTTGTAAACTAAACTTAATTACAATAAGTGACATTTCAAACGTTATTGGAACAACAATTTTGTCACATAAATCGTTCAGTAATCCTTAGGCACAATTAAATATTTGAGACAGTATATGGATTTATAAAGTTGTATGGCAATTGGAAAAAAGTTCTTTGCTGTTTAAAAGGTTTACCCAACACATGCTGAACATCGTTCAATGTTCAATGGGCAGTGGTTTCGCATCAACGTTTTGAAATACTAAACAGTTAAAATAAAACGAGATTAACGGAAGCAAGCACTCTACAGAAATCTCAACATTAACAGCGAATCACAAGTAATATCATTGTTCACATTACTCATCAACAGTTACTTGTCTTCGTTCTGGATCTGGATGCAAGCCCAGAACGTAAAGCCATTGTTAACCAAGCAAAGCTTTGTGCCTTATCGAGACTCTATCACTAGGCAGAAAGAAACGTCAAATATTGACGTTTTCACCGGTATCAGTTATCAATTCTCAACTTGTACGTAAATGACGATAGTGTTTGTACGAAACCAGGAACCCTAACATGACAATTACGTTCTTGGTAATTAACCTCGAAAGACGTTGTATATTGTTGCATTCTCAAGGAAAAAGCGATGCACATGTTTAAAATTGAAACACCATCATGTAACGCTGGCAACAAGGATGCGAATCCAGCACCTAATCGGATTATTGAATAAGTACGTAAAATCGGAATGTAGATATCACAGTTTGTCACCAGTAGTGAGGTTGGAACCTTAAATGACGACTGAAGTTGTATTGCCTGACAGGGATTCGAACCCGGCGCCTATCGCCGTCGTTGTCTAGCTAGGAACAAACGAGAAATGTCCAATGTTGGTCCACCATTAGCGAGATGTGCGCACGTGTAACTAGACATAAGGCGACGAAAACGTCTATGCTGACTGAGAGTCGAACGCAGCACACATTGTTATGAAGACATGTTAATTATCAAATTTTTATTCGATAGTAGCTAGGAGTAGCATGTTTAGCTGCAAACCTTAAGGCCTTTCTTATCCCTAGTAACGTGTTACCTAATATCTGCGATATCACGGTGTTAATTTACAAGTGGATTGACTGCCGTAAAGAGCAATGTTCTCTAGTAGTCGTGTATCATTGAAATGTAAATGAAGTGCCTCAGCAGAAAGTAATTTCCGTAGTGCAGCACATATTTGTTTCATAGACACTGAGTACATTTATAAGTGTCCGAAACGTGTATTATATACTAAGTATATACTATTATTTGGAGAAGCTGCCGCCAAACCTATTTACTTTTACATTCCGCTTAGTTGTCGTGGTTGAATACACGCGTTCTTAAGACTACATATAATGCAGAGCGCTTACAAGAAAGAATAGTTTCCTGCGTCACGCTATTGCTAGCTAGGTGAAATATTTTGTGGTAGGTATGTTTAAAATGAATGTTTTTTTGAACGTATTGTTCGTCAAATATTTGAATGAATCGTGAACTGTAGGAGTGCCTGCACATGTTATAGCCTAACAGCTGTAGCTGCGTTACTTTATACTACAGACTTGGGTAGTTTAGGTGTAACTTTTGATTCTTCAAGGGGTGATCGTGGCCTTGCGGCCCGGGTCTGCACTAGCCGCGGCTCACGAGCTACGGGCCAGCCAGGCTCGCCGAGGCGAGACGCAAGTGAGCCAGCTGGCGGTGGCGTTGGTGGGCCAACAGCCCGGGACGAGCCAGCACGGCTGCGCCGCATGCCTCTGCCTCTGCCGCTCCGTTTGACGTAAATATGTTTACCTCCTCTCCTGGCATCAGTACAAGAGCGGCAAGCAGAAATACACATCACGCTGTCTGCCGTAATGGCTCACTGGGAGAGGTCTATTCGAGATAGAGTCGTCGCTCTCATTGAAGAAGGAGGACGTTCCATCAGAGAAGTTGGTATGGCGTACCACATACCACTGCAACGAGATGGTGGAGGATCTGCACTGGAAGAGGCACCACCAACAGGGCTCCTGGCTCAGGCAGGAAGAGAGCTCACAGTAGGAAGACAGGGACCTAGTGTCTAGGAGCAGAGAAAATCCCTTTCTGAACGCGAAGCAGTTGCGGCGGGAGACCAACTTCCCCGGCTCCAGTGACACGATTCGCTGAAGGATGAGGGACGCTGGACTGCATGCACGACGATTCGCCGTAAAACAAGAGCTCAGCGAAGATAACTGTAAGACAGCCAACCCACTAAGAGGAAGCCGAAAGGCACGCGTCTTAGCTCACGCAGGCTGGCGTGAGGTCTGGAACAGGACAAGGAATTTATACTATCAAAAAACGTACGTAGCTGCTGGAATACTTAACTTTAATCCATAATTGGTGAACATCGCTCTGGACGGTACATGTTTTACAGCATCAATAGTAACTGGTAATGGCGCCTTGCTAGGTCGTAGCAAATGACGTAGCTTAAGGCTATGCTAACTATCGTCTCGGCAAATGAGAGCGTAATTTGTCAGTGAACCACCGCTAGCAAAGTCGGCTGTACAACTGGGGCGAGTGCTAGGAAGTCTCTCTAGACCTGTCGTGTGGCGGCGCTCGGTCTGCAATCACTGATAGTGGCGACACGCGGGTCCGACGTATACTAACGGACCGCGGCCGATTTAAAGGCTACCACCTAGCAAGTGTGGTGTCTGGCGGTGACACCACAATAACGTTTTATACTGGCTAGCATTTGCGAAGCTCCATCTGAGAGCGTCGTGGGACAGCGTCATTTTCACTGATGAGAAGGTGTTTTCCACCAGTAACGATGGTCCACGAATCGTTTACAGGCCACAAGGGACTCGCCATCAACGCGAATATGCAACCACGACGAGAAGAAACGGCCGGATATCTGTTACCTGCTGGGGTTGGATTTCTGTGAGAGGGGCGGGAATTCTTCACAGGATAGAAGGAACTCTGGACAGCGTGCCTTATGTCCACATGTTGGAAAATCTGATGCTTTCGTCAGTGCGAATGCTGTACGCAGAAGGGGACGTCACATTGCAAGAGGATCATTCTCCCATTCACAAGTCTGCATTTGTTCAGCAGCGTCTTTCCACGATTGGCGCAAACGTTATGTACTGGCCGCCACGGGCGGCTGATGTGAACCCCATGGAAAACATGTGGGCTGAGGTCGCCAGAACATTAACAGAGAACTGGCCACGAAACCAACCAACTACTGCGGACGCTCTTTGGGACTGCGTCCTGGAAGCCTGGGAGGAAGTTGATTCTTCAGGCTGTTACGTCCGACAGTTTATGCATTCTATGCCAAGACGCATGATAGAAGTACAAAATAATGAAGGATTCTGGATAAAATATTAGAGTCCTTAAAATGTTTTGTTATGTCTTCTTTTTCGTCATTTTTCCTCATTGGGAGCTAGTGGAAGATCGCGTGGCAACAGGAAAGATACAATATGAGTTAGTTTTCCTTTGAGTTACCTTTTCAATTCAAATGGGGTTCTTTTGAATATACAGTTTGTTAAACATTCTATTTTGATTTCATTTATACCCTGTCTAGATACTAATCAGCGTAGATGGACTCTGTCACAGTAGTTTTTGTTATTTCAAATACATCTCTGTCTTCCCCTCCATCCATGAATATGCCCTCCGTCCTCCACACAATACGCAAACGATTTCATATTATGTTTCCTGGCTGTTAATATCTCCTCTATTCTCTCACACACACACTCTCTCTCTCTCTCTGACACTAGCGCCGCAAGTGCTCTTCAATGCCATTCTCCCAAAACTTTATAAACGAAACTAGCGGTTTCCATTGACGCTACATTTTCTCTTTTAATTGCTGCTGTCTTTATTCTCTATCATTCCTCTCAACACCTATGAAACCGTAATCTTAGTTCTCCCCTTCCATATAACCCATTCTTCTTTCTGAAAACAGTCCTTCCTTATCTCTCGGTCCTAAGATAAAACGAACTGTGACACACATCTAAGTAAGCAATACTTTGCAAGCATTTCACGCTTATGTTTTGCACTTCTGCACTTCTATCCATTCCCAGATCCCGCCCTCTTTCCTGTTACCCGTCCCTTGACATCTGCATCTACATCTAAATGAATACTCTGCAACTCATAATTATGTGCTTGGCAGGGGGTTCTGTGGTCTGGTGGATTAATCTTGTATTGATGTGTAAAACGTGCAGGTTCACATCTCACGTCAAGCGTAGATTTTCAACACACACACGTAACTCTCCTTCACCCCTAGTAACGCCAAGTGCAGAACGCCAGTAAGCCCCCTACTTCAATATCCGCAGTAAAGATAACAGCCCTTCGCTGCCGACTGGGGCAGAGCGGCACTTGTTTGAGCTGTGACAGATGGAGAAACCCCGGAAGGCACAGACTCTGTCACCAGCAAGCCGTCGTAAACTAGAAAACGCATTTCATTTAATGAACCAGTGGCAATGTAAGTTCACAAGGCTCTTACTTTATTTGAAACTGAGACGCTGAAAATTGTGGTGCTGGACTGGGATTCGAATTCAATTTCACTGTGTTCCTCAAGATTGCAAACTCTTCTAGGCCTCCTCAAAAGGCCCCTATCTGGTTTCGAATCCTGATCAGCACAAAATATTCATTATTTCATTTCAAGCCCTAGCATGTGCACTCCGAACTACTAGTGAAAAATAGTTGCATTATCAACGTCTTTTCGTGCGTCGTCAGCTGTAACATGTCCGTTTCAACTCACAGTCACATGATGAGCTTTTTATTACAACATTACAAGATCAAACGTTTCCTTACATCTTTTCAAGTTCAGACATTCCTCTCCATCCTACTGGCGAAAACGGATTTGGGTTTGACGTTGTGTTCGTTGTGATCACCAACGACGATATGTTGTGGATTCAACTTCTAGCCAGCAGAGTATTTTTCATCACATCATTGAAAGTACAAACATGCCACTCCTAGCTGTTATTGGAAAAGAATTTGATAGTTAAAGTGTCTTCATGACCACTTGTGCGGGGTTTGAATTCCATTCAGCACAGAACATTTCGCCTGATGTGTAGCTAGACATGCACACATCTCACTACTGGTGAACCAACAATAGCTATTTATCGTCTGTTCCGGACTAAAAAACGACGGCGCTAGATGCTGGGTTCGAATCCCAGTCAGGCAAAAACAATTCTATTGTCATTTAAGGTTCCAACATCTCCCTATTGGTGAAAACATTTGATATTTAACTTCTGATTTTACGTACTTCGTTAACAATCCGGTTAGGTGCTGGGTTCGCATCCCTGTCACAAGCTTTACATGATGGCATTCCAATTTTAAACATGAGCATACCTTGTTCCTTGTGAATGACACCATATCAAATGTCGTTGGAGGTAGTTCCCAGGAAGGTAACTGTTATGACAGGATTCCCAGTTTAGTAGAAACATTTTCGTAATTTATTTTCAGGATCTGAATTCATAACTGATACTGGTGCAAACGTCTATACTTCACGTCTCTTTATGCCTAGTGATCGGGTGTCAATAAGGCACAAACAAAGCTTAGCTTCGTTCTCAATGGCTATAGGTGCTGGGTTTGAATCCAGATCCAGAACGACGACGTTGGTCATGTCATTTAAAGTTCAAATTTGTGTACACGTAGCTGTTGATGTGTTACGAGAACAATGATATTACTGGTGATTCGCTGTTAATGTTGAGATTTCTGCAGTGTGATTGTTGCCGTTAATCGTGTTTTTTACTGGTTCGTCCAGTATCCAGTTTCCAGATCCACTCACCGTTGAGCGACGTTCAACACGTGGATGGAAAACCTTTTCGAGAGCGAAAAACTTTTTTCTAGTTGCAGTGCAGATTTGTAACTCCATATATTGTCTCAAGTATTTAATTTTGACTTAAGGGTTACTGTACGATATATGTAAAATAATTTGTTTCCTCAGAACTTTTGGAATGTCACTTGTTGTAACTAAGGTTAGTTTGTGGGTGTTATGGGGTGTCTCATCGCTAAGAACGTGTTTTCTAATATGTTTTGTATGACGATATTAGTTGACGCTTAGACTGACTGCCATAAAGACCTGTGGGCTCTAGTAGTCTCTTGCGGTACCCATTGTGTGTAGTCAACGACTAAACCCCACGGGGTTTTGGTGTTAAGAGGACCTGCAACACAGCTATGTTATGTTGGTTGTATTCGGCAGTGACCCACTTTTTTTGCTGTCAAGTGTACCTATTTGTGGAAAGTGTAGCGTATTACCTGTGGAGCACTGCACGAATCAGGATGATGCTGATTACAGAAACATGGGAAAACAATGATTATTACAATGTACAGCAGATGTAATGAAAGGTGAATGTTGGCATGCGCATGGTTTTTCTCGGTCTTCACTCAGTATCGTCGCTTACTACACATGTGTGTTGTTAGAATTCCATGGAACGAAAAAAAAAAAAATATTTACCAGGAGCCAGACTAGATCCAGAGACATGGCGACTATGAAACTTTGTGCTTACTCGCTCGGCAGAGGACTCATTGAATACTAGTGACCATCATACGAAGTAAATAGCCAAGCCTAAAATCTTCATACTCGATTTAATTCATATGTCTAGTAAGGGTACGTTACGAACTTGCCTCACAGATTCGATTCATACGTACAAGGTGTACATGACACGACTAAAACTTTAACGTATGCAAAAAGGAGTTGCACCTCACCATTTGCATACGATGGAGACCTAATCGTGCCCTATACTCCCTATCAGTATGAATAAAATCGGTGACACAGAGTTCATACAGTCTCCTTGTAAGCGTAACCGAAGTAACACAAACCTCGATGGCAGAACAATGATTTGAACTACGTCCGTGCTAACTGCGAGCAGAGTGTCTTAGGTACTGTCTGTGGTCGCAGACATGAACCTCGATCACAAGTCCTGGTACGTCCATCCATACAGCAACTTTGGATGCTGTATGGAGCGCCGTGCGGTGTGCCACCGGTCTTCTCCGACAGTTGTCAGTTTTCCTGGATGGAGCCGATGCTACTCGGTCAAGCAGCTTCTCAGCTGGCATCTCGAGGCTGCGTGCATCCCGTTCCAGTCGCCACACCATGTAGAGACCCCTGGCAGCATCGGCAGGCGATTCAGGGTCCTCCACACGGCCGTCACTGACGCTGACCACTCAGCTGCAGAGGCAGAAACTGTCCAGGTTCGCTCGGTGCAATATGGTGATGTAAAGACAAGCTTTTTCCGCACATAATTTTCAGCATTCAATTTTAACGCCACCCAGAACGCTTCGATTCTACATTGTCCAGACTCATTAACGTGAACACTTGTCAAAGACCTGAATAACCACCTACTGCAAGGCGGACCGTTGCTAGACGTGCAGGAAGCGAGTCGGTGAGGTTCTGGAAGGTATCGATAGGGAGTTGGAGCTATGGTGACTTCAGTGCCGTGGCCTTCTCGGTTAAGAATCTGTGAGACGAGGTGGTCTCACACAATCTGGATTGGATTTAAATCTGGGGTAATTGGTGCCATGGGGAAGGTCGTAGAATTGTACTGGTGCTCTTCAAGTCACACACATATACTGCGAGCTGTGTGACACGTTGCATTGTCCTACTGGTATATGCCATTGTGACAAGCAAAAGCAAACTGCATGTAAGGCTGGACCCGATTCCCAAGGACAGGCGCATACTTGTGTTGATCCATTATGTCTTCCAAACTGTTGAGATTACCCAGGGAATGCCACGAAACCATTCCCCAGACTGTAACGATTGTTGTAGGGTGTTTGTTTCCAGACGTTTCACGCTGTACATGACGAAGGCCATCTGTACGATGGGGTATAAAACGTGATTCATCTGAAAAAGCCACGTGTCGCACTTCAGTCGACATCCATTTACGGTATGGCGCGCAAATTCCAGCATTTGTAGCCGATGAACAACAGACAGCTTGGATGCGTGAACCAGGTGCCTTCTGGCGTGGCCCATACGCAGCAACGTTCACTGAACGTTCGTTGAGAAGACACTGTTCATCTGGGCAATCAGTTTCTCAACAGCTGCACGTCCGTTCACTCGTACACATTTCGGCAGCCGTTGTCACCCGTGTTGTCTATGTAAAAAAAAAAAAAATGGCTCTGAGCACTATGGGACTTAACTTTTGAGGTCATCAGCCCCCTAGAGCTTAGAACTACTTAAGCCTAGCTAACCTAAGGACATCACACACATCCAGGATTCGAACCTGCGACCGTAGCGGTGACGCGGTTCCAGACTGTAGCGCCTAGAACCGCTCGGCACCCCGGCCGGCAATCTATGGTCAGAGGGACACCACAGTTGCCTTACCGCCGGTTTTTGGCAGAGGTGTTTTGCCATGCGTGGTATACTTTACCATGCGACCAGTCTAAAAAATTAAGCGTTTCAGAAACGCTTCCTCCCTTGGCCCGGAAGCCACTGCTCAAGCGCTTTTGGACGTCATATAAATCTCTCCGTTTCCGCATTACCAAAAAAACAGCACTATTCTTTGCGTCCTGCCCCCCCCCCCCCCAGCACCACCACCTTCACACTTAACATATCGTCCTCAGTTAGCGTTGCCACCTGCGGTCTGTGAGTGGTTGTTGCAAGGACATCTGCGGTTTCCCGCTGTCTGTCATTCACTTCAATTTGATTTTATGCTCCAAGTGTGCACTTTTAGAAAATTCCTTTGTTGAGTAAGCCCTGTGTTTGACATTAATAGATTTCTTTCCTCGACGATTGTTCTCTTTTCTTGAGCTATCAGCACTTTATATCCTCGTTGCTTTGTCCGTGAGCTGTTGTTTTATCTCCAGATTAGCGGAATCGTTTCGCGTAGTGGGCCCTCTGGTTTCAAATTCATATTTTGTACCTAATCTAATTTCTTCTGTTCGCCAATACTTTCATTTTTGTATGATTTACTTTCAGTCCATATTCTCTGCACAGGATATCATTCCATTCACTTGTCGGTGTCATCAACAAATCCTCATTCCATTCACTTGTCGGTGTCATCAACAAATCCTGTCCTCGGTATCCTTTCGCCCTGAACTTTGTTTCACTTCGACGCCCACTGTACATAATTTGAGAACCCGTGTGCTAGTGCGTCTCTGTCAGTAACAAATCTGGATGAAGCAGGAGCAAGAAAACAAGCTTGAAAGTCACTTTAAAAAAAAAAAGTTCACCGCGTTTTGGTCGACAACATCGTAAGTGATTGCAGTGATTGTATTCAGAGAAAAGAGTGAAGGTTTAGGCTTAGCATCGCATCGACCTGGAGGCCAACAGATAAGCGTCAGTATCCCGGTATCAGTGGGATTGAATATCAAAATAGGTTGTAGCTTTCATAACAAACTTTCATCTTTATTTGTATGAAAAATGGGTAGGCCTACCGGCACCTGTCGGATAAGAGGCCTCCACATGGTCGGCATACCAGCTGAGAGCAGCTGCGAGGTCTCTGCTTGCTAGCGGCTGCCTGAGCGACGTATGTGCTTTGTAAAACGTCTGAAGCTAGCGAAGACACTGCCCAATGAACGTAATCGACGATAGAGCAAAGCAACGAGGTGTAACACGGATAGACCTGGGTGAGGGGATTTTCAGGTAGGAAAGCAGCACAAAAGTGACTGGGAGAAGCAGAAGAACCAGGATAGATATGCGGTATATGACGTTGAAACATCAGCGGTCTGTCAATATAAAGCTTTATGAACAAAGGTCATACACTCCCCTGATATACCATGAGTCTGGGAAAGGATGGGAAAGAAAAGTATTTGAAGTCGACAGTGAACTAAAGAACCTATGTCAATCCACGTAAGCCAATTGAAACTACACTCCTCAGTCACATTAATATGACCATCTGTCAAAAGCCTGAATAACCAGCTTTCAATGAGAGACGTGCAGGAAGAGTTAGTGAGTTTCTGGACGTTAGCAACAGGGGTGTGGAGCCATGCCTTCTTCACTATCACGGCCAGCTGCGCCAGGTTTCTTAGTTGAGGATGCATGACGCGAACAGTCCAAACAGCGTGGATTCGCAGATACTCGACTGGCTTTAAATCCGGAAAGTCTGGTGACCAGGGTGCGTGGTGCTCCTCGACCCACACACGAACTGTGCGAGCTGTAGTATACGTTGCATTGTCCTGTTGGTAGATGCCATCGTGCCGAGGAACAAGAAACTGCTTGTAGGGTTGGACGTAGCCCCAAGGATACCTACGAAGCTGTGTTGATCCGTTGTGCCTTCCAGAATGTTGAGATCGACCATAGAATGTCACGAAAACATTTCCCAGACCGTAATACTCCCTCCTACTTGTAGTGTGTTTGCTTTCAGATGTTCCGCGGCACACGCGCCAACGATCATGTGACCGATGGAGCATAAAACGTGATCCGTCAGGAAATGTCACCTGTCACCATCCAGTAGACGTCCAGTTGCGGTATTGGTGTGCAAATTTCAGCCTTCATCACCGGTGAACAGCAGTCAGCATTGGTGCGTGAACTAGGCACCTGCTGCCCATGCATAACGACGTTTGCTGAACGTTCGTTGAGGGGACGCTGTTGGTATCCCCTGGATTCATCTGGCAGATCAGCTGCTCAGTTGTTGCACGTCTATTGAGCCGCAGTTTACCCTGCTGCCTATGGCCCATGGCGCACCACAGTTTCCTCGGCGTTGGTTTCGTTTAGCGCCATTCTGCCATGCACGTCATACTTCAACCACGGCGGCACACAAACAGTTTACAAACATAGCTCTTTCGGAAATGTTTCCACCCTTTTCCGGAAAACCAACGATCATGTCCTTCTTGACGTCAGATATATCGCTCTAGTTTCAGATTGCGACAACGACTGCTCTGTTTACCTCATCCACCGATACACTTCATACTTCATATACCCTCCACTGCTAGTGCTGCTACCTGCTGTCCGTGAGTGACTATTGCACATTGACATGGAACGCAGGCGATGCTCACATTAATGTAAATGTACCTTTTAGATAGCCATGAACTCTATTGATGCGATAATGAGTCACAGAGCAAGATTACTTTCATTCCAATTGATCCGTAGTGAGGACGTCCTGCAGGATGTAGAACATGTCAGAAAAACAATAATACATGACAAATATTTACAACTGAAACAAACAAGCTCATGTACTTTCCACAGGTTCCAAGTGGAATGATCGTCTTTTTTTTTTTAATGAACACCATATGAAAACACTAATGCACTGAATCTAAAATAATATTTATTTATTTATAGCGTAATAAACATGTAATAGAACCACTACAATAATTATTTACAATGAACACATTACTGCACTGAAATGGTACAGAAGTTAGATTGTACTTACACACACACACACACACACACATACACACACACACTAACACACGCACACTTATCTCAATGAACAAATTACTGCACTGAAATGGTGCAGAAGTTATATTGTTCTTATACACACACCAATCAGTTCTACTGAGAAATTTATCAATGGAATAGAAAGATTTGACCACTAATAAACCCTTTAGGCTTTTCTTAATCTGAATTTCATAAGTTGTTAAGCTTTTTTATGGCTGCTAGCAAGTTATTGAAAATGTTTGTTCCTGAATAATGCACACATTTTTGTACAAGAGTAAGTGACTTTAAATCCTTGTGAAGATTGTTCTTATTTATAGTATTGATTCCATGAATTCAGCTGTTGGTTTGAAAAAGTGATATATTTTTAATGACAAATTTCATTAAGGGATAAATATATTGGGAAGCAGTAATTAGAATATCTAGTTCCCTTAAGAGGCTTCTGCAGGATGTTCTTGAGTTCACACCACATATAAATCTTACTGCACGTTTTTGTGGCAGGAAAACTTGAGCTTGACTTTATGAATTACCCCAAAAAATAATCCCATATGACATTATGGACTGAAAGTAAGCATAGTATGCCAGCCTTTACATTTTTATATCCCCTATGTCTGACACAATTCGCATTGCAAATAGAGATATGTTAAGACGCTTCAGCATTTCTGTGGTGTGCCCCTCCCAGTTGAATTTATTATCAATCTGTAAGCCCAAGAATTTAACACTGTCCACTTCTTCTATGTGGTTGTCATCGTATGTTAGCCATATACTCGTGGGACGCCCCTTACAAGTTCTGAACTGCATGTAGTGTGTTTTTTCAAAGTTTAATGACAAATAATTGGCTAGGAACCAGTGATTAATGTCCACAAATATTTTATTAGCCAATTTTTCTAAGACTACACTTGATTTTCTATTTATTGCAATGTTTGTATCACCGACAACAAGACGCTATTAATAGGAAGGATGTTGGTGGAGACATTTTTATAAGTGATGCAGTCAGTGGTTTCCAACCTTTCTTATAGCATTACCCTTGAATGAAATCAGATGTTAGCTAGAAGCCTTGCCCACCTGCCCCTTACCAATACGAACATTAGCTCCTAAATAAACTTCAGAATGAAAGTGAACTTTATTTTTAAAATGATGAAAAACATTCATTATTCTTTGATGTTTTATTAAACGAAGAACTAATGAGAAACTGAACTAATGAGACGCTGAACTTCTTCCAGCATGAAATTTTCACTCTGCGGCTGAGTGTGCACTGATATGAGACTTTATGGCAGATTAAAACTGTGCGCTGGACCGAGACTCGAACTATGCAACTTTGTCTTTCAAGAGCAAGTGCTCTACCGACTGAGCTACCCAAGCTCGAGTCACTGCCCGTTTTCACAGGGCTTTAATTCTGCCAGTACCTCGTCTCTTATTTTTCATCCCTAGATAATCTTCTCAATCATCACACCAACGCCATTCCCAGATGGACTCTCCTGTATCTTCTCCCAAAACTTAATCCACCAGACGACTCTCCACGTGGAGCACCTAGGAAAATTCTAACTACAGATTGACAGGAAAAAGGATTTCTCCTTGTCAGTCGAATAATCATATTTTGGGACACAGTCAAGCCCCCCCCCCCCCATGAGTGCGGCAAAAATCACTCCCCCAACACAGTGGCTTGGCGTAAAAGATTACTGTCGACCATGGTACATATGAAGTCATCATCTGATTGCCTATAGCGACGCTTGTTTTTAATGTGTGTGGAAAGTCACCTAGTGTTAGAAATCTAGCAGTTCAAAAAATATAGCGACTGTAATGGCGAGAAATTGCCGGCACCCAGCAGTGCTGGCCTATTTCAGTCTCTGTGGAGGAAAGTCTTAAAATCCTCTCAAAAACGGCTCTCTCAAAACAGGCCTGCAAATACCAGGAGATTTTGAAGAAGTTTCTCTTCTGGTAGAGAACTACTTCCAGGCCCTCTGGCCTGTCGTGCAACAGGTCTGAAAATTGTTAAAAGCTCTGCAGCTAGCACTGAGAACATTACACCTTACTGTGTTGACAGCAGGGCACAGCTCGTGACTGGATGACTCCTCCGTGGTACGGTCTTCCTCAATTCTCCCTCATGAAAGCGGCGACCGGTCCCTGTGCGATCCGTGCCATTGTCTTTGCAACCTGGCGCTGCCGCCTTTTCAGAACTGCGGCTATTTAAGAGGCGCTGCGTAACTCTTTAAGTAGCTTTTCTCTCCCCGTACAGCGGCAACACAAACAGTTCCCTAGATTTAACTCAACAGAAAGAAAGACCCACCACCTCTTGTTACCCAGTGCAACTAGATACAGAGGCAAGCAGTAGTCAGCCACTGTCATCCCCTCCACTGAACGTCATAACTGTCCTAGTACCTTCATACTTAGATAATCGTGCATTAAATATGTACATACTTACGATTCGAATTAATTAAAATAAATGGAGGCAAGCACTCAGGACTATCGGTCTTTCAACAGATGATTTATTCATTTATTTTATGATATACATTGGACCACTTTAGCCAGTATTATAATTAGGTTCTTCTGTTTTTTGTTGGCGCAATTCTTTCTGATCGTGCCATTCTAACCTCATCCGAAATGACCCTTCCCATTCTGTTTGTAAATTTTTATTGGCAGTGTGATATGTTTGTCCTGAAGTATCTTGAGCTTGTCTGTCTTGCCTTTCAAATCCTACATCGTAATGTCTAATTTCATCATGTCCTCCTTGATCCCTGTGATCCATATAATGCCGCTCTTACTATTCTCATGCTACTTCTGTTTGCTTTTGTCCTCTTCAAGTGTGTATGTCTTAGGAAAGGGATCAGTTTCTTTCCTATTGTACTTGTCACAGGTTCTATTTCTTTGTAAACTGTTTCATTTGAAGCTGTTCTCCAAACTCTGTTCAAATGGTTCAAATGGCTCTAAGCACTATGGGACTTAACATCTGAGGTCATCAGTCCCCTAGACTTACAACGACTTAAACCTAACTAACCTGAGGACATCAGACACATCCATACCCGAGACAGGATCCGAACCTGCGACCATAGCAGCGGCGCTGTTCGAAGCTGAAGCTCCTGGAACCGCTCGACCACAACGGCCGGCCAAACTCTGTCTTTTTGGTATTTTTTTATTTATACATGTTCTGAATACCCTTTTTATTTTGAGTAATCTGTCTATTGCTACAGTGTTGGTTGTTTTAAATGTAGTTTCTGTAGCATACGTTATTTGCGGCCTTGTGACTGTTTTGTAGTGTTTCAGTTTTGTGGCTACTGAGAGACATTTTTTGTTATACGTGTTCGTGGTAACATGACGTGTTTCAATCAGTTCGCTTATTTTACTCTGTCATGATAGTTTCTCATTCAGGCTGTTTCTTATTTTGTCTCCCGAGTATTTAAACTTGCAACAATTTTTGTGTTGTGTTCTTCAATTCTAATTTTGTTCACTCTGCATTATTTCTGTTTCTTCAAAAATATTTAAGGCCAATAATCTGGGCTATTTCCTGTCAATATTGTATTTGTTCCCAGAATGAGATTTCCACTCTGCAGCGGAGTGTGCGCTGATATGAAACTACCTGGCAGATTAAAACTGTGTGCCGGACCGAAACTCGAACTCGGGACCTTTGCCTTTCGCGGGCATGTGCTTTACCAGCACTTGTCCGCGAAAGGCCAAGGTCCCGAGTTCCAGTCTCGGTCCGGCACACAGTTTTAATCTACCAGGAAGTTTCATTGTGTTTGTTGTTTGGATTTTGAATGCTGCTGGCTAGAAGAGCAAGGTCATCAGCGAATCCTAAACAGTTCATGTCATCCTTCAGTGTTCCGACGTTAATCTTCTTTCCATTGTCCTTGTACCATTACCTCATTATATATTCAAAGGCACAATTAAAAAAGAATGCTGACAGGCGTTTCCCCTTGCTTTAAACTTACTTTTACCACGAATGATTCAGAAAGTTTCCCTCTAAACTTAATTTTCGAGTTGTACTAGTTAAGGTAGTTTTGTCAGTTTAATTAATTTTTGCGTGGAGTTCGAAATGTCTCAAAATTTTTAACAGTCAGGGTCCATGGATGGATTTATATGCTTTCTTTCAACATATAAATGTAATTGAGAGAGACTTGTTCCATTTGGGGTAGCGAGCCATGATTAATTTCATAGTAGTTATTGGTTCGACACAGTTTCTCCAAGGTATGAAGCCTCCTTGGTATGCCCACAGTTCCTTATCCAATTGCTCTTTGATCCTATTGTGTAATGTTTTGGAAAAAATCTTGTAGGTACAGTCCAAGAGCGAGATTCCTTGATATGTGTCTCGATCACTTTTGTCTCCTTTCTTATGTAGTGGGTTCACTATAGCTGCGCTCCATTCTTCTTAAAAATTTTCTGTCGACCGAATTTTTTGTGAAGTAATATGTCTGAGTTGTTTTACCAGCATACTTCCACATTTCTGCAAACGCTTGATTTTCATCACACTTGGTAGCTTCTTATTTCTTTAAGTGCAATTTGTATTTCTTGTACTGTAGGTGGGTTTGTATTTTCTGGTTTATTTTTTACAGGGGTGCTTGTGTCTGTTGTTAAAAGTTTTACAGGCTCATCACAGATAAGGAACTTGTTGGATAATTCTGCCATGATTTCTACGTTTTCCTTGTAATTATTGGCCATTCTCCCATTTTTATTGCTCAGCAATAGAGTGGGAGGATTGTACTATAATTGCGTAATTGTTTATCAAACGCTTTGAAATACTCTCTGGAACTGGTTTTGCAGTAGTTTTTTTCAATGGAACTCAGTGGATCTTTTTGATAGTGCCGCTTCCTTTTTCAGTAACTTGAGAGACTTTTTCTGATGCTTTTGAAGTTAGTTGCATTTTCTTCTGTTTTGTGAGTTTTAAATTTTGTCCAAACTTGATGTCTTTCATCATGAATTTTATCACATTCCGTTGTCCAGCCTGGATATTTTTTACGTTGAATTACTGGGGCCGATTCTTCTGCATGTTGTTTTAAAATTGGCAATAGTTCCTCAAGAATAACGGCTACTATGATATTTTGTGTGTATTTCTCATATTTGTCGTTTTTGATTAATTTATGTGGGTCATACTTTGTTTTATTTCCAGTTGCTCTCTGTCTTTTTTTCCTTAATGAAGTGAAGCTCATTCTGATTCGACCAAATAATGATCTGAATGTGTGTCTGTTCCTGTCCGCAGCTCGTGGTCGTGCTGTAGCTTTCTCGCTTCCCACGCCCGGGTTCCCGGGTTCGATTCTCGGCGGGGTCGGGGATTTTCTCTGTCTCGTCATGACTGGGTGTTTGTGATGTCCTTAGGTTAGTTAGGTTTAAGTAGTTCTAAGTTCTAGGGGACTGATGACCATAGATATTAACTCCCATAGTGCTCAGAGCCATTTGAACCATTTTTTTGTCTGTTCCTCTCAGCACTTTACCGTTTCGAACTTCTTTATGAAAGAATTTTTCCATGCAGAAATGGTCCTGTTGCCACTCTCTTCATGTACAATCAGGATGTTTCCATATCATAAGTTTGCTTGGTCTCCTGTTAAACTACGCAGATTTAGATATGAATCCATGTGTTCTGCAAATTTAAGTGGGTTTTTATCCGCTTCTATTCGTTTTTTTGTATGGAGCCCATTTTGCAATTATATCGCTGTACTTCTTTTCCTTTCCCATTTGTGCATTAAAGCCCCTCATTAAGATCTTTACATTGTTTTTATTGATTTGATTTAGAGTCTGATCCAAAAGATCCCAGACGTTTTCCACTTCTACCATAGTTCTCGTTGGGAAATTTTTCCAATTGCTAGAGGCATGGGCGTTTATGGTAGTATAGATCTTGTTTGTGGTTTTCATAGTTAAAGTTGCGATTCATGGAGCTTTAAAATCAGTTATTGAATCTATCATTTTCAGATTTACCATAAATTCTGTTCCGAATTGTGGGCACTGTTTCATAACTCTATGTCCTGGTTTTCCTTTGTACATTCTATAATATTGAGATTCAAATGGATATTCTGTTGTATTTATAATTTCTTGGAGTCCTGCTGTTATGATGTTACGTCTGTCCAGTTCATTTGTGAAGTTTTTGAGCTTTCCAGTTTTCAGTAAAGAGTTTATGTTATGTGTTACAGTATAGTTGGCGTGTTTATGTTTTCTTTTGGCATTATGCGTTTGATGAGAGCTGATAGTTAAAAGAGTATAAGTTTTAAAGTTTCTACCCCATAGGATAAAGTAAGATCTTTCATATCGACACGGTTGTGGAATGCAGTCCTTCCAGTTGAATAATGAGAGAACTGGTAGTGGTTTAGCCATGGTCCCAACTAGAAATATTTGGGAGGGTACCTCTAATTCTGGCATTTGACTTACAGCTCAGGAAAACCTCCAACAAACCTTTTTACAAACCAGGAGTTTGATATAGTTTTTTGTTTAATTAAATTTTTCAGCAGCAAGTCACACAAATGGTATCATAACTTACAATGTGTTGCGCTTCCCTCGACCGGTTCGGACGTAATTTGAGGAGTAACTATTTTACATATTCAGATCATTTGATGTCGACTTGGTAAGAAGTAGAAACCAGTTATGAAGCCATTAGTCTCTCATTCGCCTCAAAAAAAAGTTCCACTCTCGCATCATGTCTTCTCTGTGGATCTACTCTGCCCGACAAAAATAGCGTGGCATCCAGAAGAGGGGGACGAATCGAAAAGAAACTTGGTGGGTTGCGACGATATGTGATGTTATTTCAGTGAATACAATACCGACTCAGATTTACAAACAGGATGGCAATATGAGCCAACCTGACACTATGACGATGCACCCCGTCTGGTCTGGACGCTTCGGCTGAGACTCCTGAGGCAATCTGGCCCGTAACTGTTGTAACCCGCACTCGATACCGGAGCTGGGACGGAACTGACGTCCTAGCCAGTTTGAACACGTGCTCTATCGGGAACAGATCAAAGGATCTTGCTGGCTACCGGAGTACCTCAACATCACACATTCTATTCATAGAGACACGTGCTATTTGTCGGCGAGCATTGTGCTGCTGGAAAATTCTACTACTATACTGTGCCGTGAGAGACGGAAATGAGGACGCACCATGTCTGTGAGGTACTGTTGCCTTCAGGCATCCGCCAGCCTTGACCAGAAGATGACTCGCCAGACTACGATGCCAGGAGTAAGACTGCTGTGCATCACCTAAACCTTGGAAGAATGGGACGACTACTCAGGTGGCCAGCATATTTGGCGACCATAGTCATCCAGGGTAGTGCATAACTGCGATTCGCTGCTGAACACAATGCGACCTGTTTGTCAGTAGTCCATTCTTGCCGACCACGGCGCCAGACCAAACGCAGCTTTATTAGGGATGAATTTAGATAGTATGTTTGTCACACTTATACAAAACACACTCTACAACATGCTTTGGGTCACACCACACAGCTTACACACCTGTAAACTACTCGTAAATTATTGAAATAATGCTCTGCAGACACACAAACAACTCCTAAATTACCGACATAATTTCAGTACACAGCACATAGACATGCAAACTCCAACTAAATAATGCAGTACACTGATGTGGAGACATGAAACCTGTTGTGGATTGGCAAGACAGCCAACCCACTATGAGGAAGCCGAAAGGCACGCGGTTTAGCTCACGCAGGCTGGCGTGAGGTCTGGAACAGGTCAAGGAAATTATACTAGCAAAAAACGTACGTAGCTGGTGGAATACTTAACTTTAATCCATTAATGGTGAACGTCGCTCTTGACGGTACATTATTCATAATATCAATAATAACTGAACATGGCGCCTTGCTAGGTCGTAGCAAATGACATAGCTGAAGGCTATGCTGAGTATCGCCTCGGCAAATGAGAGCGTATTTTGTCAGTGAACCATCGCTAGCAAAGTCGGCTGTACAACTGGGGCGAGTGCTAGGAAGTCTCTCTAGACCTGCCGTGTGGCGGCGCTCGGTCTGCAATCACTGACAGTGGCGACACGTGGGTCCGACGTATATTAACGGACCGCGGCCGATTTAAAGGCTACCACCTAGCAAGTGTGGTGTCTGGCGGTGACACCACAAAACCAAGTTGTAAACTGTGCAAATAATGCATTGCACGCCTACAGACCCGCTCACAAAATAATGCAACAGACATGCAAACAATGTGCGCGGGCACCGCCCGCTGCCCCCTGTCCACTGGACAACACAGGAGGCTACCACATATGCTCCCAGGAGTCAGGACGCACTGGCAGCTGCCAAGCCAGGTACAGGTGCCTTTTCATGTCTCTCAAGCACGAGGCGGTGGCGTCCTTTTTATGCTTGACACCTGAGAAATTCCTCTCGAAATACGTGATGACGTGAGCACAATTGCCGACTCGACCGGATGTAACTGAAGACCTATTTGCAGAGCGCATACACTCCAAGGGCGCGCACATGTCCACGCCGTCACTAGCCACCGCTGCACGCAGGCCAGTGCGAGCCATCGCTCTCACGCTGCTGCTGCCTACAGCGAGCAGGTGGAAGTGGGGTCTATTTTTGGGTGTACAGTTTGTTGTGGGTTGGCAGGAGAGTCAACACCGGTTTACTAGAGGCAGCCGAAAGGCACGCGTTTTAGCTCACGCAGGCTGGCGTGAGGTCTGGATCAGGACAAGGAAATTAGACTTTAGAAAAAACGGACGTAGCTGGTGGAATACTTAACTTTAATCCATTAATGGTGAACGTCGCTCTTGACGGTACATTATTCATAATATCAATAATAACTGAACATGGCGCCTTGCTAGGTCGTAGCAAATGACATAGCTGAAGACTATGCTGAGTATCGTCTCGGCAAATGAGAGAGTATTTTGTCAGTGAACCATCGCTAGCAAAGTCGGCTGTACAATTGGGGCGAGTGCTAGGAAGTCTCTCTAGACCAGCCGTGTGGCGGCGCTCGGTCTGCAATCACTGACAGTGGCGACACGCAGTTCCGACGTATACTAACGAACCGCGGCCGATTTAAAGGCTACCACCTAGCAACTGTGGTGTCTGGCGGTGACACCACACAGTTAAAGTTCTTCGAGTCTTATAATGATGTCACAGAACACCAAGACGCGCTTTCACTGTCCCATACGCGAGACGCCTCTGGGCAGCATGTGTGTTTGATGCGATTTCTGCAGATACTTACAGAATTTACAGAATAGCACAGGGTGCATTGTTCATAGCGATCCTGACGGGACATGTGAGCTGCATCTAGCCATCCACGCATACCCAGCATGGCTGACGCATCGTGCGAAATGTTCATCCTGCTATCAATATACTTCTCAGAAATGTTATGTGTTCTCACCGCTAAAAGCCTGTGAACGCTAGTTAAAACACTGTTATTCATAAAAGCATTCTTGTTGTTTGGTGAGAGAGCAACCTCTAAGAACAGAGGGGGGGGGGGGGGGGAGGGGGGAGAAATCAGAACAATTATGCAAACAGAGTTCGAAACTTGTCTTTGAACACCTGTTTTCCCAGAACTTTCCTTACATACCTTGCCTCCATCTTTTTCGAATCAGTTTGCAGATGCTCTTACGTCCCAGCTCAAAGGATGTCTTGTGAATGAACAGAGAATTATGATTGTATTATGTACAGATCACCATACTGCACCGACAATTAAACCCTGCAAAACAGTGTACAGATCATCAAATATGGAAAGACTCTTACTCAAATATACTGCTCTCAACCTGAGGACAGGAGCTTGAATATCAGAGTGCGGAACTGATCTCCAACCCAGAAATACTGTATATCATCGCGTACTGTGTCAATGTTGCAAAATTACAAATAGTATCCTGCACAATACAAAATCAGCCGTTTTACATCATTCATACATATACCCAAAGATAGACAGCTATGTATACTCTCCTCAAAGCATTAGACATTTCCCTGTGGGGTCGGTTGGGGTGACCAGAGCGCCCTCAGAAGACCAAAGTCACTGTCAGAACTGTTCCCCCTCGGCACAAACGCGTTACTGTTTCTGGTCCGGACCTGCTTTCTTGCTTTTTCTACACCCATCTACAGACACTTGGATTACAAGAACACATGTATTTTCTCATGGTTTGTCATAATATTACAAGATTTTAGCGGTACCTTTCCATATCAAGCACGCAGCAGTACCCTACCGATCACTGACGCGACATAATTCCGAAGATATAAACTGGAAATTATTTCTGTACAAACCCGAAATTTTAGCTAGGTGGGGAGTGATTCAAACCACTGACTAACTAGAAACTTGCCACGTCTGCAATGACATTTACGTGGAAACTCGAAAGAAAATAGAGGAAACTCATATTTCCTCGCACGAATACTGATAT
Organism: Schistocerca cancellata; assembly: GCF_023864275.1. Classification (NCBI taxonomy): domain Eukaryota; kingdom Metazoa; phylum Arthropoda; class Insecta; order Orthoptera; family Acrididae; genus Schistocerca; species Schistocerca cancellata. Next base: position 747,386,562 of record NC_064630.1, read on the forward strand.
CGGTGATGTAGCAGATTCCAAATAATCCTTATGATTTACAAGGTTGACTAAGGTGTTTCTCATGTCTAGAAAACTGGCGAACGTGTGTTCCACATGCTAGATGCAGACACCACAATCGATATTCTCTAAACTAAATAAAGGCGTGTAATGTGCAGAAGCAGTCAACTGAACAATTTACATGGGAGGGAATAACGATCCAGTGGAAACACACCTCCATATTCAATCATCTCAAATATCCACGCGATCACAAAAGCTATCCAAGACATAGTAAAGATTAGTTCACTATTCGGTCGTCTAGAGGACAACACGGTTAAGTCATTTATATTCTTACACTCCAACAGCCTCTCCATTCGGACAGCTCCTACCATTAATGGGAAACGTGAATCATCTCCGCACAGGTCACCGGCGCTGCACGCCAAGCACGCACAGGTAGACTCATCATCCTAAGAAATCGGTCACATATATATTTTATCCCTTTACTTACAACTAAATGGTACGGTTATCGTCTCAGTTGAACTAATATTCAAGCAGGAGCGACGTATCGGAAATACACCATGTTGATGGCTGTGGCTGTGGAAATAGAAATATCAATAACATTCTTATGACTTGACACTCTTTTTTCTTTGATATCACTGTACTCGACATCAAATCCATACCTTCCTGCCGTTGCACATGTCAGAACACTAACACATACTTTATAAGCCTGGTGCTCAAGGCGAACCCATCACTCACCCCCTACTACTAGGTATAATACTTCGTCGCTAGCGATACGAAATAATACTGACCGAAAATCAACGATGAGTGGACATGAATCATAAGTTTTTCTTGAGAGTGCTACCACCATGTCTTAGAAAGAGAGGTTTAATCATCTTACAAATCGTCATATGTTAAAAAAAATCCGATTCCAACAACTACTGTATGTTACTGGCACAAGCGGTCTTGGTTCTACAGGTGTACACAAGTATCCATGTTACAAGCTATACCGGCTTTATAAATCCACCTCTACATCTACATCTACATTTATACTCCGCAAGCCACCCAACGGTGTGTGGCGGAGGGCACTTTACGTGCCACTGTCATTACCTCCCTTTCCTGTTCCAGTCGCGTATGGTTCGCGGGAAGAACGACTGTGTGAAAGCCTCTGTGCGCGCTCTAATCTCTCTAATTTTACATTCGTGATCTCCTCGGGAGGTATAAGTAGGGGGAAGCAATATATTCAATACCTCATCCAGAAACGCACCCTCTCGAAACCTGGCGAGCAAGCTACACCGCGATGCAGAGCGCCTCTCTTGCAGAGTCCGCCACTTGAGTTTGTTAAACATCTCCGTAACGCTATCACGGTTACCAACTAACCCTGTGACGAAACGCGCCGCTCTTCTTTGAATCTTCTCTATCTCCTCCGTCAACCCGATCTGGTACGGATCCCACACTGATGAGCAATACTCAAGTATAGGTCGAACGATTGTTTTGTAAGCCACCTCCTTTGTTGATGGACTACATTTTCTAAGGACTCTCCCAATGAATCTCAACCTGGTACCCGCCTTACCAACAATTAATTTTATATGATCATTCCACTTCAAATCGTTCCGTACGCATACTCCCAGATATTTTACAGAAGTAACTGCTACCAGTGTTTGTTCCGCTATCATATAATCATACAATAAAGGATCCTTCTTTCTATGTATTCGCAATACATTACATTTGTCTATGTTAAGGGTCAGTTGCCACTCCCTGCACCAAGTGCCTATCCGCTGCAGATCTTCCTGCATTTCGCTACAATTTTCTAATGCTGCAACTTCTCTGTATACTACAGCATCATCCGCGAAAAGCCGCATGGAACTTCCGACACTATCTACTAGGTCATTTATATATATTGTGAAAAGCAATGGTCCCATAACACTCCCCTGTGGCACACCAGAGGTTACTTTAACGTCTGTAGACGTCTCTCCGTTGATAACAACATGGCACTACTTACGAATCACGTGGTTTTTCCAGAAAAATATCGAGACAATGATCGCTGGAGTGTATATTATCAGACCAGAATTCCAGTTACACGTGGCCCACAATGCAACCTCGTCATAAAATCACAGTATTTGGAAAGTTATTTGGCTAAGGAACGTGATATTAAACCGTTGTTTGCAACCCCTCACTCCGTCGCCACTACGTATTTCTCCAGTATATGTAACGTATTCTGTGTCGATATCATCTCAGAGGTTCTGTGATATATGCACTGAGTTTTAGGCGATGACTGATTGAGAAGGATCACAAACAGTAGATGATGGTGTGCTGATTGAGGTCGTAAGAAATGTACACTAGGATTTCAGATCTCTAGTGCTACTCTATCCGCTTGAAATGATGTCTATGATTTGGAATCAAGTCTTTTCATTCAACCACCTACTAGCATTGGGACC